>NC_074712.1:11853618-12206118 GCF_947242115.1 Biomphalaria glabrata | reverse complement strand
ATATATGTGTGTGTGTGTGTGTGTGTGTGCGTGCATTACAACTTAGAAAGAAAAATACGTTAGCTAACTGTGGATCATGTCATTTAGTTCATATTTATACTGTAGTATACATTCACTTTTTTATTTTTTCAAACTCCCAATGGATTACTTGTTAGCTATTTCTGAAACTAATTTTACCATTTGCTATTGTCATTTTACATCACATTTCACCACAAATGTACAGTTATACTCAATGTGAAGTATTTAACTGTTTACACTCGTAGGCCAACATAATCTCATAATCTTACGGAACTGTAGAACCAGTTTACTAGTTGTTATCCTTGTGACTGCTGTCAAATTACAATCAGTCATCATCGACCTGTGATTAAACGTGTTTAGTTTCTACACACAGAAAAAATGCTTTTTCACTGATATATGTGAAACAAATAATGTGAAAGTTTAGCAGCAAGGTTTTTTTTAAGTGTGGAAATACAGTTTCTAGCACATAAAAAGCTACCTAGGAACAGGGCCGGCCCTAGCTATTGCGGGGCCCTATGCATAACTGATTGCGCGGGCCTTGTCTGGGTAGGGATAAGCATGTCAAAATTAATATTATTTTAGTAAGAAAATATTTTCGTCTTTGCAAAAAAAGTTGAATTAAATGAAAGCTCACAATGCTGTTTTTTGTTTATTAGCACAACAAATATGACAATATTGTCCGTTTTTCAGGAGACTTTAATAATTTCGGGAAATTTCCTGAAAATCAGGAGGCCGTGGAAACCTTGTTATTATTTATTAAGTTATAATGGTTTAATTAAATAGCGCGGGGCTTATGAAGGCGCGAGGCGCACTTTGACAGCATAGGCTGCAGTGGCCTAAAGCTGGCCCTGCCTAGGAAGTACTCATTGGAACTTCTCTTTAAGCTCATAATTTGCTTGGCGTTATTTCTTCTGGAGCTAAATCAGCTTCTGCGCAAAATGGTGAGCTGATGATATTGAAAGCTGGTTCTTGACGTTTTAAATATTTTTTTTTATAATTTCCATAATTAAGAAATCTAAATAAGCCTTGTACTTTTGCTCTTTCACTAGAAATAGTTTCACTTGCTAGCTTTGAGGAATTGGAAAGCCTTTGTTTAAAGAGAAATTGAGCATACACTTACACTTACATATCATATGCAAGCAGCTCATTGATGTAAATGTCTCCCACTCTTCACTAGAAATATTAGTAACAAGCTCACAGTCAATGTTCTTCAAGGTACATAAGCATTTCCTCATTGAGATATTGTATTCTTCTCATTACCTTGCCTTGCTAAGCCAGCGGATACATCGGAATATTTTCTTCCTAAATCTTCAAGTACTTTTTGAAACTGTCAGTGATTGAGCTACCGGCTCTGTTACTTTTGATATAAACTATGTATCGCTCAAAATATGAAATTTTATAAAGCTTTGTGCAAACGTTCTTGTTTAGAGTTTATGGTTGGGAGATTCTTTATTAAAAAAAAAAAAGTTTTTTTCAGTCAAAGATCGAGCTCCATCAGTTGTTACACTTGCCTTCTTGTTCCAAGCATACCCAACACTCAACACAGATCTTCATAACATTGAATAAATACTGGCCTGAGATTGTGTCTCTTAGTGTATTGAGGTAAAGCCAATAAGAATAATGTACATTTACTTGCAACTTTTTATTATGAGACGGTTCCAATAATTTATAAATATTTAGAATTATTTAGAATATATTTGCAATTTTTATATGTAATTACTGTGGGCACACCTAATTTCTGTAGGTATTCGCGGGCACATAAAACACTTCGGCGGGCAGCATGTGGCCGGCGAACCGTAATTTGCCCACCCCTGACCTAGACGTATGGTCCTTTCAAATTATTTTTTTTAAGTTCTCAAGTAAAATTTTAATTGTATTTCTTTTTATACTTTAAAAAATAATAAGGGTCAAACTAAAGTTTTCCAAGTGTGGCCCAATGATATAGCTGTCAAATGTTTAGAAGAAAGTTAGAGCCGTTTTCGAGATCCGTGTCCACTCAGGTTTTGAGCCCAATCAAAGTACGAGTTTCATAGAGGTATTGTGAAAAAATTACACACATTAAATCGTAAAAAACAATATTACAAAGAGAGTTTGTGTTGTCATGTCACACAAACTCAGAGGCGGCCCCCGTAGGAGTCGGATATCTGTCGATCCGCCTATTCGCAAGGAATATTCAATACATGATTTTGTTTTGATTGTCAAAAGTAATAATGTTTCAAAGATTCCTTTGGCGTTGTACATTTTTTTTCCTGTAAAATGTTTTACATGTTTTGGATGTTCCTTCAAAGTTAAAGTTAATTAACTTCCTAATCCAAATCTCCCGCTGGACGACGGGGGATGGCAGTGAGCAAGGTATGAAACTTGGACGGTCGAGATAATCAGTCCAGCGCTCGACCAGGCATTGCTGTTAACTTAATAACAAACTAATAGCTTATTATTGATAAATAGATATATTACGAATTAAGGCATGATAACTACCAGACATGTACAATATGTCAGACGAGCGATTTTAGATAATCTTTTGGTAATGATTTGTAATTGAGAAAAAAAAGAAAAGAACAAGGTATCGAGCTTGTACTTCGGCGACGTCTGCTCGATGTCCCAGCACAGTTACCAACAGAAGTATTGTCATTTATTTAACTGGAACTAGAATGAGGATGTTGTACTTAATAATAAAAATACCATGTTACATTCAAAGCTTTATTTCACTGAATGACAAACAACTACACACATAGTAGAGTTCACAACACGGACTACGAAATACGGTCAGTACACAGGTTAACAAGTGTAACAAACACTAAGGGGTGACAATCCAAATAAGCAAATTCACGACATTCACCCCACGTTTAAATTTTATACATATAACACAACATCAAGTAGTCAAAGCAAATACAAAGATTAATAAAATAAGCATCTAAACACATCTGCAATACTGGTTAATAGCAAACTGTTTATCAAACACATTAGTCTATTATACAGCAACTGTTTATCGAACACATCAGTCTGTTAAACCCTGTAGTTGGGTCTTGATTTTCGTTCTCTTAGGTTGTATCGACAGTTTGGATCGGCAGTATTAGTATAATCAGTATCAGTACTAACAACATTACTTGGTGACTCGATGGTCGGGGCTTCAACCGTGTCCACTTCCCCCGATAGGGGTGGTTTGGTTGTTCGGTTAACAGGAGGGTTCAGAGAAGAGTTCTCTGTGTTGCTTTCTGTTTCGCTTTGAAGTGAGGGTGTCGCATTCCTGGGGGAACCGTCTCTCAGCACAGGGGGTCTCACATTCTCTGTGAAACAGTCTTTTTCTTTGGGCGCCAACAATCTTAAAGAAACTGTTTCTTCTCGGCCCGTAGATGTTTTGATAAGAGCGTATTGAGGGTTGCTGTTCACTAGCTCTACCTCTTCTGTTAAAGGGTCATACTTAGAGGATCTATTATTTCTTTTTAACAACACGGGGCCAGGAGATGTTAACCACGTTGGTAGGGATGTTCCAGAAGTACTTCTGCGATAGTATCCAAAGAGTCTCTCATGTGGAGTTTTATTCGTCGCCGTACACAGAAGTGACCGAATTGAGTGCAACGCGTCTTGCAATACTAGTTCCCACTGAGACGTACTCAAGTCCTGGGAGTGTAAAGCTAAGGTTATAGCTTTCCAAAGTGTACTGTTCAGTTTCTCTATTTGACCATTTCCTCTAGGATTGTAAGCCGTGGTCCTGCTCGTAGCAACTCCTCTTTCGTTAAGGTACTTCTGTACTTCAGCAGACATAAAAGAAGTACCTCTGTCGGTATGGACATAGGAAGGTAGCCCGAATAAGGCGAACAACTCATTTAGGCATTTAATAACAGTAGCAGATGACATATCTGGGCATGCAAAGGCAAAAGGAAACCTAGAGAATTCGTCGATCATGGTAAGCAGATATTTATTGCGTGAGTTGGAAGGGAGAGGTCCCTTAAAGTCCATGCTTATTCTTTCGAATGGCTGAGTGGTTTTGATTAATTGTCCTAGTGGCGGCCTGAAGAATCGAGGTTTAAGTTCAGCACATGACTGGCACTGGTCGATCACTTTTCTGACGTCATCGGTGGAAAAAGGTAGATTTTTTGATCTCACAAAATGTAGCATTCTTGTTACACCAGGGTGACACAAACTATTGTGGAGTAATTTTAGGTCGTTACGTGACATTGCGGATGAGTAGCGATTTCTGCTGAAAGTGTCAGCAGCAGTGTTCTGTGTTCCTGGTCTGTAAACGACGTCATAGTGAAAGCAGGATAGCTCTAACCTCCACCTTTGGATCTTCTCATTCTTGATCTTGCCTTTATTCTGTCTACAATACATAAAGGACACGGATCGCTGGTCTGTGACAAGGGTAAAGGGTCTTCCAATAAGAAAGTGTTTCCACTTTCTCAAAGATTCTACTATTGCATACGCTTCTTTTTCCACTGATGAGTGCCTTCTTTCACTTTGCGATAGTGTCCGGGAAAAGAAAGCCACAGGCCGGCCATCTTGATTAAGTGTAGCTGCTATAGCTATGTCAGACGCATCTGTCTCCATTGTTAGCGGGCGGGTGTAATCAATGGTGTACACGGCGGATTCCTCGAGCTCGTCCTTTAGGTTCTGGAATGCTTGTTTGACTTCCTCAGGGACAGGAAATCGTTTATTTCTAGCTAAGAGGCTGATTTTGTCTGAGAATCCATAGAGAATAATAAGCCAGCAGGCCCACTATTCGTTTCTGTTCTCGCAGGTTCGACGGAGCATTTAATTCCCGCAAGGCTGTGAATCTTTCAGGGTCAGGCTTGAGCTGACCTTTAGATATTTCGTATCCCAGCAGTCTGACGCTATGTGTTCCTATCTCACTTTTAGCTTCGTTGAAGGTAATGCCATACTTCTGAGCTACTTTGAAGAATCTCTGCAGGTTTCTATCATGAGATTCAGTATCATGTCCACAGATGGTCACATTGTCCACATAAGCGAATGTATTTTCTAGTTGCTCATCTTCGATTATTTTATCTATGGTTCGCTTGAAACAAGCCACTCCATTTGTAACTCCAAATGGAATTCTTCGAAACTGGTAAAGTCTACCCCCAGCCTCGAAAGCTGTATATGGCCTTTCTTCTTCTTTAATCGGGATCTGATGATAAGCATTTTTGAGGTCCAGAGTGCTGAAGACAGAAAACTGTGATATCTTCTCCGCTAATTCATCCATTCTTGGCATGGGATAGGCGTCTAGCAGCGTAAATCTGTTGATCGTCTGGCTATAGTCAATAACCATACGTCTTTTGTGCCTCTCATTGGATGTTATTAGAACCTGTGCCCGCCAGGGGGACTTTGAGGGTTCTATTACTTCTTCTTTGAGTAGTCTCTGAATCTCAGCATTAATAAACTTAGATTCCAGTAGTGAGTGTCTGCGTGACTTAGTTGCCACTGGGGTGCAGTTTGGAGATAAGTTACCAAAAAGACTAGGCGCCTCTACTTTGGCTGGTCTAAGGGTACTTACGCACAGAGGTGGTCTCTTCCCACTAAAGGGAATCTGTAGATTCTCGTGTAGGCTTATGAAATCCAAACCTAGAATAACATCTGAACACAATCCATCTAAGAGTGACAGTTTAATATTTTCATATTTTTCATCTTTGAGTTGAATGGTAGCAAAGATATGGCCTTCAGTAACTCGAGACAGGTTATTAGAAGCCATAAATATTCTGTCCACGGAGGTTTTTATCGGCCATTTGTGATTCCTGGCAACTCGAGCTGACACGTAACTCTCACAGCTTCCAGTGTCTATCAAGGCTTTAAGTGGCACCCCATTGAGAAGGATCAAGGAGGTTGATTTTCCTAGTCCTAAAGAGTGCAACGTAGCGAGGGCAAATGCAGTAGATTTTCTTGACTTG
Source organism: Biomphalaria glabrata (assembly GCF_947242115.1). Classification (NCBI taxonomy): domain Eukaryota; kingdom Metazoa; phylum Mollusca; class Gastropoda; family Planorbidae; genus Biomphalaria; species Biomphalaria glabrata. The sequence continues at coordinate 12,200,218 of NC_074712.1, read as the reverse complement.
CAAGATCTCTGAAAATGTCCCTTCTTGCCACACTGATTACATGTGGCTTCACGTGCGGGGCACTCATTACGAGGATGTCTTCCTCTGCCACAGAAGTAACACTTGATAGATATAGTGCTTACCTCTTGTCTTGTTTGAGTCGAATTAATCGAGGCTCGTAGATCAGGCAACTGGGGAGCGACAGGATCAGCAGGGTGTTCTCTTACAGCATTTGTAGTAGCCCCACTAGTGGTTTCTGACTGTGACTCGTACAATAACGAATGTTGATAGGCGTGTTCAAGTACTCTGGCTTCCTCAAATGCATCCTTTAACTTTAAATCTGTTTTCTCAAGGAGGCGTTTTCTAATGCTGTTGGAGGCAATACCTGTTATGAATGCATTGCGTATGGACTCGTCACGATGTCGCTCAGCTGTCACGGCTTTGAAGTTGCAATCCTTGGATAGACTGCGGAGTTTTTGAAGAAAGGCGTCAACGCTTTGACCCTGTTCTTGTCTGCACGTGGCTAACTTGTGCCTTGCAAAGACCTCGTTATTGGGTTGCACATAGATGTTGTTTAGTGACTGGATCGCTTCCTCATATGTTTCTTTGTCACTAATCATCTGGTACACCGATGGCGAAATGTAGTTAATTAGTAGTTTCTTGTTATCTACATTTTCTATAGTAACTACAGACAGAAAGTTTTTAAATGTTTCGTACCAGTGCAGCCACTTTTCTTGTGCTTGAGGTGCGGTAGGTTCCACATCGAACCTTTCAGGCCGAAGTAGTCTATCCATGTTTAGACAGATTCAGTGAAATACCACAGATCTACCTAATTTTAACTTTTGATTTAGCACTCTTAAGATCTTTATCTAGTAGAACTAGATCTAAAATATAAATTTGGAATAATGTGGTTGTAATTTAGATAACATTTAAGTAAACAAGGTTACAAAAGACAGTTTGTGTGGAAACACAAACTCAAAATCGGCCCCCGAAGAGGTCCACCCAGGCTTCAATATTTTCAGAAAGAACATCCAAATGAAATTATATCAAAGACATATGAGAGATAAGAATGGAGAAAGATGGTTAACAGATCTTGTGTAGTTCCCCAACGGTCCCGCAGATCAAAGGATAGGTGTAAGTGAATGTAAAGTTAGATGTGAACCTGGCCTAACTAGTTCCCCTTTTAGACCTAGTGATCTATAGGGCAGATGATGTAAAATTCATCTGTTTTTGTGGCCTACGGTTAGCGAGGGTGTCATGTAGCCAGCACAGCGACCAACCGCCTATACTTTTCCCCAACTAATGTCAGGTACCCATTAGAGCTGAGTTGATTCAGAGGCGCCCAAAGATTCCAAAGTTGAAAATTTTAGTCTTCACCAGGATTCGAACTATTTCGAACCCGGGACCCCCGGTTCGGAAGCGCAGCGCTTTATCGCTCAGCCACCACGCCTCCACTGGTCTAACTGATATCTTATAATTGATCTAATTGTTTTGAAAAAGCTCAATCTCTTATTCGAATCCTCAAAAAAAAAAAAAAAATATTCCGCAATTAAAAAAATGTTCAGAAAAATGAAGTTTATAAGATTACTATTCATTTTAAATTAGGTTTAACTTATAATGCATACTAATTAGCTTTTTCTCTTTAAAAAAAGTTTGCATAACTGAATTTAAAAATTAGATTTTTCGCTTTCAGAAAAAAAAATAGCCATTGCATCAGAACTTTGAATGGTCATTTGTGATGTCGGGTTTTCTATATCTTTTCTAGTTTACGAGATCTAAACGGGACGGACGGACAGACGGACAGACATTTCGCACAAAACTAATAGCGTCTTTTCCCCTTTCGGGGGCCGCTAAAAAGCTTAAATAATCTATTAATAGACTGAATGCAATATTAAATTTAAAAGTAGTAGATTAGTTTTAGTATTTCATAGCATTGCAGTATTGATCTGCCACAGGTGAAAAACGTGCTGACCAAGTCACTCAATTCTATTGCATCATTAATAATTATTTATTTATTTTCTCAATTATATTCTTACTCTTAGGCCCGATTTCACCGCCAAACCCCACATTTTCCTCTTCTCGCTATAGACTGAGTCCAACACCTTGGCGTCAGGCCACGACTTTTCGCTTATCTCCCCTTAACCCAGGGAAAGATAAACCGACCCTTGCTACTGGCATTAGTCTTGGGCTCCGGATGTCTGACGCTCACGGTCGACACCACCTTGGCTGGAATATACTTCATTCTTTTCTCCACCCTTACCCACGTCTCTCTTTGATCAAGGAGATAATCCGTGTCGACACGCATCTTGATATTTCTAGTTGTGACTCCATTCTCGAGTCAGATTCACCCACGTGAGCGATTATCTTTAGGCTCTCGCCCATCCCTTTTCCACATTTTAAATGCTGCCTGGTCGTGCGGTTTGCTCGCTGGACTGTCGTTCAGATTTATCGATGGTCCTGGGTTCAAACCCTGCCCGCTCCCATCCCCCGTCGTCCTGTGGAAGGTTTGGACTAGGAAGTAATTATCTTCAACTCTGAAGGAACATCCGAAACATGCGAAACAAAACAAAACAAACCCTAACACCCAATACTGCAGTAAACGTTAGACAAATAGTTGCATACATAACATTGTACACTTGATTTGATTTCTATTCACTTTTCACTTAATTAGTTGGTGTATATTTCTTTCAGGACAATACCATGTGGCTTTTTCTTATTTAATTTATGATTTATGTGTGAATTGTGTATTTCTCACTTTCGTAAGTAAGAAATATAACCATTGCATATGTACATATTTATATATTGCATTAACCTGTGTCCACAATATTATTGCTACGTTGTTCAATTGATCATTGGCGCAACCCTGTATATATTTGTACTTAGATTATTTCCTTTATCTCGGCTGATCGCCTCGATTTTTCAAACGCGCTGACACCGCGCTTAGAAATGAGTTGTAAATTATCTCCCCCCTTTTGTCCATTTTACTTAGACAAGAGTTGCGCCCCTTGGACTGGCACTCTCTGCCTTTATGTTCATTCCATTGTTTATGGACGACAGCCGTATGTAAACAATGGCGTCACGGTCTCCGACCATTATCCATTTCTACTCCCTCCCCGTTCCACTTATGTTTGATTGAAATTATTATCTTCCTTGCTTGGTACATTTGATATTGCTTTTATCATCCATCTAATTTTCTAAATTCCATTTGTCATCATCTCCCCATTGTACTCAAAAGCCATTTTATCAATCTGAAGAATGCACCTAAGTCGAAGGTATCGATGAGATGCATGAAAGATATGTCCTAACTTGTCTTTTTTTATCCGCAGCTTCCCTCAGGTGTCTGCCTATTTGGCCTACTCTGCCTATTTATTATCAACTTCATACATACCATATCATACATTAAGTCTAAGAAAATGGAAACAACAGGCGTAGCGCCATTAAAAGATGAACATAACATAATACATAATGATAATGAAACTAAAGCAAACATTCTAAACAAATACTTTGCATCAGCATTCTCAGCCCCAGGAGACAAAGACATATTACTGAATTTGAACCAAGTAGACAACATAGAAGATATAGTAGTACAAGAAAATGGAATTCAAAAACTATTAGCCAAATCCAAACCAAATAAAGCTTCTGGACCTGATGGTATTCCAGCTAGATTACTCAAAGAACTAAGTAATGAGCTAGCCCCAGTGTTCAAAATACTCTTTCAGGCTTCACTTAACCAGGGCAGAGTACCAAAGGACTGGAAAGAAGCTAATGTCACCCCCCTATTTAAAAAAGGAGAAAAATCTGACCCAGGAAACTACAGACCAGTATCACTTACCAGCATCACATGTAAAATCCTAGAACACATAATATGTAGCAACATCATAAACCACTTAGACAAACATAATGTCCTCACACCATACCAACATGGATTTAGGAAATATAGATCATGTGAAACACAACTAATAGGACTAATTGATGATTTTTCAAAAGGTTTAGATAATAGTGAACAAATAGATGCTATCTTACTAGATTTTTCTAAGGCTTTTGACAAAGTTCACCACCATAGTTTGCTTAAAAAATTAAAATATTTCGGCATTAATGGTCCACTGCATCAGTGGATTAAAGACTTTCTGATAGGGAGAGAACAAACTGTAATAATAAATGGCTCTAAATCAACACCGATAACAGTAAACTCAGGTGTACCTCAAGGAACAGTCTTGGGTCCACTACTATTTTTAATTTACATAAATGATTTACCAAATTGCATTAGTTCAGGAACAAAAGTCAGATTATTTGCAGACGATTGCATAATATATAGAACAATAAAAACAACACAAGACACAGATATTTTACAAAGAGAATTAGATGAATTACAGAAATGGGAATCAAATTGGAGCATGTCTTTCCACCCAGAAAAATGTCAGTTGTTAAGAGTAACAAAAAAAACTAAAACAAATTAATTCCACTTATCTTATTCATGGCAAACCAGTAACACAGACTAAAAACGCAAAATACCTAGGTGTTATAATAAATGAAAAACTGTCATGGAATCCACATATTGATGAAACTACAAAAAAATCAAACAAAGCATTAGGATTTATTAAAAGAAATTTCTATAAATCAAATAAGAACATAAAACTAAAATGTTATTTAACCTTGGTTAGGCCAATAATAGAATATGCATCCTCTGTTTGGGACCCCTCAACTGAAGAAAACATTAAGAAACTAGAACAGACACAAAATAGAGCAGTGCGATTCATAACAAACGAATATTCACATATGACTAGAGTAACACCTTTAGTAAAATCACTAAATTTAGAAAGCCTTCAGGACAGAAGGCTCAAAAGTAAAGTAGCAATCATACATAAAACACTGAACCATAATCTTCAAATACAAAAACAAAATTTAATAAAATACTCTGAAAGACACAAAGATAAAGGCACATTCCTCGTTCCAATGCTAGGACAAATTTGTACAAATACTCCTTCTTCCCTAGTGCTATTAGAGCATGGAATGGGTTGCCTGAGCTAGCCAGGAAAACCAGTGACTTGGCAGAATTTAAGTCATTGGTTAATATGCATGACTAAATGCATGACGCGTAGGACGTAATCATCTTCTTTTTTGAAGTAACGTCTGTATTATATAAGATAAGAAGATAACTGCCTATTCGGCCTTTTTGACAGTCAACCTATTTGGTACTATTTAGTATCAACTGCCTATTTGGTACTATTTAGTATCACCTGCCTATTTGGTACTATTTAGTATCAGCTGCCTATTTGGTACTATTTAGTATTACCTACCTATTTGGTACTATTTAGTATCACCTGCCTATTTGGATACTACATACCTGTTAGACACTACGTTTCCTTATACCACGTGTCTATTCGAGACATTATAACTTCGCCCTAGACTCATCCTGCTAACAATGCTGCCCACAGCAGATCAGCTCTGCCCGAAGCCCACTTGTACCGACGGTAGCCGGCCACCCATCTTACTGTAAACACAACAGGTATCATAACTTTGGATTGAGATTCCTCAAGAACCGAATCACCGGCGACCTTCTACCCGCTAGAGCGCCACTTCCAGCTGCAAGACTTCCACCCAGGAGCATAGCCAGCTGCAGCATCAGTAGGACAACCAGGTAAGTTCGGAGGACAAAAACGACATACTCTCTCATTAAGGGCAAGAGTGATGATTAAATATCTTATTGATATGAGATAGATGCACCCCCCACTCATGTAAATAAATATCCATCAATTCTTCAAAATCGGAAAATAAAATTAACAATAATAGACTTTCTAACATTTTAGCTAGAAAAATGTAGTGTAAGAGAGAAGTGCAATTTTGCATAAATAAAGTTGAAAAAAAAATATTTCTGGAACATCCAATTTTCGTAAATGAGAAGATTATCTATTTTTTTTTTATTAGAAGAGGAATTTCAAACAGTTATTTGGCGTTTGTACATTTTTCATATAAAATTCGGAACATTTTCTGAGACGATTTATAAGAAAATTAAAGTAATGTAGATCGATTTCTTTTTGAAAACAGAATCCAGAAAATACTTTACCTATGAAAAGTCTTTAGTGATATTTCAGCAGTAAAATTAAATGTAAAATTAAATGTAAAATTAAATGTAAAAAATGATTTTCAGTCATCGTTTCTAGTAAATGACTTTGTTAGTTTCAAATCCAGAACAACCTATTGTCGATATTTAAAAAAAAAATAAAGTCATTTGACATAAATTTGTTTTAAGATGAAAATAAGGAAAAATTTGATATCGAAAAATAAACTATAGTGGCGTATTGTCAAAAAATATAAATCGATTATGCAATTTCAAACAATCACTTGACATCATTTATTGTTTATAAAACAACATTCGGAACAACATTATAGGTAATGAAATATAAATCAGTATAGAGATTTTCATTTAGCATTTATATGCTATTTACATTAAAAAAGCGGAACAACATACTATTATCAAGTGTTTTTGCAACGTCTAAGCATAGAAATTAATGTAATATAAGTTAGAAGAGCAAACAAACATTGGTTGGCATTGATTTCTTTTTCACAAAATCATCCGGAACAATCTTTCATATATACTTACAACTTTTGTGATATTTCGGAAGGAACATTAAAGGTTAGGTTAAATCAGATTTTCAATAGCTTTTAGAGTTATTGTTTATGCTATCTAAACGTGACAGACAGACCGACCGGCAAACAAAAAACACAAAAATAAGCGTCTTTTATCCTGATGTGGGCACTAAACAAAAAAAAAATAAAATGTGATTATTTTAAAAATTTTGAGGAAACTGGTTAGTACTATGTTTTACCACGACTTGTTACGCTGCTGCAGGAAAGTCGCTTGCATAAAAAGTTCATTAAAAAAATGTACGTGATATTTACATACAAAGTGCATTCTTAAACAAACATAAATGTTTTCTTTTAATTTTAGCAGCTAATTGACCAGAAAAAAACACCTTTAACTATTATTTATATTCGTTATGAACATTTCTTGTACATTTTATAAATATATTCGACTTTGTGAAACTGAAAACACAAAAAAATAATATTTATTTCTTTGTTAACATTACGTCCCTTACATTTATGTAATTGTTTTAGAATTGGTGTATTTTTCTGAAAAAAATCGCTTGCATAATTAATTCTATAATTCAAATGACTTGCTCTTAGAAAACCAAAGGTATCCTTTGCACCTAAACTTTTCAAACTACATCGCATGGTGAAAAAATATTTTTCATTTCTCTTCTAGTTTTCGAGATCTGAGTGTGATAGACGGACCGTTTGCACAAACCTAATAGCGGCTTTTCCACTTACGGGGGGCCGCTAAAAATTATTAATAATAATAACAGTAAAAAATGTCAAAGACAATGAAGCCTTTAGAAATGTCTTTAATTCTCTTTTGTTTTAAAATGAGATTCAAAAAGTAAAAAATATTTTGTCCATGACACTTCTTCTTCCTTGTCAGTGTTTTTGTAACGGAAGGTAACGTTAAACAGTTCAGCAACGTTCACAAACTGTCTTCCACAGCATCAAGACTCTTTTGTTGCAGACGAAGGAATAAAAGATGGCCACCCCTTGAAGTCCGTTCAGAACGGTAGCGATTAACCTAAAAAAAAGAGATTTTAATATTAAAACAGTTAAATCTGTGCTATTGTAATAAATATATTATATTAAATTTTTTTATGACATAATAGATACGAAAGTTGTTATTTTCTTAAGTAGGAATGGAATTGTCATCCAACTACCTATAGAATGGGTCCAACGATATGTGTCTCAATTGACATCTGATAACCAGTCCAAAATGGACATTAAGCATAGTCAAACTAGGTAGCTGCTAGGGCCTCCTACAGGAAACATTACGTTTATTTTAGAGAATAAGTTATTTTAAACTTTCATCGGATTTCTATTTTGACATAACAAAAGAAAACATTGCCAATGTGTTTAAACATACTTCAAAATATCACTTTCAATTGACTCAGCTAAAACTGCCACAATCCAAAACATGCCAGTAACAGTCGACAGCTTGGCGTAGGTTGATATTTCAAAGTCAGTGCGAGCATTTTCCCATGACTGTAGTGTCCGGACTTGGTAGATGGTGTATACAACTTTCAGGAAGAATGTCACGTTGACCAATGTGATAACCAAAACAGGAGCTGCTACTGCAATACCTGAGGAAGAGTGTAGGTGTCACAGATGCCATTATAGATTTATTTGTATATTTCACATTTAAAAGCTTATGTGTAAATAGAAATATAAACCCTTGACTGAGCCTCAGGAATTACCCCACAAATCTAGATCCTTGACAGCGCCTCAGGTTTTACCCGAGACGTAATTACGATGTTGCAAATCTATTGGTTGATTTGAAAATAAGTAAAGACATTTTTTAAAAAAGAGTTAGCGCCAGAGATTTGACGAGAGAGAAAGAACGCCAGTCGATGAAAGAATTTCCTAGTAGACAGTCGCGTATTTTAAGAACTCTGATTTAAAGTCTTTGTAATGTTTTTTTGTGCTTGTTGATCTGTAACTTGTACATAAGCTGTACTTACGTTTTATATTTAAATAAAGTTCCAGAGTTGTGTTTTAACAAAGAATCTTTTATTGTGAATCCTAGATCGTCGTTTATTCAACTATTTTAATTCAAGTGAAATCCCCGGCACCACAACACACGTTGTGACAGTAGGACATTATTTACTTTGAAATGATTTATTATTAAAGAAATATGTCAGACATTTTAAACAATTGTTTTGATAGAAAATATAAATATTCTCTCCCTTTCTGATTCTTTCCATTTCTTTTAGTGTTTTTTTTTTCTCACTCTCACCATTTGGAGAAATAACAAACCTGCACACACAATTATTATAAAAATATAGCAAACTTGCATTAACCACCTGCTACCACCTGCTACCACCTGCTACGCTGTTGTTTTTTTTTTCATTGTTTCTAGGTATTTATGTATATATTTATTTATATTTACACTTTAAATAAAACGAGCGGAGTCCCTTTTTTAAAAAAAAATTGCATATTTTGAATGGTATCACTCTCCCACAATGAAACGGGCTGCATTTTGATAATTCCTTAACATACTTTTTGACCAGTAAATCCTAGTATCTGTTACTTTGGAATATTACTTTATAGCTGTCCACTCCACCAACACACAACACCTACTTTTGGCCCACAAAATTTAGTATCACTTTGTCCCCCTCTCCCGGTTATGATGACATGATTGATAAACTGATACTAAAACCCCACCCCACCAAAAAGAAATCCTAAATACATCTCTTTTTTTGGTGTCTTAATTTAATATGAAAACATGGATATGTATGCCACAAAAAACACACACACACACACACACAAAAGAAAATATTAAGTTCCATTTAAACTATGTTTTTGTTTATCTTGATCATGAAGGAAAGTCTGTGATTTATACGATTAAAAAAAGTGGAAATACCCCCTCCCCCCCTCCCCCCCCCAAAGAAAAAAAAACTAACAAATAACGATCGTGAACAAAAAAAAAAAAGATCTTTGTGTAATGTATATTGAGAAGCCTAACTGATTTCTTTCAGTGCAAAGTTTTTCCAAATCTCTGTTAACGAATAACTGGGCTAAATTTCTTTTTTAGCCCCCCATTTGAAGGAACTAGTAAATCGGTTTCTCGATTTATCTTGATTTATTTGATACGCCCAATTTATCCTGTCAAAAAAAGAAACTTGAATTCTTTACAATTAAACAAATTAATTTTAGTAATTCGGTTTTATAAAAACGTACTTGGATGTATCTGTGAATGAAAAATATTTTTTTGGAAAATTAACCCCTGCAAGATTCATCGCAAAGATGCTTCATTGTTCTAGGCAGTGCTTTTTTTGTGATGGTACGCACCGGTACGGCGTACCCGCACCTTTTTCAATGTAGGGCAAAAAATAATAACATTTCTTGTATTTTAATACTTATTATTAATTTATGAGTAGTCGAAAGTTAGGTAATAATTCACTTAGTACCGGCTACTATTTCTTTACAAAAAAAAAAAGCACTGGTTCTAGGTACTAGGCAGGTTATAACAGGTTAAAGATATGTATTTTTTTACATGTTAGATTCATTTTTATTTTTATGTAAAAAGTTTTAGTTTAATGTTGAGATAGTTTGCAATGAAAAAAAAACACTCACAGATGTTATTTACTCACCCACAGACACTTTTGAGCTCAAATAGCATGTCGTATTGCCGTAACCGATATCTGTCTGTTCTGTCATGAAGTAATTATATCCTATACATGTCATAACCACACACACTGGCAACGTGAATGACCCACACACGGACTTGCACATTCCAACAGTCGTAGTACTTTGAGCATGTGACCTGGTTTGGTTCGTGAAGACACGCAGCATGTGGTAGCTACAGATGAAGCTCCAAGAGAAGTTCCACAGCCACAGAAAATGTGTGACCACACCAATAACTTTACAATGAATGCCATGATCAGATCTTTTTGTGAACAAAATAAAATAAAATACAAATTAGAAAATATGAAAAAAAAAGAAAATATTCATATTACTGTGCATCTATAGTTAATTAAATAATTATAATGTTTTCTTCAATAAATATTGTTTCCATTAGAATTCACATTTTCTTACATGCGTATACTGGCCAATGAAGACATCTGGGCCAAGAGAAGACTGCAGCTTAAAAAGAAGTTATTTAGACCGGCCACTGTTCTTAGCTCCGGTTGCATCAGGTATGTCAACATGGTCAGCAGAAGACATATAGCAGAGAGACTAAAACAGGTAAAAGTTAGAATGTATTCAATCAAGCACATAGTTTCTGTACACCACTGTCCACTTCTTTTTGATTTTGTATCGCTTTTGGGCTTTAATCTGTCTAACAAATCAACGCACACATTAAGTCTACCATCCTCATTGACTTCTACCATGATAAGATCTTTTTCGTCTTTGATGATTATCGTAGTCACATTGAAATCAATTGATATTGACACGTCTGGTGGTGTGACTGTATAATTGATAGATAGCTGGTATTCTGTTTTGTTAAAGCTTACATATCTACATAGCAATAACGAAGTCAGGTATAAAAATTTGGAAGTATCTGCTAGATATGAAAGAGTATAATGCATCTTCCAGCGGCTACTTATTTGAAACATTTTAAATAGTTCAATATGTTTAAATTGCACACGTGGCTGTAGGCTGACAATGATTGTTTCAGATAATCTCAACTTAAAATCTTTTTCAAGCAAAATTGAAATTATGCGAGTCTCAATCAGTCTCCTTGATTCTTTGATTAGCGAATAAAAACTGACTTCGACTAAAAATACGACTAAAGTTGCAGCTTTCTGTTGACACGATGCACAAAGAAATGAATTGTTTGCAATTTTCACATTCAGGACAATAGGGCAAGAAGAAAGAAACATGTAAAGGTGAAGCTGAAAAATAAAAGTTTAAATATTAATTTCGTTGACTTCAACATTTTTATGTAAAATTTAAGACAAGTACTATCTTATAACTAATAGCAATGATGTTCTATGTTTGAATTTCATTTTTTTAAAGTTGAACTTATTTCGTATGAATATAATTTTAAATAATAAATTGTTTTTTTTCCATATAGAAAATAAGCTGAAACCTGTGTTAACAGAAGCTGCGTTGTTCTTCTGATAGCTTTCTCTTCAGTGAAATAATTAGATAACTCTTCTGGAGATCCATCTATAGTAACCAAAAAGAAATTAAAGGTGTAACCAAGGCCTGCAATCTCATCTATTATTTCAACACATTTATCTCCCTTAAGATGTTTACCAGGAGTGCAGTTGAGTTTTAGACATCGACCCTAAAAAATACAAAACTTATTATGCCATTAAAGCACTTACTAATTTATGCTAAGTAGAAATAGATTTTCTTCTAAAGAAACTTTACAGGTTATTAATTAGATAAAAATTGCTTGTAAAAGAAGTATTCCTCTAAGCATTTAAAGTACGCTGATGTTTTTGTAACCTACGGTAATTTACTTAACTGATTAGTTACCAGCATGCTTAGCTGTTGATGGCGTAAGATGGATCTACTATTAGTGCTTATGCTCCTACGATGCAGGCAGAGCCTGAAACCAAGGAAAGATTCTACGCTGACCTGAGGAGAGTCCAGTGCAAGGTGAACACTGCTGACAAACTTATTATCATTGGCGACTTCAGAGCTCGACTGGGGAAAGATGGCAAAAAAGATGGCTTGCCTAGGACAAAGAAGCTAAATGTTGATAAGCTGGCTGACGTACCAGAACGCTTCAGTGTACTACTCGAGGCTGATCTCCGAAAGCCCCAGGACGAAGATCCAGTAAGTAACTTGAGCCAGCTAAAATAGATTCTTCAGAACTTGACAGCCAAAATTGTTGGATACTGCAGTAAACTGAACATAGACTTGTTTGATGAGAACAATACCGCAATTCGAGAACTGTTAAAGAATAAGCACAACTACTATCACTTGGTTCTTGCGAACCGTAATGACAATGCAGCTAGATTCTCTATAAAGCTTTTTGTCACACTCCGCAGACAAAGGTTAGGTAACTAAAAAAATTATTGGTGGCTTGAATTGTCCGTAAACATGCAGAAACATGCTGACACTGGTGACACAGGCTCTTTCTATGAGTCGCTTCGATGTGCCTAGGGCCCAACTTATCAGACTACAACGCCGCTAAGATCCTCCGATTGTTCCACCTGTTAGACACCTTATTTATAGTTTAGTTATTTAGCGACGCACCATAGAAGACGCATATTGAACGGGACTATTGACGTTTGGGATATGTTGGGTTAGAGACCGGAAAATCAGTTAGCGATATAATATTCCAGGGTAACGACGTGTTTAGTGACAGAGACTTTTACTGTGGTCTTTTATTAGAATAAATATATGTGAAGTTGTTCATCAGCGTTGACTACATCTCTTCACTAGTTAAAACCGATGTGTTTGTTTTGTCTGTATTGCTGATCAACTACACGGAATACACCCGAACAATAATACCCAAACGCTTGCAGAGTAATTGGTTGAAAATCAACAGTCATCCATAGTTGACCTCAAGACAGCCTGAACAAGCAACATCACACACCCTATTAACTAGCAAGGCGGACATACTGAATCACTGGTGCTATTTGGTAACAAAAGGCACGTATAGAAGAAATCGCTGGCAAATGTCCCTAAAAAAATATGAGATAGGAGCTCAACGATTCACTGACATTTGAGGAAGTTCGAAAAACTATTCATAAACTAAAAAAACACAAATCATCTGGCTCTGATGTGCTTCCGGCTGAAATATTTAAAATGGTGGTGTCACGCTAACTAAGATGCTAACAGGCTTGTTTGCTCTATTCTGGGAGAAGTGCGTGGTCCCACGTGAACTTCGAGATACCGTAATGATATCACTATAAAAAAGGGGGATAAATCTAATCGCTCCAACTATCGAGGCATTACTTTCTGTTAATAGCAGGAAGATCTTTGCTCCACACTTGCTTGACCGACTAACCCACTATTTAGGGAACGAGGGGTTATCTAAGAGCCAATGTGACTTCAGAGCGGGAGAGGTACACCTGACATGACTATTACAAGAAAAATGCAAAAAAGCAGAAGCTAAACTATACGCTGCAATCGTTGACCTCACCAAGGCTTTCGACAAGGTCAGTCGCGATGGTAGTCTCCATATATCGGCCAGGCTAGGATGTCCAGTTACTTTCCTAGAGATTCTCAAGCAGTTTCACGAGAGACGAAAAGGCCAGATCAGACACAATGGTGCTTTTTCTGATCAATCCCCCATTGAAATTGGCGTGAAGCAGGGCTGTGTATTTGCTCCTACTCTATTCGCTTTCTTCTTTGGCGTAATGCTGGGTCAAATGAGGCAGCGATTGTACGAATGCATCTACATCAGGTTTGGGTCGGACGGTATTGTGTTCAATTTTTGACGTCTACTATTCCATACAAAAACAAAGAAGATGGTCATAACGGAGCCTCTCTTAGCCGATGATTGCGCCCTGCTAGCTCAGAATAAAGGTGATCTCTAGAACGCGGTCGAAGAAATTGCATAAGCTATCGCCTCTTTCGGTTTATCTATAAACCTCGGGAAAAAAAGAAGTCATTTTCCAGAAGTCACACAATAAAACATACTCAGCCCCAAAGATCACAGTAAATGGGCAACCACTTAACGTGGCAGACCACTTTACATATCTGGGTAGTATAGTATTATATGACACCTCGCTTTTAAGTTTTGGACGCCTTCAGGCGAGAGTTTGACAGACTAAATCGCTCCCCTTGCCTACGGCGGTGGTTCTCTCAGCCCTTCTATATGAATATGATACATGAGTATTATACAGAAAGCAACTAAGACTAATTGAGCGGTTTCGACAAAAATGCTTGTTCTCCATCATGAACATACAGTGGTAAGAAAGCACTACAAACAGCGATGTCCTTGCAAACGCCGGTACGGACAGTATAGGGGTACTTCTAATGATTCGACAGTTACGCTGGGCAGGTCACGTCTACCGGAAACAAACATATTTTTTGTTGAGCTAAAATGTTGTCGACGAAACAGAGGAGCCCCACGAAAAGGCTTCAAAGACCAGCTTAGGCGACAACTTGCTTCATGTGACATAGAAGAGAGCACCTGGTTGCACGCTGCCTCAGAAGGAGACAGCTGGAGATCCCTCACAAAGGCTGCGGGATAAACATTATAGACCAAAAGAAAATCCGTTGCCAAGGACAGACGAAGATGGTGAAAATAAATTTTAATCGACCACCTGTGGACAATGGTTAAGCTTGCCCTGGGTGGGGCAAAATATGTAGGTCTCAGCTGGGGCTACGCAGCCACGAGAAATATTGCATTCCTCACTAATCTTTGGACTCGGATAGAAGCTTTATTTTTTTATTTTTATTTTTGTCTGTTAGATTTAGATTTACTTCAAAATCAATACATTTGTGGAATACAAATGTGGAATGTGTGACAGAGAGACTAAAAAAAACCGCTTAGAAACTTATTAAAAGTAGAATTTTGTTTGCTGAGAGACTACGGGCAGAAAAAAAACCTCACCATTCTATTATTAACTCTATCACCCACAAGTCCAAAAATTTTTTTTTTGTTTTTGTTTTAATTTCCATAAGTTGATACTGAACGGGTGTTGATGCTAGTCATATTGTCACTGTATAGAGCTATTCTTTTGTGGTCGAAGATGATCACAATTATCGTTTCCTAGGAACTCGAACAAATGGTTAAAGAAAGTCCAATATTTGCTTTAAAAAATCCGGCCCCCAAACATCGGTTAGTTGGATTTAATGCTGATGCTTATTTTCTTAGCCTTTTGTTAGTCGTGAGTTCTTTGAATCTGTGAGAGGTGGAGTGCAGGTGGATGAGTTAGCTGTCTGTGTGTCTAGGGTTTTGTTTGACGAGAGCCCACTTCCACTCCCACAAGAACTACCTACATCTACTGATACCTCTAAAGGCATCCAACAAGAAACAACTGACAATAGATAAAGGTCCACTTGCTCTTGAAGTCTGGCAAAAGCAGCGCGGGCACGTGCCACAGTCTACCTCGTGGTCTAGATTGGCATTTGATGATATGGTAATTCCTTAATAATTCCAAAACAGACTAACATTGTAACATTTGATAGTTTTGAGCCATCTAAATAGAATTTCTTTCTGTGGCTGATTTATTTGGAGGAGCTTGGTGCAACACGTCTGTCTTTCTTACATTGATGCTGAGGCCTAAATTTTTGCAGGCGCAGGCAAAGGGGGACGAGCTCTTCTGAGAGTAATCTTTATTAGAGGTTTCCACAGCTCAGTTATCTATGGATAGAAGGTCTTTAATTTTTTCATATTTTTTCTTTGGCTTTCGCCATAAGTCTTTGATCATTAAATAGACTTGCGTCAGTGAGCTATATTATGCAAGCTCGAACACTTTCTTCACAAAATGCATCTTTCAGGATGGCCCTTAACATTAAGTTGAATAGTGTTGGAGGCGAAACACAGCCTCGCTTAATGGCTTTTGAGACAGGAAAAGACTTGGAATATTCTCCCTTGTCTTGGACTCTTGCAACATTGTTAAAAATTTGGACATGATTTGCAAAGACCTGCACCACTGACGTTATGGAATGCTTTGATCAAATCTAAGAATGTCAATGTGAAAAGTAGGTAGTGACTTAAAGAAATGAAAATAATGATAGATAACTATAAAACTTTCTATTTTCATAAGGACGTCACTGGCACAGTGGTTAGTAAATTGACTTGAGTAAGTTTGACCCCTCGAGTTGGAATTAAAGCGGTACAACTTTTTTTTAAATTTTTAAAATGCATTTAAAAAGCGATCAAGGTAACCTTCACATAGATACCCCCTTCTCCCTCCCCCCCCCCTTTTCACAACTGGTTTAGACAAGTGATGGGATCATTGCGCCTTCAGAAAACTAAAAGCATGTATTTGTGTTACATAAAACACTCGGCATAATTATTTCTTAACGGACAGATCTATTGTCGTTTGTCTAGATCTATTACACATTTAATTACATGACCTATTCAAACTAATTAATACACCTATATTAAATATAAGCTTTGTTTTTTTTTTAAGTATTTATTATGTTTTTGTTTTCTTAAAAATTAAAATGACACTATCTACTTTTCGTTCTAAGACTATACTCACGTTAGGTGCAAGCCATTCTTTGTCCCAACATATGGACTTTTCAAACCCAGACTCTTCGTCTGTTTTCGCCTCTGGTCTGAAGTTGAGCAACAATGAGAATGACTTCCTCGCTACTCCTACTTCTTTCCAACATTTTGAAAAATTATAATTCAGAGGAAATGCAAATGGATATTGACGCTAAAAAAATAATAATAGAGAAGGAAAAAAATTAAATAGTTTCTATAAGCTTCGAAGTAGTGGTATATCTATATATAGACAACTAATGGCCTATATATTTCTTTATAAATATAAAATAATAGTTGTAAATATTTTACGGATGCATGTGTAAGTATTTAATGTTAAATCTAAAAAAAAAATGGAAACAACAGAGAAGCTTCATTAAAAGGTGAATGTAACTGATAACAATATCGACATTAAAACTTAGTCATAATTAATTCTAAAAAAATACTCTGCATTAACATTTTCAGCCCAGAGACAAAGTAATTACTGACATTTAAACCAGGTCAAAAACATAGTAGATATAGATGTATAAAAGAAAATGATGCAAAAACTATTAGCTAACATAAAACTAAATAAATCATATGGACCTGATGATATCTAGCTAGATTACTCAAAGAACCAAGCCAGGGTCGGGCTTAGGCATAGTTAAGCTAGGCGGCCCTCCAGGGCCTACGATTGGTGGAGGCTTTGCACACGACTAAAAGCATTGCCCGAAACCTACGTCTGCTAGCCTAGCGCTAAGTGTCTACTAGGACTTGGTTTTGAGTTTAAAACCCCCTAGCAGGGGTTTTGAGTTTAAAACCCCCTAGCAGGGGTTTTGCAGTTAAATTCCCCTCTCCTATCAACAAAACTACAAACAAAAAATGCAAACGACAATCCCCAAATTAAAAGAAAACAGCTAAGGAAGAATTTGACTTTAAAACCGCCTCTAAAAATAACAATAAACCCCCTATCAATATAAAAAAAGCAAACTACACACTCAAAATTCTATGAGCGTAGCCAAAAGGGTTTTGAGTTTAGCCCCCAGCCCCTCCAGTTAGGGTTTGAAGATAAAAAGTACCTCTTAAATATAAAAAAAAGCAAATTACACACTATAAAATCTATAAGCGTAGGGGTTTTGAGTTTAAAACCCTTTGCCAGCGGGGTTTGAAGCTGAAAAATATTTAAAAAAAAAAAAAAAGCAAATTACGCACTCAAAATGCTATGAGCGTAGCAAAAAGGGGGTTTGAGTTTAAACCCCCCTTTAGAGGGTTTTGATGCTAAAAATACCTCTTCAATATAAAAGAAGCAAATTACACACTAAAATTCTTTGAGCGTAGCTAAGCTAATAAGGGGTTTTGAGTTTAAATTCCCCTCCTCCAGATGACTTTACAAAAAAATTAAAACCCTTTCAGATGGTTTTTGAGTTTAAAATTCCCCCTACAGAGAGTTTTGAGTTGAAAACCTCTCTTCAATATTATTTTAAAGCAAACTACAGTCACCAAATTCTATGACCGTAGCTAAATGGGGTTTTGAATTTAAAAAAAAACAACAACTTCAAAGATTTTTTATTTTAAAACCCCTCAACAGATGATTTTGACGATAAAACTTTCCTTTTCAATATAAAATCTAAAGCGAAATACAGGCATGTAATTCCAATAGCGTAGTCATGAGAGGTTACAAATTTCTACCAGTGGCTGGGCTTCATTAATAAAGTGTGAATAGTCATCTGCCGAAATTGAAAAACACTAAATGTGGCTCATCAAAGACGGCTAAGACAGATTTTAGGAGTAGGTTATATAGATCGGGTCTAATCAAAGAAATCATATGCCGAACTGGGAATCGAAATCTTAGTGACAGAGCGTCGCATGAGTTTAATCCACGAAAGTGGAGTGAGGCAGGAGACCTTTTATTAAAGTCACCAGTTTAGGGCCCGCAAATTTTGATGGCTTGACCCTCCACTAGTCTCCAGGGCGGCGGCTGATCAGTTCAGCATTAGCTAAAGCCCCGACAGACACAAATCCCTACACCAGACGAGCGTGCAGGGGTTAAATCAATCAGAGCTTAGCATTACCCAGACCTCACCAGCAGATTTCTGCACCAGGAGAGCATGAGAGCCTGCTAGGAAAGTTGGGGCTCCAGCAACGTTAGCTTTTTTCAGACCACCCTGAGATCAAAGGGTGGACTTACTCCAGTTACCAGAGGACACCACGTCGCATGAGGTTTTGCGGGACATGTTCTCCGACAAAAGAATTACGCATAATAAGAGTTGCGGAAACAGCTTGACGGAAAAAGCGCCGAACAGCGAAAGAGGGTCTAATTCAGCAATAATATTACATTAGGTTTTTGAAATAAAACTTTTTAATAGCAAGATAATGCACTGTAGATACCTCAGAATATGCATTTTGTTGGCTTTCAATACCAGAAATAGTGCTCGGCGGCGGGGCTTCGCCCCCGCTGGGGGAGCACTGCGAGCTCCCCCAGACCCCCTTGCTGGCAAGGGCGGGGAGTCTACTAGATTTCCACTAATTCCAGGAAGAACCTATTCTAGAGCACAATGAACGTCTTCCGAAAGGGTCAGAATGTAATAAAGATTAATTATGTACACGCACACACACACACATATGTATATATTTTTTTTTTCGCGTTGGGGGGGGGGGTGCGGAATCCCCTCCAAACCCGCCCCCCCGAAAAAAAATCCTGGCTACGCCCATGATATATATATATATATATATATATATATATATATATATATATGCAATATATGCAAGTTGCTTTTTTATATAGAAGAGGTATTTTTTAGCTTCACTCCGCTGGAGGGGGTTTAAACTCAAAACCTTTTTGGCTACAATCATAACATTTTGAGTAGTTTTTTTTTTTTTATTGAAGAAGTATTTTTTTTAGCTTCAAACCCCGCTGAAGGGGGGTTTAAACTCCAAAACCCTTTGATTACCCTCATAGCATTTTGAGTGCGTTATTTGCTGTTTTTTATATAAGGGGGGGGGTAACATAAAACTTCTCTTGGCTAGAATCTAGAATCTGGTGACTAATATATAGATAGTCTTTTATTGAAGAGAGGGTTTTATCGTAGATTTCGGAGGGGGTTACAAAGTCAAAATCTTTCTAAGCTGTGTTCTTGGAAAATAGGGGATTTTCGTTTGCTTAATTTTTTTTTGGTTTTGATTTAGAAAATAGGGGGTTTTGACTGCGAAACCTACTGGTAGGGGGTTTAAACTCAAAACCCCATTGGCTGCGCTTGGGCATATGTTGGTTTAGTATTAAAAATCTCAACTAAAAAAAAAAAAATTAAAGCAAAAAATCAGCCACTAAATACCTAACCCTGCGGAGGGGGGTTCAATTTGGGGGGTGAGGGGTTGAACACCAACCCCCCGGTTACGCCTATGATTTGTATTATCTGTTTAATATAAAAATAATATAACAATGTTAGTTACCAGGTAGCTGTAGAATCAATTTTCGTTTTCTCTATGAACACAATAATGTGAGTCAAGTCAGAACTTCATAAAACCTTGATCCTGGACGCTGATCTCTTATCTTATCTTATCTTATATAATACAGACGTTACTTCAAAAAAGAAGATGATTACGTCCTACGCGTCATGCATTTAGTCATGCATATTAACCAATGACTTAAATTCTGCAAAGTCACTGGTTTCCCTGGCTAGCTCAGGCAACCCATTCCATGCTCTAATAGCACTAGGGAAGAAGGAGCATTTGTACAAATTTGTCCTAGCATATGGGACGAGGATTGTGCCTTTATCTTTGTGTCTTTCAGAGTATTTTATTAAATTTTGTTTTTGTATTTGAAGATTATGGTTCAGTGTTTTATGTATGATTGCTACTTTACTTTTGAGCCTTCTGTCCTGAAGGCTTTCTAAATTTAGTGATTTTACTAAAAGTGTTACTCTAGTCAAATGTGAATATTCGTTTGTTATGAATCGCACTGCTCTATTTTGTGTCTGTTCTAGTTTCTTAATGTTTTCTTGAGTTGAGGTGTCATATTCTATTATTGGCCTAACCAAGGTTAAATAACATTTTAGTTTTATGTTCTTATTTGATTTATAGAAATTTCTTTTAATAAATCCTAATGCTTTGTTTGATTTTTTTGTAGTTTCATCAATATGTGGATTCCATGACAGTTTTTCATTTATTATAACACCTAGGTATTTTGCGTTTTTAGTCTGTGTTACTGGTTTACCATGAATAAGATAAGTGGAATTAATTTGTTTTAGTTTTTTTGTTACTCTTAACAACTGACATTTTTCTGGGTGGAAAGACATGCTCCAATTTGATTCCCATTTCTGTAATTCATCTAATTCTCTTTGTAAAATATCTGTGTCTTGTGTTGTTTTTATTGTTCTATATATTATGCAATCGTCTGCAAATAATCTGACTTTTGTTCCTGAACTAATGCAATTTGGTAAATCATTTATGTAAATTAAAAATAGTAGTGGACCCAAGACTGTTCCTTGAGGTACACCTGAGTTTACTGTTATCGGTGTTGATTTAGAGCCATTTATTATTACAGTTTGTTCTCTCCCTATCAGAAAATCTTTAATCCACTGATGCAGTGGACCATTAATGCCGAAATATTTTAATTTTTTAAGCAAACTATGGTGGTGAACTTTGTCAAAAGCCTTAGAAAAATCTAGTAAGATAGCATCTATTTGTTCACTATTATCTAAACCTTTTGAAAAATCATCAATTAGTCCTATTAGTTGTGTTTCACATCTCTAAAACGGCTCTAACAAATTTCTTAGAAATTTAACAGTTGATGTATATCGCTAAGAAAAGAATTAATAGCTCGTTGGCCACATGGGGGAAAACTCTTGCTCGATTGTTATATATTTTTAAAGAAAAAAAACGAATAATTTTAAATTTGGCCTGAGAACTAGGCCTAGATCTGGATCCAGCATCGGTTTTGAAAGAATTACCGCTTTCTTGAATAGACTATCGCGTTAGGGAATCTCCAAATGTAAAGCATGCTAGAGTTTAATAAATTTATGTTTAGGAAAACTTTGAATATTATCAAGTGTGGAAGATCTATATATTCACCTTAACCAGGATTCTTTCTCGGAAGGAAGGGGGGATGGAGTTGGGTAAAAAAATGTTTCCTTGTTTCCTTGTTTTGAAATCTAGCATTCAATAGTTTTAATTTTGTTTCTATTTGTTTTTACTTTACCTAACAATAGCACACAAAACAAACACGTTAACATATAACAGTGTTAAGAAGTCATAGTTATCGATTTAAATCAGTGATTCCCAAAGTGGTCTATATAGACCTCCAGGGGTTTACGAAGATTTTCAAGAGGTCTACGAAAGTTAAAAAGGGAATTGGAGGTCTATGAGATGTGCACAGGGGTCTGCGATAAAGAATCTCAATTTAGCATGTCTTGATTTTATTTTTGACAAATGGATTTTTTTTCATACACATATTTATGATTTGTACCTTAGGAAATCCTAAAAGTTTTAATCCTGCTGATTTAATGAAAAATTGATTGTTTTATTTAATATCTATATACAAATAGTGTAGTTTTTTCTAAATATAACTTTGACAAAAAGAAATGTAGACTGTACAGTGATACGTATTTGAAATTGAACTATTTTACTACCTTGCTTAACAAGGGGGTGTTCATGCAACTTTTCATAATTCGGAAATCCGAATACAGTAGATATACAAGTTTTCAAGTTACATGAAGTTACTACCTTTTCCAGTCTATATTTATTTATGTGTATGGTTTTTGCCTTAAACTTATGTCTTTGATGGTCGGCATTCTCTGGCGACATTCCAAATGGGCAAATTTCAATGGCCCCTATTTTGAGCTTCCGGAGCATATGTTTTCTCATTATAATGTGTACGATTCAAATGTAAAAAATTATAGGTGGTCCTATTGGGATAGTTTAAAATATGTGTCATCTTACTTGTATATTGAATGAGTGCTTATCCATTTCTCGTTTTTACATTCACTATTAGTTTCTTCATTTCTTCCGGATAGAATGTGATGTTCAAGTGTGTTTTTATTTTCTTACATTTGGCAAGTATGTCAGCCTTCTATATCCTTCTATTTTAACATTGGAGAACAATGTTCTTGCTGTTGTTGAGCTTTACAAGGTCACACAATATGTTTTGTACAAAATCATTTGAATGCTTCTTCAGATTTTGTGGATAATTACGTCCTAGCCTGAATCTCCCGACAGGAGATGCGAGCAGACAAGGTGACCACCGAACGTCAGTCCAGGCATCATGAGTTGTTTTATTTAGGGGGCATCAGTTTGTCAAGTTTTGAATGACTGCTTTTATATAGGTCAAGAAAACAAAAGTTTTGCGAATTTGTCTGATTCGCAAGAATAGTAGTTGTTAGTTCCAGTGCTCCTATTTCTTCTCTGTGGTTGGCATAGAGCTCTTAAGTTACAACAGAGATGCCTACATGCCAAAATAGAAATGCGTATTCCCAAACCTGGAAATGCGTATTTTGAGGGGCTAATGCGTATTTTCCTAAATATCAAGCTCTTAAGTTACACTTACAATGAACTTAATTTATAAATTATTTTTTCTCCATTGGGCAATTCAATGAGTTTTCCAACTCCTCCTTTTAGAGAACCATCCATGCAAACTCTGACCCATTGGTTGTTAGGGCAATGGAGTTGTAGAAGAGTTCACTAAATTATTGAGCTCTGTTGGAATATATAGTCAAATATTTATTTCTTCTTATATAGGCCTAAGTCTTTTAAAACTACATATTTTTGCAAAAAAACAAACAAAAAACAACAACATATTTTTCTGTACAGCTGGTTGATTCGAATAGTTATGGCTCAAGAAATCCACGAAAAAAATGCTCTTTGCGAATTTTTTTTACTATGATACTTAAGGCATATTAATATTTAATGTTTTGAAGAACTACTTCATAAGACAAGAAATCGATATATGAAAAATAATCTCCGTAGCTAGCTACTGATTGTAATCTTACAAGTCTTAAAAACAAAAAAGTTTCCAATGTGTTTAGTAATTGTATGTATTGTATTAACTGTTATATAATGAGTTTTAATTTAAATTGTGTTAATAAATTTATTTTAAAAATTAATTCAACTTAAAATGTAGTTTTAATTACTTTTTCACTCCTCGTGTCACTGGTTATATATTATTTTTTTTTTAAATGTGTAATTTAAAATTGATGAATTTTAAATAAATCAATATCTTTAGCAGAGGGTCTACCGAAAACCAGAAAACATGGCAAGGGGTCTACGAGACAAAAAATGTTTGGGAACCACTGATTTAAATAATCTATGGTCATTTACACTGTTCATTGTAATATACCTTCATCGTCGCCAATATAGGAACATAAGCGAGTAGTCATAACTAGATCATTTTTTAGTGTTGATCTCAAACAATCAAGTTATTTATATTTCTGAATACATGTAAATCCAAAAGTTCTTCATAGTTCAAGGTTTATAGTTGTACTTGAAATTATTTGGTTACTATCAAAGACATAAGTTTAAGGCAAAAACCATAGACTAAATAAATATAGACTGGAAAATGGAAGCAACTTCATGTAACTTGAAAACTTGTATATCTATTGTATTCGGATTTCCGAATTATGAAAATTTGCATGATCTTCATTCTTAGAGATTAAACAAAACTACACTGCCTCCTTATTTACAATATATATAGGTGTGTATCAAATTAAAAAAGCAATTGATGTTTTCCATGGATACCCGTTATCTGTGTATAGAAGCCGTAAATTACATTGTTTAATTCTAATGTAACAAGTTTGTTTACATTTGTAAACTTATTATACAAAGTTTTTATTTTAGATCTAGATTTGGTATTTATGGACTTTTAAGGATAGCTGCATACATTCGTCATAAATTTTATGTACCTAGTTGAAGTTCTTAATATAAATTATAAATATTGTTACTAGACTCTAGACTAGTCTAGATCTAGAGCCTAGACTCAATACTACAGTTTATTTTATAGGCCTACTAGTCTAGACTAGTGACTACACTCACTAGAATAGAGTCAGAGTATTATTGTTAATTGTTACTAGATCTATAACTAGTTAACAATAGTAAGTATTGTAAATTTAAAATTATATTTTGACCACATTTCGATCTACTCTAGACTCTATATAGACCTAGAGTAGTAGACTATAGAAATGTATATGCCTAAGACTAAGTCATAACATCAATAAGTCAGATTTTACCCCCCAACGCTAAAGGAAACCGATCTTGTCATTCAACAGCTCGCAAGCGGAAAAGCCCCAGGAGCTGACTCCATTCCCGCAGAGGTCTACAACAATGGTGGATTAGCCCTGATTGAAATACTTCATAAGCTCTTCTTAATTATGTGGGAAAAAGAGTCAATACCACAAGACTTTAAAGATGCCAAAATTGTTCATCTATACAAGCAAAAAGGAAACCGCCAGATCTACGACAACCACAGAGGAATATCTTTTCTCTCTATTGCTGGGAAAATCCTTGCACGCATCCTACTAAATCGGCTCATGCAACACATAGAATATGATATACTACCAGAAAGCCAGTGCGGCTTCAGAAAAAAAGTGTGGAACCATTGACATGATCTTTGCAGCAAGGCATCTCCAGGAAAAATGCCAAGAACAAAATGCTGACCTGTTCTCAATATATGTCGACTTAACAAAGGCATTCGACACTGTTAGCAGAGAAGGACTCTGAAAGATCATGTCAAAGTATATCTGTCCACAAAAATTCATAACCATGGTGAGACTATTTCATGATGACATGAGGGCTCGTGTCTAAGAAAGTGGAGAACCATCACAGCCCTTCGAAGTATCAAACGGCGTAAAACAAGGCTGTGTCCTAGCACCTACACTGTTCAGTATCATGTTCTCTGCTATGCTGACAGATACATTCACAAATAGGGAAAACAATGGGATAAATATATAATACAGATTTGATGGTGGCCTATTCAACCCGAGGCGGCTTAAAGCTAAATCGAAAACAAATGCAGCAGTAATTAGAGACTTGCTATTTGCTGACGACTGTGCCCTAAATGCCTGCTCTGAAAATGATCTGCAGAGTATCGTCAGTGACTTCTCAAAAGCTTGCTCAGACTTTGGCCTTACCATCAATACGAACAAGACTGAAGTCTTATATCTACCTGCTCCTGGGAAAGCCTACTAGGATCCAAGCATCACTATAAATGGACAGGATATAAACGCAGTGGACAAATTCACATATCTTGGCAGTATCTTGGAAAAATCGATTGTGAAATCGACCTGCGTATCGCCAAAGCCAGTGCATCTTATGGCAGACTGTCTAATAATGTCTGGAACAGACGTGGTATCACCATAAACACAAAGCTAGGGGTCTATAGAGCCGTCATCCCCCCTACATTGCTCTATGCCTCAGAAACATAGACAGTGTAGTATAAACATGCAAAGAAACTGAACCACTTCCACATGACATGTCTGAGAAAAATACTAAGAGCGGGTCTGCAAAGCATCCACACAATCCTGATGCAGTCCCAGATGCGATGGGCAGGTCACGTCTACAGAGTGGAAGACCTTCGCATCCCTAAACGACTCTTGTATGGCCAACTAAGCAAAGGAAAGCGCTCGCAAGGTGGTCAAAGAAAGCGCTTCAGGGACACCTTCATAGCTTCACTGAAGGCGTTCAGCATAGACCCAGGCACCTGGGAGACAGAGGCACATGACAGATCATCATGGCGTCGGGCTGTGAAAACTGGCGCCCAGGTTGCTGAGGAAAAGAGAACCACGCTGGCAGAAGAAAAACGTCAGAAAAGAAAAGCAAGACAAACGACACTAGCTCCAGCTGGAATAACCTGCCCAGTGTGCGGCCGAACATTCCGGGCTCACATAGGTCTCACCAGCCACATGAGGAGGCATAAAACCCCAGTGCAAAGCCCTCAGCCCCCTGGATGACAAAGTGGTCATCATCGAACCACGATGGACGAACTATATATATTAAAAAAATACAATGACTAGTAGACTATGCTCTAACGATCGTTGTCCAATAAGTCGATTTAGACAAGACAAAAATCAAGGGATAACTTTTTTTTAGGTTAGTCGCTGAACTGACCATCTTCTTGATCTAGATTATTGTTATTGTGATCTAGATAAGTAGAATTTTTTGTTTTTTTTCTTACTATTAATAACTGCTACTGTTTGGATTTGGTGTTTAATTTGAATATACATTTTCTAAATTTTTCTGCTTTATTTTTTTAACATTTTCTCCATCTATATAGTTTTTCCTTATGTTTGAAAAGCTTCTTTAATCTTTTATTAAACCAGCATTTATTTATTTTGTTTGATGAGCAGATAGATCTATATATTTAGTTATTGGCCTATACTATATGATTTTCTATAATGTTTTAAATATACATTGTAATGAAATTTCTTTTCTGATAAGATTATGTTTGTTGAAAGTTTAATGCAGATTCTTTTATTTTTTCATGTTTTGTTCCAGAGTAGCCTATGATTTTTCGGTAAATATTTCTTTTGGGGTTTTATATTGGTTTTATTATCTCGCTGTATTTTAACAATATCATGGTCTGATAGTCCAAGGATAATATCATAATATACAAGTGATCTAATTTAGCAGGTATTTTATTTATGAAGATATCTAATTAGATCTAGATTGACATCCTAAGAACCGGTGTCAATATAGTCATGCATGTTAATCACTATCGTTTTATCTTTGTTATCATAGCGCATTTATTTTTAACACATTTTTCAACATATAGGTGCAATTATATTCTTTTTGCTCATATTCAAAATAAATATAATGTAAAATAAAATAAAAGATAATTTTTATTCAACAACATGATGATATGGCATATATAGGCCTATACTGTTTTGTTTTAATTATTGGCAAATTTCCAAAAAATATTGATACTAGACTGAAGTGGATAAAGGCAAAGGAAAGGGGAGAAGGATGGAACCTTGATGCAGATGATGTTGTTGACAGTACAATTTTTACTGCTGAGGATTTTGATGAAAGTAGAAAATTGAAGCCAATTGCCGTTCCAACTATATTTGACATGGTAACCATTATGTCTTATGAAGTAGTGAATGTTAAAATTTTAAAATATTTAAACATTAGATATTGATATGTTATTTTTATTTATATGTTTATTTTAATATAAGGCTGTAGAAGTACACATATTATGGTGAAATATATATATTTATTTTTTAGCGTGAAAATGTCAAGTCTCAGACATGTAATAACAATGGGCAAAGTTATACTGAAACCTGTTCTGACCATGATGTGGTAGCTCTAATAGAGGTATAATTTCTAATATAAAATGTGACATTTTGACTGATAATGCTTGTTATTATAGGTCAGATTGTATTTTGTATTTTATGATTTTTGGGGTTATTTTTATACTAATTGAAATAACTAGTGGTATTGTAATAAAAATTTACATATAAGACTTATAACTATTCTGTATTATTTTTTAAGTTTTTTAAAATGGTTACATTTTTCAGCATCATAACTATTCCTATACCACCCCAAGAAATCTCAAGCATAAACTTGATTGTGCTGAAGATAATGTTTTAACTCTGAGTAAACAATTGAAAAAATCTAAGCGACTGAATACGTATTATAAAGCGAGAGTTAAAACGTTGAAAAAGGAATTGAAAGAACAAAAAATACTATCAAAGGAACTTAAAAAAAGAATTGAAATATATAAAGGTAAATATTTGCCTTTTATTTATGTTGTTTTTATATTGTATTTATTTTATTTTGTTTTTTTTTATTTATAAACATAATCAAATTAACTAGAAATTTATATTAGATACATTTTTATACAAAGAAAAAAAATTCACTTTAGTTTATCTGTTTCATAGAATTTAGTTTCTATTGCATTATTCTATACCGTTTCAGAACTTCCACTGCACTTGTTATCCAAACCAGAAGGAAGCATAAAGTATAGTGATGAACAAATTTCCTTTGCCTTAACGCTGCACTATTATGGTCCTAAGGCTTATGAGTACCTGGCAACAAAATTTCATCTTCCCTCAACCATAACATTAAGGAGGTAAATATGTTGGGCATGTAATGAATTGTATATCAGTAACCCATAATTTTAGCCAAAATATATTGATCTATAATGTATGAATATCATTCTGCATTTACATCCATCCACTATACGATATAATACATTGTATAATTTTAAATCATATTTAAAATTTAAAACAGTGCTAAATTTTGATGTCTATTTTGTAACGGATGCATGTATAAATCAGATGTAGCTGAAGTATTTCTAAAGATGATTTTTTAGACTAAGTGCGTGCGTACCTTGTTGAGAGTATTACGTGCGAGTTCAGGACATGAACATCACGTTACAAGATTGTACAGGTTCTTAACAGGAACAAAGACTCAATGACCAAGTTGACTCAAGGTGAACTTCCAACAAACATTTATTACAGAATGGGCCACAGTCTAGTCTGTCAGTATAAAACGATGTTATCCCCTCAAGAGTCTAGCGGTAACTGATTTCTATAAGTCAATCTTAACCTCTAACCCCAAGTCTATGTCATCATTCTAAAATATCCGTTCACTGTCAGCACATTAAAGTTCGCCACCCAACTAACTAAACTAGCTATCTAACAATATATATATATATATATATATATATATATATATTCCTATTTCCTCAGGAGATTATCAAAGGTTGATGGCTCTCCCGGAATAAACAGATGCATGATTCAAGCATTGAAACAGTTGGTTCAAGACAAGCCAGAAATATATACCAATGTGGCTTGCATGATAGATGCAATGGCAATTAGGAAACAAATTTGTTATGATGCACATAAGAAAAAAATGACAGGATTTGTCAATCTTGGTCAGCAACATGATACAGAGGAAAAGGAAGCAACAGAAGTCCTTGTTGTTCTAATAGTTGGTTTGAAGGGCAATTGGAAAGCTCCCATAGCCTATTATTTTACTAATATCATTAGTGCAATAACACAAAAACAAATATTGTTAGACATATTTTCTGTACTGCACAATGTTGGAATGAAAGTTTGGAGCTTGACTATGGATGGACATCCTGTAAATTTCTCAACATGTGAGCTTTTGGGGTGTAAACTGAAAAATTTTGATTCCCTTGAGACAAATTTTACAGATCCATCTTCTGGAAATAAAATTAACATACTTTTTGATCCATGCCATATGATAAAGTTAATAAGATATCTATTAGCCATGTCAGATAACATTATTTCTAATGAAGGAGTCATCAGTTGGAGACACATTGTCAATTTAAACACTCTACAAGACAATTGTAGTCTAACTATTGCCAACAAACTAACTTCAAGGCATACACTGTTCAAAAATAAAAAAAATAAAAGTAGCATTAGCTGTACAAGTGATAAGTGCTTCTGTAGCTGATGCCTTGCTATATTTACATGAATCTGGCCAAACTGTGGATGAACAAGACTTTTCTGAAGTGTTGGCAACCGTTAAATTTATAAGAGTAGGACCAATAATAATAATAATTTCATTATGATTTAAGTTGTCTATTAACTTAGTCTTCTTAGTGTACAAATACTAAATGTATAGCTATAGTTGATATAGTTTGAAAAAATTATATTTGATGTTGTTTAATTATTTAATGTTGTTTTTAGAACACTATAATGGTATTCATGATATCATGAAATAGCATTCGTGATTTTTAAGTTTCAATTATAACTAAATTATAAGGTAACAATCTATGTGTTAATATAACTAGTTTTTTTTCTTATTTAGACCATTGACTCAATAATTGATATTGTTGTAACCCCGCTCCCGCGCTACACTAATGGTGCGCATCTGAGCACTACTGAACACGACTAGTGAAAGACATATTGAGACAGGAAGAAGGACTGTTGTGAGCCGGCTAGAAGTCATGGGAGTCTGAACAGTCTGGTGCTGAGTGCTGTCCTGTGTGATACTAGGAAACTGTTTGGGAGACCTGGAGCAACACTGGGAAGTGTGTCGGTGGTCTGTTCTGTGTTCTGGTATAAAGTAGGACTCTTAGAACTTAGACATATTACTTTCTGTGACTTTATAGCAGACATCCAAGTCTAACTAGTAACTATTACTATTTGTTGATGCTTATACTAGTTATAATAAATAAATACATCGTTTACTGTTGCCGACCTGTCTTTCGTTGAGTGCCTACCTTAGAGAGTTACAACAATATATTGAACTCCAGAAACATTCATAACAAAGGTTTTAAGTCACCTATAAATGTCTTTAACTGGCCAGATAAGCTCCATTTTCTAGAAGCTACAAAAACATATTTAATGTCCTTAAAAACTTCTGATGGTCGCTTTCTTTACCAAACCAAAAAGTAAATATTTATTGGAAACATAATATAAAATTTATTTGTTTAACATATTTTTGTTATTATCCCTTATTAATTTGAAATTTTACTTTTTCTTTTTCTTTTAAAATTCTATCATTTTTATTTCTTCCGACACACTGCAATAACTGTTTTTTTGATTAATATTGAAAGTATAATTTACCTAGTGCCACAAATTCTGATGGTTCAGCAATTTTTACTGACATACACAACTTCCAAAGACCATCTGGAACTATTAATTAAATGCAATAAGAAGAGCTGGTAAGTTAAATGAAAATACAAATTGAAACTTTCTTTTCTCTAAATTTTCATTGTTGCCACATATGGTAGTTTTAATTTGGATTTCATATATTGCAACTATATCATATATATTATGTATGTTGTCTTGAATTGTAAAAAAAAAAACATTTTATTTTTGTAGGTGGCTGGAACAATAACCCAAACGTTAGGCAATTTGAATCTACATTCAAGAAACTCCTGGTTCGATGTGGTGTTCAACCTGGAAAGACAGGCAATGTTTCTTTATTGGACAGTTTAGAACTTACAACTCCACCGTTGGCAAATTTATCAGACATTGTTATGGAGGAAGATGTGTTTACTAATGACCAATCATTTCTATCTGAACATGACTTTTGTTCTCATTTGAATGTAAATAAAAAACACACAATAGAGCAAATTGTTTGTTATATAGCCGGATGGATTGTTAGAAAAGCCATGCCTGTAATTGATTGCTCATTATGTAGAGAATCATTAGGCATCTCATGAGAATAAACACTGTCAAAATGTGCAAATATGAGCAAGTTTCCTATTCAGTTAAAAAAGAATTAGGCTCAAAAGACATTTTCAGCTTAGGCCAGCATATATTAGAAAGTCAATCAGGGATTGAAAACCACTATTTCAACTTAATATCGTTGCTTGTGGACATCTTTTTCAATATGAAACTTCATCATATTGCAAAAATGTTCAATATAAAACAAAATGCCACTGTTTTGAGACAAGAATTATCCAAGGTTATCTTATTTAAAGGGCAATAATTATGTTTTAATTGTGCTAAAAATTAATTAATAATAAATAATTGTTTTTGTATTCATTACATACTATTGACATTGTGATATGTATTAACATATATTTTATTAATTCAAGATTTTTGTTCAGTTTATACTGAAGAAATGCTTCTTACATTATATGGCTTTTTTTTTTACTATAGTGCAAAATTGCTAGAGAACCCTTTAAGTTATATAATAACAGTATATCTTCATTTTTAATTAAGATGCTACCATAACTACGAAAGTAACACAGTACAATGACTTCTCATTTAGAATGATTATTACAGTACAAGTATGCCTTGGAAAAAAGCTAGATAATGAAGGAGAAAGAATTTTAAGTGCATTAAATTATAGGATGATGACCTTTTATTTAATTTACTAATGTTATGACATGATTAGGAATCAGTTATTTGTTTCGGGAATAAGGGGAAAGTTTTAATTAGCGACAAGTGACGTGACAGATCTTTAAAAAAGAAGAACGCTCTAAGTGACGATAAAAGGAAGACGCTTCTTGTAGAGTAATAGACTTGAGTACGACATAACTGACATCGGACGATTCCCTTCTTGAGTATTAAATATCTTTATAGAACAACATCAGCGTTGACTACATATTTGATTGTTTCGGCCTTTCGCCGGTGTTACTGAATTAGTTGAGTTCAGCGTTACCTCCAGTCAGATCTACACTAGACATATTGTCAAGATTCAACACCGCGCGGGAGCCTTAACACTAATAAAGATATTTTTTAATGTAATTGGTTTTAATTGTAAATATTTGGGTTATATTTTTTTTGTGGCTTTATGAAAATGGGTTATTTATTTTTTTAAATGTTCATATTAAAATGGTACAAGTGCTACTTCTTCCATATTACCATTAGACAATGGAATGGGTTGCCTGAATGATTTTAATTTTTTAATTGCCTATTCTTCATTATGGGAGAATATTTCAATATAAAGACTAAAGCTTTATGAATAGTTGATAATGTTAAATTATGCTCACAAGAGGCATCGAATTGACAGAGAGAGTGTGTGTGAGTTAATACAATGGTGGTCAAGTTTGTTGTATTGTATTAAATAATAGTTAAATTACTTTTATGTGCCAGTAGTAAGAATGCTATGTAATGTTAAAATATAGTTTGTTATTACAAATGGTTGTGTCATATTAAAAAAATGAATTTACTTGGTAATATTAGAGATGATTTTAGGTCTTTCTGAGTAGCAAATAAGTTGCACTATTTCTTCCAGTATATATTATCATTTATTGAATGACATTGAAGAGCTTCCAAATAAATATGCCTTAATAAAATCCTTTATTTTTATTTCATAATACTAGTAATAATAATAATAATATTAATTGTCATTGAGGAAATGCATTTAAATACACTATTTTAGAAAAAAGATTTATATATGAAGGTTCCATAAAGAAGCCCTGTTACATTATATTCTAAAAAATGCATTTGATAAATTGTTTTGCACTAAACAATTGTTAAGATATAACTTGAAAAACTGCAAATCACTAAAATGCAAAATATTAAACAATATTTTGAGAGACATACTGCAATGTAGGCCTATATTCTTAGATAAGAAAGTTTCATTGCACAATGGCCGTTCTGCTAATAGTGTTTTGACAGAGGATGTAAAGGATTTTACAATGTAAAAAGGTGCTTTTCTGATGACAATATGAGTTGTTCTCAGCTATATCATCTATCAAATTTTAAGTATAAATTAATTTTTTTTTTGACA
Organism: Biomphalaria glabrata; assembly: GCF_947242115.1. Lineage (NCBI taxonomy): Eukaryota > Metazoa > Mollusca > Gastropoda > Planorbidae > Biomphalaria > Biomphalaria glabrata. The sequence goes on along the minus strand of NC_074712.1, from coordinate 12,166,443 downwards.
AAGAAATCTCTATTGAGCTGTATTTAGGAGACTCTTGCATTACTGGTCATTTCATTACTAATCGTTGCTTTCACAGCAGTTTTTCATCTATGATACTTCTCTTGTTGGTTACAGATTCTGCTTTCTCATCTAGAGTAATAGATTGTGTGTTAGTCACCTTCTTATTATAGTCTCGTTAATTTTAAGTAGCCTACTATCCCAAATTTAAACTACATGGCTTTTTTTATGAAACGAAAAGTGCGGGTTCATCAACAAGATTCAGTCCTTCACTTTGAATTAGTGAAATTAGGGATTTCTTCAGCAGAATGTCCAAATAAGCTCAAATTAAAACAGTTTTAGAACAAAAAAATGAACATTCTGATTAATTGACATTACACTCACGCTTGAGATTAAAAAAAAAACTAGTGAAAATATGGTTATACTTATATAGGTTATGGCTGAAATATATATGAATACTTAACTTTTATACTGCTCATAAATGCTGTATAATAAAGTACACAAAATTGCAAGTCACAAATTTTCATTTCATAAAACTCCTTAATATTTATTTATGTCTATGGCAAAAACCTAGGTTAAACAAGAAGATTTTTTTTCAAGCTCATGTATTGTATGCCAGTTTAACTTTCCTCCAAGCCAAACCACAGGGTTAGTTAAAAATTGTTGTTTTTCCTGAAATGTTACCATGTTGTTGTTTGGCTATAAGATTAAAGCTTAGGTTTAGATCTTCTAAGCACAGATGCTTTAGGCATACAATGCATATAATACATAAGCAATCAATACATTAAGTCGGTTCTGGCTATCATTTTTTCCACCGTGAAAACCCGGGACAACCAATCTTTACCAGTTGACACCGAGATTCAGGAGGTCTGGTAGGATCACTACCTTTAAAGACTGTAAAGAAAAAGAAAAATATTTCCTTTAGTCGCAAATGAATTATAATCATACGTATCCTCAATGCGTTTAACCAGAGCATTTTTGATTCATCTCTCGCACAAAATCATTATAAGGATTAACTTGACTGAATATACAATAGTTACAAGAAAAGATTTAAACAATTATTAAAGGAGTAGCTAATGTAACACTGGTAATAAAGTTCATAACATTAGTTAATTAAGCGTAAAAAAAGCCAATAATTAAATCAATATGCTTTCATACATAATGGTATGGTGAGTCATATGTGAATGGACACTAATATCAACACAACAGTAATTTTATACAAATACATCCATAAAGTCAGATACATTCGCAATAGTCTACACATGAGGAAAAAAATCGATCTATAGGCCTAAATGTATTGCATTTATTTTTTAAAAAGCTTTCATCAACCCACTCTGTCTGTTTGTCTGTCTGGTAAAAAGAGTGTACACGTCCACATCCATTCTCGAGTGAAGATGAAACTTAGCACAATTATTCATTGGTATAGATAATGCATGAATAAACTAAAAAAAAAAGTAACAAAATAGTTAATATTTGGTAATTAATTATTTAGTTTAGGGCCGCCGCTACCTATTGTGAAACGTGTGCATTGCATTACCGAAGTTAAGGGATGGTCAAATCATTATTCCTATGTTATTTATTTTTTAATTTTCAGTTTAATAAAAAAAATACTTAAAAATTTAAATATTTTATATAACTTCTAATTATTTCATTATACTTTACTTTAAAAACTTAAATAAAGAGGATATTCGTACCCAAAATGTAATTTGGAAATTTATAAAAGAAAAACAAAATATAGGGCTGCGCAGTAGGAATTCTCAAGGAATTTCCACAGGCTTCTACTCGTTTCTGGCATTGCGATTTTTCGCGATTTGTTTTTTTTTTTGAATGATACTTACTTACAGAAGCAACAGAAGGAGATAATCAACACATTTTTTTTTCTTCTTAGTATCTACTTACTACATAGATCTATAGCTATTATTGTTTAGTCGAATAGCCCGCCCTGTAAGTAGATATAGTAATTAAATAGTCAGTGTTTAAAACATTTTCACTTTTATTTTAATGGCTGTTACTAAAGCAAGTTAAATCTCTGTATATTGTTATAACAGTTTTATTGAGTTTTTGTTCGCAAGAGAAGTTCGTTCAAGTTACCGGTACTTAAAATTTTATTTATTTATTAAAAATATAATATACCATACTTTGGGTCAGCTTTATTAGCTATTTGGAGCTACAAGCCAACGACCGACCAACAATGTGGAGCGAAAGGGTGGCAAAAATCAAATTATATTTTCATTGTGCTAATTAATCCATGTCTAAATATTTTTCAAAATTACAAAATTACCAATGTTTTAAGAATTAAAATATTTTAAGTAAGAGACGCCGTTTCATCTTCTAATAAAACTTTGTCAAATGTAGACCATTTTCGCGAGAGATGTATGCAACGATATGGGTCAAAACGTTTTGAAGAAAGCATTTCAAAACGTCTACGCTAGTGTGAGTCATCCGGTTTTTCTTGTCTGAGTTTGGTCGAATTTCTTCCGACTATTGTACTTTATTACAGTGACAACATATGTGTGAAAAACACAAAGGTCCGTGACAGAGATGTACTTAACACAAAGGTCCGTGACAGAGATGTACTTAACACAAAGGTCCGTGACAGAGATGTACTTAACACGAAGATTGTCTTAAAAAAGAGCACGCCCATTTTAGACGACCATGCATTATATGTACCTAGAATATCTCTCGCATAACACTACTGACATCTTTATTATTAGACTTAATACGGCCTTGATTATTAGACTTAATACGGCCCTTGACATTTGTTTTTAACAGTGCGTTCTGAAAGATAATACATCAACATGGCAGAATTTCTGAACATAAAAACGAGGAAATGCGCCGGAGCCCCGTACCGATATCAGACCCCTTGACGACTTTAAACATAATGTGAAATTAATATAAATACAAAGTAAAAACAAGAAATATTGTTATTATTATGAATAAGATTATTTTCTTTATCATTGCTTCCAAAAATAAAAAAAATTCACTTGGGAGCCTACTTTGCTCCACTAGATCCCAAGCTTCTAAGGGACTCGAAAGAAAAATTTGTCATGTCGGGGTCGCACTCCAAAATGTCAAAGAAACACTACCTTACTCTGCTTTATTTCTAATCATTGTAAATTGTACCTTGGACTATTTATTTTGTATTAATTCAAGAAAAATATTCAGTGCTGAGTTGTTTTAGATTATTTTGTCCTGATAGTGTGTTGCGGAGATAAGGCACATCTCTCCAAAATACTATCGTGATAATTATTAGAAAAGTTACGGAATGTTGAAAAAGATTCACAATCAATGGCTTTTATATTTCGAGGAATTATTCTGCATTTTACCGTCTTTATAACCTCATGTTGAAATAGGTGAAAATTTTCTTGTGTTTCGCCATTTTCTGAGACAACTGGAGAAGGACTATGTGATATCGTATAAGAATAAAAAATCAAAGTTAAAATAGGAAATTAAACATCTTAGAGGGCATGAGGGATACAAGCACTACGAAAATGAAAGGAATGGTCTACAAATATGGATTCAAACCAAAGGGCGCTTTCGGTACAGTGTCCAGCTCAGTCTAATGATTTTTTTCTCTAGAAAAAAAATGAGGGGGGCGGCATTTTATAATTTCGCACGCAGGCGGCCACAGCCTTCCCGGCGACCATGGTTTAGTTCGAAAATAGAAAAGGAAACTATTCATTCAGTGACTACAAATATGGCGCTAGTTTTGTGCGGCTTAGTATTTTGGTAACGCTATTTCTTCATCACGCATTTTCCGATCAAGTTGATACGTTAAACAAATATTTATTTTGTAGAACGATACATTTATAGAAAACACAAAGTTAAATAGCTTGTACATTATCGATATATATATTATATATATATATATATATGGTTTTAATGGCGGAGTTCTTCACCTTATTTACACATACGAAAGAAAGAGTCATGGTATTGATTTTAGAACTTACATAACTGCAAATAGAGCAGAAGATATTAGCGTAAGACAGCTGCCTCATGTTGTCCATGACAAGTAAGCTACGTTTGTCACTCATCTGATGGCACGCCGCTACAACATCTTCGTCCACAAATATTGAATCACAAAGAGACTCGCTGTTGCATTGAAGAAATGTTTGTAAAAAAAAAAAAATTAATATGCTTTATTTAGGCTAATTATGTGTACATTAGTGTTTCAAAAATGTTTTCTTTAACGTAGAAAGTCGCACATACTGAGCATTTAAAAGAACATTTTGATAATTTTTAAGGAGATTAATTCACGTGTTGAGCTACTAGTTAATTATTCCAGTAATTTGTGGAACACCTATTCAGGCCTCGTAGAATACTGGGGTTACGCGGAACACAGTTTTGGAAACACTGTTTAGCTATTTTTGCTATATACACAGATTGAGATAAAAATAATAAGAAAATCGCTGTAGGGGCTTGGCAGCATATTAGTATAGCTTCCGAACCAAAGTGTCTCGGGTTCTCGTATGGGTAAAGACTGCGAAATTGAATTTCGGGATTTTTAGGACCCTGCTAAGTCCACCCATTTCTAATGATACCCAACTTTAGTTGGGGAAAGTAAAGGTGGTTGCTAATTGTGCTGGTCACATGACATTCTTGTTAACAGTCAGCCATAGAAACAGACATTTACAGCATACCGCCGCAAGGTCTACCCAACTCTAATGATACCCAACTTTAGTTGGGGAAAGTAAAGGTGGTTTGTCGTTGTGCTGGTCACATGACATTCTTGTTAACAGTCAGCCATAGAAACAGATATTTACAGATATTTACAGCATACCTGTCATACCTAAAAAAAAATTAAATAAAATATATACTTTTTTTTTACCCTTCTCCCCTTTTCCATTGTCTTTGAGAAAGTATTTTTATTGCATGAAAATTGTATTTTGAAATCTGAATTTTTATAAACAGCGTCATGCGAAAACAAAAAGAAAAAAAAAAAAGAAAAAAATATTACAAAGTGAGTTTGTATTATCACAAAAACTCAGAGTCGACCCCTTCGTATTCGCCCTTGGGCCAGGAATATTAAGGCCATGCTCTTGTTTTTATCGTTTAAATTAATATAATTAAAAAATCATTTATAGTTATTTTTCACTTGACAGCGAACATAACAATAAGCCACCAATAATTAGACTCGTCTAACTCTTCTAGAATCTAGATTTGATATCGAGCATCTTGAAAGCAGAGGTGCGTTTTAACTCTTTTTCTGAGTAATTATCTTCCACGTTCCTCAACGATGCAATTCTTCATTTTAGTGTTTTTTTTTCTTGTTATTATTAAGCTTGAATAACTTTCTCTTTTAATATCAGAAAGTGTTTTATTTTGGAACTTGAATTCAAGGGAAACGCATCTCTTTTTTTATACAACACAAAGTAAAGTTTATAAATTAAAACATTAATTTAATTTAATGAGGTCAAATCAACGATGGTATCGTCAATTTAGAGAGGAAAAGTTAGCTGATTACTTAAAAAAAAAGCACGAAAACCTCCCAGATACGTTTTCGCTTAAGATACTAAAGTACAGCATGCATAAGAAAAAAGTTGCGCGGATAAAAATAATAGCTCCCCTTAAGCTCACTTTCTCATTCAATCACAAAACTAATTGATGATTTCCATTTAGTTTTAATCACGAAACTTAATTTTCTAATTCCATTTTCTATAGTCTGAATTTATGCATATAACAAAGTTACAAAGACAGTTTGTGTCGAAACACAAACTCAGAATCGGGTCCCAAAGTGGTCCACACTGGCAGGTAAAAAGACAGGTTTCAATATTTTCAGAAAGAATATCAGAATGAAATTCTATCAAATGCAAATGACATAGAAGAATGGAGAAAGTAGGTTAACAGATCTTGTGTTGTACCCCAACTGTCTAGCAGACCAAGAGATAGAAGAAATGGAAGGTGAGGTTTGGTGTGAACTGCTCTTATATGATGATTATCTAATTGATATAAATGTTTTATAAAGGGTTAATCTTCTATTCAAAGCGTCAAGAAAAAAAAAATTGGTAAAAAAAAAAATACTCGCTAACAAACACATAATGGTAAAGTTCACGTGATAACATGAAAAACTACTTTTTAGCGGCCCCCGAAAGAGGAAAAGACGCTATTAGTTTTGTGTTGCCTGTCTGTCCGTCCTTCCCGTTTAGATCTCAGAAACTAGAAGAGAAAATGAAAATCGGACGTCATGATATTTTAGATCATTCAAAGTTCTGATGCAACGGTTACTTTTTTTCTTTTCCGAAAGTAAACTATCTAATTTTTTAAATTATCTATGCAAGCTGATTTAAAAAAAAACAAAACAACAACAACAACAACACTTTTAATTGAAAAACTTCAGGAGAGGTAAGGCTTTTAAAACTGTCACAGACTTCTTCATTAATAAATCAAGCTTCATTCATAGAATCGAGCATTGGTAAAAAAAAATTATCTAAGCTCACAATAGAAAAGTATCAATGGATCATTATAAAATAAATTTACCATTTGTTAACTAACTCATGAAATAAAATAATGATTTAAATGTTGTTTTTTAGCGGCCCCCGAAAGGGGAAAAAGCCGCTATTAGGTTTGTGCAAAATGTCCGTATGTCCGTCTGTCCGTCTGTCACACTCAGATCTCGAAAACTAGAAGAGATATGAAAAATATTATTTCATCATTAAATCCGGCTTGAAAAGTTTAGCTGCAACGGCTACTTTTGGTTTTCAAAAAAAAAACCGTTTAATTTATAAAATTAATTATGCAAGCGATTAGTTCATAAAAATACACCAATTCTAAAACAATTATGTAAATGCAAGGGAGGCAATGTTACAATATGCTAACAAAGATGGACAATTTTTGTGCATTTTAAGTATCACTAAGTCAAATATATTTTAAAAATGTACAGGAAATGTTTACAACAAATATAAATAATAGTTAAAGACGTTTTTTTCTGGTCAACTAGCTGCTAAAATTAAAAGAAAACATTTCTGTTTGTTTATAAAGGCTAATAATGCACTTTGTATGTAAATATCACGCACATTTTTTTAAATGGACTTTTTTTGCAGCGATTTTCGTGTAGTAACGTAATGTCGCAACATGATCAGGTGCTAAACCAATTCCTTAAACTTTTTTTAAAAATCAGATTTTATTTATTTTTTGTTTAGTGCCCCCATCCGAATAAAAGAAGCTTATTTGTGTGCGTTTTGTCTGTTGGTCGGTCTGTCCGTCACGATTAGATTAAAAAAAACTAGAACTCTAAAAGCTATTGAAAATCTGATTTACCCTTTAATGTTCCTCACATAACATCTGAATAGTTTTAAGTATCTAAAATTAATTGTTCTGGATTTTTTGTGCAAAACTAATAAACGCCAACAAATGTTTGTTTGCACTTCTATCTTATATTACATTCAATTTCCATGCTTAAACGTTGCAAAAACACATTATCAATAATATGTTGTTCCGTTTTTTATGCAAATAGCATATTAATGCTAAAAACAAATCTCTATACTGACTTATATTTCATTAAGTGTAAAAATGTTCCGGATATTGTTTTATAAAACAATGAATTATGCCTAATGATTGTTTGAAATCGCATAATTTACTAATATTACACTTATATTATTTGACAATGCGTCACTATAATTTGGTTATCATATCAAATAGTTCCGTATTTTCATCTTTAAACAAATTTTAAAAATATCGACAATAGGTTGTTCAGGGCTTTCCGAATTTATTTAAAAATCTACTAACGCCAAAAAATTGTTTGAACTCCCTCTTCTAATTAATAAACAAAAATCTTCTCATTTACGAAACAAAGTTTTTATGGATTTTTATGAAAAATATTTTAACTCACTTTTCTTTTACAGTACATTTAACTTTCTACCTAAAACATTAAAAAATCTAATTATCTTTAATATTATGTTCCGATTTTTAAGGAAAACAGAATCCAAACACCAAAGTAAGGTATGAAAATCTCTCCACATGGCTGTAGTACATCTAATTTTTATACGAGACCATCCAAAATATTTAATTAACGGTATTACATTTATCTGAAATTCTCTTTTTCTTTTACTATTTATACAAACATCCGGAACAATCTATTATATGATGTATAAATTCTATTAGAACTCAGTCTATGAACCCTCGTTAAATATCTCGTGTAAAAAAAGACATTTTTTTATGGTACCGGTACTACTACCCTATTGTGAGGTAATGGAATTTTTTTTTAACGACGTCATATGAATGGACTCTTTAAATGTAATGCTAAAAGAACGCACTCTGTGCACCAATGTCTATTAACCCTCGAAAAATTGCTCGTACTGATGAAAACATATTTTAGTCTAACTAAGCCGTGTGATGTAGTGTTTTTTTTTCCTTTGACGTCATATGGAATGAATTCTTTAAATGAAATGCTAAAAGAACGCACTCGGTGCACCAATGTCTATGAACACTCGATAAATGGCTCGTATTGATGAAGGCGATTTTTAGTCTAGCTAGGCCGTGTGACGTAAATGAGAAATGGACGAGCTCCCATCCAAATCACAAGAAAGATGATGCTTACTATAAGCTATCCCGACAAGACCAACGTCTAATCTTTCGACTCAGGACCGGACACAACAGAATGCGACAACATATGTTCCGGAAGCTCAAAATTGGAACCAGTGAAACCTGCCCATGTGGAGTATCACCAGAAAATGCCGACCACGTCCTCCAAAACTGCTCTCTCTACCAAGAGGCCCGTATAAGACATTGGCCCCAAATCACCCCAATAGAAAGAAAACTATATGGAGAGCTCCCTGATTTGGAAACCACTGCGCAGTTCATCTCATGTATTGGTCTAGTCATATGAACACTCCAACATAACAATGAGAACGATGAAGAAGAAGAAACGTGTGACGTAGTGTTTTTTTTTTCCTTTAACGTCATATGGAATTAATTCTTTAAATGAAATGCCTAAAGAACGCACTCGGTGCACCAATGTCTATGAACACTCGATAAATGGCTCGTATTTATGAAGGCGATTTTTAGTCTAGCTAGGCCGTGTGACGTAGTGGGTTTTTTTCCTTTGACGTCATATGGTATGAATTCTTTAAAAGAAATGCTTAAAGAACGCACTCGGTGCACCAAAGTCTATGAACACTCGATAAATGGCTCGTATTGAAGATTGCGATTTTTAGTCTAGCTAGGCCGTGTGACGTAGTGTTTTTTTTTCCTTCTGACGTTATATGGAATTAATTCTTCAAATGAAATGAAAAAAGAACTCGGTATAGTAATGTTTATTAAGCCTCGTTATGTGACTCGCGTTTAAAAAAGGAATGATATCTTGATTTAGATCTAATCTAGATTTTTTAAACTAGATCTAGATTTTTATTACAGTATATCTAGATCTGGATTTATATTCTAATTAAAATTATTTTAGAGTCTATATCTAGAATTTGTAGATCTAGTTTAGACTAAAATAGACTAGATTAAGATGTAGAATTTCAATTTTTTAACTTAAAGTGTAAAAAAAAAAGTGTAGAATTTCATTTCCAAACGTTTTGATCAATATTGCAATGTTATAATATACTAAAACTAATCTACTATTTTTTATTTAATTTAAAATTACGGTAATTGAATCTTTGAAACATTATTAGGCCTACTTTTGACCATCAAAATTAAATCCCCTCTTATTATATAATATTATTTGCGAATATGTAGATCCGACAGGGATCCGACTTCAACGGGGGCCGCCTCTGAGTTTGTGTAACACAAACTCTCTTTGTAATCTTGTTTTTTAATAATTTTAATACGAAATTCGTTGAAAGTTTAAAAAAAATGAACTAGCATAGTGATTTATTATGCAGTAGTAGGCATACTAGATCTAGATCTAATCCTCACCCTAATATAATTTTAAGATTTCAAGTCATACAAATTCAATTCTAGAACTAGATTATATATCTAGATTCTAGGTCAAGTCTAGATTCTAGATATGGCACTATATTCTAGATTCTAGCTCTATATTATATTATATTATATTATATTATATTATATTATATTATATTATATTATATTATATTATATTATATTATATTATATTATATTATATTATATTATATTATATTATATTATATTATATTATATTATATTATATTATATTATATTATATTATATTATATTATATTATATTATGTTATATTATATTATATTATATTATATTATATATTCTAGAGCTATAGTCTAGACTTAAAAAGTAGATATAGAGTAGATATAGAACGAGTATGATTTGTAGGATTAGTAGGCCTACTAGTTGGTATAAGTGTAAGTAATAGTGCACTATTAGAATGTACGCTGTTTGCATGGAAAACGGGTTACTTGTGCGGGTTAATTTGTTTAAAAATATCCTAGCCCAGCGGTTCTCAACCTTTTTGCTCGGCGACCCCTTTTTACAATTCCTTACTATGCCACGACCCTCCCCCCCCCCCCCCAACAGTAAATCTGATTTTCATTGCCAAAGCTTTATGTTTAATCATGAAACAATATGTAATTATATTCTCCTTATAATATCTCTTTAAGATATGCATTTATTTATCTTACTATTTCTAATTCATATTATTCACATTGCATACACATGTGACGTTTTTCTGTATTTAGACATGATAATGAACAGGCTGTTATGCAAATAATGTATAATTGCAAATTGAAGAAGAAAATGCAACACAGACAAATTGGGACAAGACTACAAACACTTGATCCAGATGACTGTAATCGAGAAATTTTTCGCTGCATCTTTATTAATGAGTTCAATAAACTATTTCTGTTTCCTAAACATTTTCACTTTTGACTTTCATTGGAGTTCTGGCAGGTGCAATTGGGATGGTAAGTAATTTGGAAAGTTGGATGAAATTTTGTCCGCAAAGCATTAGCAAATGGCATCACTGATAATTCGATTTAATTAACTTCGCTACAATTGACATACAAAATGATGGGGCATGCAGAGAAAACATTGGTGAATATCTTACGAGAGTGTCCAAATGCTGCGGGGAGACAACTGATGGGTCACTTGAACTCCATTGTGGCTATGAGACACTACGTTCAACAACATAGTTTCTTACCAGCACTATGGGAGGCCCACAACAGAGTTTCTTACCAGAGCACTACGAGAGACCCATGCTTTTCTGCCCTACTACCATTAGAAGTTCATCTAAGGTTCATGTTGTCCAATACGTTATGCATTTCTATACAAAGTTTAAGTATTAAAATTCAAATTTATGGATGCACTGTTCAACCTTTTTCAAAACGTACACATTTTGGTTCACATATTACAGATTTAACACCTTAGTATTGTACATAAACACCCTATATGAACTTTATAAGTGGCGAACTTTAAACTTCACTTGTATCTTATTATTATTGACGATTAATAATGACTCTTGACCTTACGTACGACATACCAGAGCTTTACAACACGACCAGGCTTATGCATTAAGTGCATTTACTTAAACTGTTGAAATTTGTTCTGCTGCGACAATTAAAATGTTTGAAATGAATTCTGATTCTGCTGTCTGCTACATCTATCTTCGAATAACAATAAAAATAGTAATTTCAGTTGTTACAAAAACATGTATGTGTCAAGTTTTACATTTCAGATTAGGCCATACTTTCGATGGTCTTAAACGACCCCTGACAAATTGTCAATCGACCCTCAAGGGGGTCGCGACCCACAGGTTGAGAACCCCTGTCCTAGCCCGTCTACTCCAATATATTAATCGATATTGTTGGGGAGAGGTACGTATCTGGGAGCAGTGGCGTCACTAATGGGGTGCGAAGGGTGCAGTCGCACCAGATGAAACAACTTTGGGGATGTCAACAACAAGTTGAAAAAGTTATATTAAAATCTCTAAATATATGCCCAAACATGCCATACACGTCTAGATGGTAGTTTACGTTTAAATGTCAAAGCACAACGTAATACCACTTCTGTCTTAAAGTTTAAAAAAGGAAACCTGTTCAGGTGATGTTAAATCTGTTTTTAATTTTAATTAAATATCATTGTAAAATTTGCAATAACATTTGAATAAATGTCATAAGCAGAGGGATTTTATACTAGAATTGACACTTATTTTACATTGGAGTAAACATCAATACTAGTAGTTAATCAGACCACTGTATTTGTTCAACAAAAAGAACTAACTAGCAGAGGTGTTTTTTAAAACATATTTGAAGAAAGTTGATGGGAAGGGATGACACCCTGAGCTACCGCACCAGGTGGCACCGACACTGTCTTGGAGGTTTCCATTCTGTTTTTAGGTGATCAATTGGAACTCTACTATTCTTATTCCAGAATTGTCAGAAGAGTCTTATCAAAGACGAGGTGTTATCAGTTTTGCTTTTGTGTGGAAAAAAAAGCGCAAAATACTTTTTTTTTTTACAATTTTAATAATTTAAACGATTATTCGTGGTCCATTGGCCCGATGGGAGTCTACTGTGCGGACATCTTTGTGATAGCACAAACTCTCTTTATAATCTTGTTAATTGTTCTTTTAAATAATGTTCCACTTATATGCATATTATTTCTAAACGGGACGGATGGAAGGAAGAACGAAGAAACCACACAAAACTAATAGCTTCTATTCCCCTTTCGGGGGCCGCAAAAAATGTCAATGCTTCTTTCCTATATTACATAGAAAGATGATTGTAGTGCTGTTGTATTCATTACAGGTAGCTCTACATAACTACATGCTTTGTTTGTGTATTATTTAAATATAAAAATTATGTCAACGTACTTACATAGATCTATATTTCATTAGGCATATCAGATCAGAAGTTTGCAAACGGTGGTACGTGGACCCCCCCCCCCCAGGGGTCCTCGAGATGACCGTAGGGCAGGGTTTCTAAGCCTGTGGAACGCGACCCCTTTAGTGTTCGAATGACCATTTTCCAGGGATCGCCTAACACCATCGGAAATTAGGGTTTTTCGTTAAATTTACATTGAAAATTTGTTGTTTTGTTTTTGGCCATTTCTTACGTGTTGTAAAATACACATTTGTATAATAAATGGTTTACAATTAGAATCTAATCTATAAAGTAAAGGGATATTACTCAGATTAGGGCCAAACAAAATAACTCATTAAATGATTGTGAAGCGTCTACTAAATGAAATAAAAATTGGTGTGTGTGCCGTGGGGGGGCATATTTAAAAAACAAGAACTTATTACGAGACGATACAGAGGGCACTTTTAGTGAGTGTAATATCATTGCTTGAAGGTAGACATATTTTTCCATTGGTAGTTATTCTTCCTTCGTACGCTTTGCTATAACTCCATCGCGGAATGTAACATTATTTCAATGGTGTAGATTAGTCTTGAAACTATGAATTGAAATTATTAACACGTAATCGTTTTCTAGTCCATGTTATTGAAGGTAATATATTCACATGAACATGGATATGGATCTTGATAAAAAGGATGTTAGAAAAAAAAATATAATGACGATATTTTGCGGCATGGTTTTATGAAGTCAGAGCAAACTGAGTCGTCTAAGCTTTGGCGATAATAACATCCAATAGTTTCGTTTATAGCTCACGGAGTCAAAAATCTGAACTCATAATCAAAACAGCAGCCACTTCCTATTTTACTGCTCTTAGAATGGAGAAATCTATGAAATCTCACACCATCGCTGAGGAGTTAAAATTGCCAGCGGACAATGACATTGTTCGAGTTATGAATGAGTCGAATTCGTTACTAATTTTAGTGCAATTTTTTTTTATCTAATGACAGTTTTCCCATTGAGAACAGTTTTGCTGAAATTACCGGTTCAGGAAATGATGTCTTCTCCTCTTCCAGTATTTAGCATCCAGCTTGATGAATTCACAGACGTTTCAAATTGTTCACAATTACTGCTTTACGTGATTTTCAAGATGAGGTTCTATTTTACATACCTCTTGAAACAACCTCTACAGCATGTTATCTATTTAGTAAAACAGGTTGATATTTTTGGAAACTATAAGATCTCTTGAATAAAATGTGTGGTGCTTGCACATATGTTTGGATGTCGTTTTCTATTTCAATTTCTGGTTCTGAATGAGTCACCAAAAGTCATCGAAATTCTTAGCCTTTTTAATTTTATCGCTAGTTGACCAGAAAAACACATTAAGATGTATATTTGTTGTAAATATTTCTTGCACATTTTATAAATATATTTGACTTTGTGATATTGAAAATACATCAAAATTGTCTCCCTTTGTTAACATATTGTAACATTATCTCTCTTACATTTATGTATGGTTTTAGAATTGCAGTAATTTTATGAAAAAAATCGTTTGCATAAATAAACTAAACGGTTTGCTTTTAGAAAACCAAGAGTAGTCGTTGCATCTATATTTTGCAAGCCGCTTTGCGGGTTGAGTAAATATTTGTCATTTCTCTTCTAGTTTTCGAGATCTGAGTGTGACAATCGGACAGACGGACATTACGCACAAACCTTATAGCGGCTACTCCCTTTACGGGGGCCGCTAAATTATTCAGTTAAAAAGTGGTAATTAATTTTTATGTCAAATAAGTGAACTAGTTTCTTTATTATGGACGGATATAGTTGTAAGTTCGGAGTTCTTTCCCTTTGATAAGCTTTGTTTTTTAAATAAACGAATTTTAAATATTTGTTTTATTTGATCTATGCTGTCCATTTTTTTCTTCAACTTTTTGCAGGAAGCTTGATGTTCGAATCTTTAATAAATAAACTTTGCGACATTTTTTAAATATTCAAACAACTATTGCGATAAATTAGGCAATAAATCAACGGAAATAGGCACTGATTAAAGCTAATTAAGTAAATTAGGAAATCACCTAGCCGGTGATTAAAGCTGCTTAAAGTGCATTTACATATTTGTTAATTTTTAAAAAATACTCACGGATTTGTACACTTCATCATAAGCATGGGATTTTCAAATATATATTTTTCAATCAATTTGATATGATGTTTATGTCTGATTTGAATTTCAATCAACTCTGAGAAAGACTTAGCTGCATAAGTGTACATGTAGTCGTTGAACTCTAAGTTGACTTCCATTTGAATTATCTGTAAAGCAAAATCATAAAAGTGAACGACGGACAATTTTTTTTCGATAACATTTATCGCAGCCATTGATACAATACCGTGATTGTAGATTTCAAGGACCCTAAAAAAAATTGAATCGGCGAAACTAAAATGTGCATGGTATTCATCATCTACCTTTTTTAAAACAGATTATCAATACTTTTTTATTTTGTACACTTTTGTGATGATGTGCCACGCATATAATGGAAGAAGGTGAAGGGTCATGTCTCCTTTAAACCCTAACCCTAACACCCAGTAAATTCTAACGCCATAAATATACGCATACACACATTATATATATATATATATATATATATATATATATATATATATATATATATATATATATATATATATATATATATATATATATACATATAACAATAAACTAGGTATTTATTTACAATTCAAACAGGCATGGACTTCAGCTATCAAGTCCCAGAATATCCTATCTCAAGTGACACCAGTCCTTTCCAATCTAAATACCAATACAGACCACCGACACAGGTCCTCAACACAGTTCATAGATAGCACAATGGACGTTCTCTCGAGTCAAGACACCTTAGACTCCAATAACTTGCAGATCACTGCAGCCGGATCTACAACAGTCCTTCTTCCTGTCTCATATCAACATGGCTTCTCATGTTTTCAATTGTGCTATCATGCGTACCATCAGTGTGGCGAGAGAGGGGAGTTACAACAATATATACTTAACCCCAAACATTTATATTTATATTGGAGGATTGTTTTCGTATCGGTTATACAGCCACAGAGCAAAAAGGGAAGCACTAGAACTAGCAGCTACGATGCTAGCAAATCATTCAAGTACCCCAGACAAACCGATATGTATTTCATAAAAATATGAAATAAATGGAGTATTTTGAAATGTTCACGTGTATAAGTATAAAGCTATATTTTAGAAGAGTAGAATTAGATCTAGAGTTATATCTAGGCTTCGAGAGATTTTTTTTCTGCGAATGCGTGGAGCCTTCACTCTGCGCATGTGTCTTGTCTCATGTATACATAGATATATCTTCTTATCTTCTTATCTTATATAAATACAGCCGTTACTTCAAAAAAGAAGATGATTACGTCCTACGCGTCATGCATTTAGTCATGCATATTAACCAATGACTCAAACTCTGCCAAGTCACTGGTTTTCCTGGCTAGCTCAGGCAACCCATTCCATGCTCTAATAGCACTAGGGAAGAAGGAGTATTAGTACAAATTTGTCCTAGCATATGGGACGAGGAATATGCCTTTATCTTTGTGTCTTTCAGAGTATTTTATTAAATTTTGTTTTTGTATTTGAAGATTATGGTTCAGTGTTTTATGTATTATTGCTACTTTACTTTTGAGCCTTCTGTCCTCAAGGCTTTAAAAATTTAGTGATTTTACTAAAGGTGTTACTCTAGTCAAGTGTGAATATTCGTTTGTTATGAATCTCACTGCTCTATTTTGTGTCTGTTCCAGTTTCTTAATGTTTTCTTGAGTTGAGGAGTCCCAAACGGAGGATGCATATTCTATTATTGGCCTAACCAAGGTTAAATAACATTTTAGTTTTATGTTCTTATTTGATTTATAGAAATTTCTTTTAATAAATCATAATGCTTTGTTTGATTTTTTTGTAGTTTCATCAATATGTGGATTCCATGACAGTTTTTCATTTATTATAACACCTAGGTATTTTGCGTTTTTAGTCTGTGTTACTGGTTTGCCATGAATAAGATAAGTGGAATTAATTTGTTTTAGTTTTTTTGTTACTCTTAACAACTGACATTTTTCTGGGTGGAAAGACATGCTCCAATTTGATTCCCATTTCTGTAATTCATCTAATTCTCTTTGTAAAATATCTGTGTCTTGTGTTGTTTTTATTGTACTATATATTATGCAATCGTCTGCAAATAATCTGACTTTTGTTCCTGAAGTAATGCAATTTGGTAAATCATTTATGTAAATTAAAAATAGTAGTGGACCCAAGACTGTTCCTTGAGGTACACCTGAGTTTATTGTTATCGGTGTTGATTTTGAGGGTTCCCAGGTTAAAATCCTATTTAACACTGGGATTTTAAATTTAGGGATCCTTACAACGCCTATAAGTTCACCCAGCTCTAATTGGAACCTGACATTAGCTGGGGAAAAGTATAGGGGTCAGTCATTAAGCTAGCCTAGCGACAGTCTCTTAAACCTTGGGCCAAAGAAACAGACAGCCTTTACATAATTAGTCCTATACACTGCATGGTCTGAAAGGGAAATTTATTTATAACATACGTAGCTAAATGAATACATAGGAAATGTAATTGGTGTTATAAAACTGTTACCTGAGAGACTTTGTTACATATTGCACAGTATATATTTTTATACACTACTCCTGTGGAGTTATCCATAACTTTGATGTATGTGTCTACAGTTAGTTCCGACACATCAAGTTCTGTCTCACAGAGAGCAACAATTGTTTGGTTTTCTTTATACTCAGGTGAGCACAAAGCTACAAAATAAAATTGTATTCCCTTAGGAAGACAGTCAATCCTTTTTCTTGGTACTTTCTTGGTAGGGACATTACTTTCAGTAGTTGATTTGTAGAGTTTTGTCTTATCACCTGGGAAACCGTCTCCTGCAATCGCTTTAATTTGATAGATCGGCACAGAGGCATCAGGGCAACAAATATCATAGATTTCACAGGCAGGCCTCAGACAGGAACAGAAATCACATTGAAAATTGGAGATCGGTTGCGTTGTGACTTCTATAGAACCGTTGCATCGCTTTGTACACAGTCCCAGATAGTACTCTTCAGGAGAATGTTTGGTTTTATTCCAGTAATAAAATTTAGTCGGAGTAAAACTGCAGTCATCTTTTTTAGATTCACACTTAGAAAACCAACTCAAAGTTGAATATACAAGTATTAAATATTTAAGTGAAACCATTTCAAACATGGAGCATACCACAAAGTAGATAACTTTGAAACTTGTAAAATACATTTAATGCAAGCAACGGAACCTTTTTTTTTGTCTTTATATCTTCGAAAAATTTGTAAAGGCTCACACGTATGTTGTTGTTTTTTAAACTCTTTTCTCTACGTATTGCTAGGCAAGTTTCTAAAATGCTAAAATGAAATTTACTGACAGGCTGCTGTCACTTTGTTTTAATGTCAAGTGTAACCATTTAGCCACTGTTATTACTGTCAATATGACATCTCAAAGCAAAAAGGGTGGGGGCAAGCGAATAAATTATCTTAAACCAGAAAAGTAAATGATTTATATTTGTCTGAAATGTTTACCCTCTTGTGTGATTTCTCTTTTATATTGTACCAGATTCATACTATGATTTTATCAGTATGCTTAACTCATCCCTAGCGTCAGTAAGCATTGGTAGAGAAATGTATATAGATATCCATATCCTCTCCAGCAAATAGCAATCTACAAACTTCCACTTAAGATCAGAACTGACACCTTTAAATTTTTAACCTAACAGAATAAATTCGACACACCTATCTTTTTATACGAAATTGTCAGTCATACTCAGGGCTGAACTTAGGCCACTGCAACCTAAGCGGTAGCAGTGGGTTCCGCACTTTCATAGGCCCCGCGCTAATTCTAGGTGTAAATTATTACATTAAACCATTTTAAACCATTTTCACTTGTATATAAGTGTTTCCACGTGTCTTGATTTTCTCCTGGAAATCTGAAATTGTTAAAATCTCCTGAAAACTCAAAAAAATCTCCAGAAAAATAGACGAAATTGTCATTTTGGGGTGCCAATCTAAAAAAAAAACAAACAAAAAAAAAACGGCATTGTCAGCTTTCATTCAATAAAAATTATTGCTAAGACGAATGTATTTTCTAATACATAATCTTAATTTTGAAATTATCCCTACCCAAGTTGGGCCCCGCGCTATCCGTTTCGCATAGGGCCCCGAAATCGTTAGAGCCGGCCCAGGTCATACTCTTCTTGCCCAGTATAATTCAGCTTCGAAAGACTAGACACTACAAGCCAACATTCTGCATGGAAGTATTGAAGAAGAAGAAAGACCCATTCGTAATGATATGCTTGAATTGATTACAGTTTTGTGAATAGATTATTGGTAAGATCTAGGTTGCAAGATTAACTAACTTTATATGTATTTCTTGCGATTAATTTCAATTGCTTGATACAGAGAGTAGCTATGGTCTTAGGGACCTATCATTGATTTTTTTGGCCTGAGATTTAGATCAGATGGTGGGGAGACAGTTTTATAGATCTTTGTATTTCAGCCTGTAATTGAATTTTCCCAGTTAGTTGTGGCCTTTGTTTGTTTGGCTACAGTTTATAATGCATTATCTTTTCAAATATATAAATCTACATTCCTTTCTTAATCTATTACTGGTGATTTGTTTTTAAATAATTGATAGACGAAGCATACGTTTGTCCTTACAGCTTTGTCAATGCAGCCTATATCAGTAGCCCAAAATAGTTATCATTGATAGCTTTGGTTTGAGTGTATTTTTTTTTAATTATCTTGCATGATATTAACTGAATTTTAATTTTAATTTACTGCTGATAACATGCCCCAATTTTAATTGTACTTCACTTACCACTAGATCTCATGTTGGAGAATAAAAAACCTAGATTTTTTAAAGTCCCTGAAACTAGTAAAAATCGGAGTTCGTAATTTCAATAGACTGTGTCAACAGACAATACAAAGCTATGCATATCATAAAAATATATTTTACCAGTGCTAACAAAATAATAAATCAAATCTTTGTAAGCGATATAAAGATCAGATAGATTTTAAGATATATAGGTATGAGAGGCCAAAATAATACAGATTTAAAAAAAAATGTTCAAATAATGTATGTCAGCTAGACGAAAGTCAAGGAACAGATGACGATGACTTGGACAAAATTAGTTTTTCTTGTAAACAGAAGTGAACAGTGGAGAATGGACGAGAATACGTTTTAAGCCTCTCTGATTTTGACGAGGTGTTTAAGCAAAACTTAATTATTTCTGAAGCTAGATATAGATATTTATTGTTTGGAGTTAAGTGAAAACAATAAACACAGTTTAGTCTAGCACGATTTTGGATGAATCGGTGTAGCCATTTCAATGTCTGACAAACATCGAGATTAGATTCGCCACCCCAGGGCAATCCTTCTCAGCATAAATATGATGCTCGGGAGGAAAGGGTCGTTAGAGGTGACAATTAGGAAAATAGGGAAGAAAAACAGAATCCAAAGAACCGAGTCCATTGCACTGCCGGGGATAAAGGAAAGCCTAAACAAGCATATCACTATCAACTCACACCTCAGGTTTTTTTTTTCAGGGCTTGTACAGAAAAGTAATAAGGGGGAGTTTCCCCGTTGTGTTCGGCCTTTGATCTCTCTTCAAACCCGAGAGATTTGGGATAGGAGCCATCGGTAAAAAGTATGTAAACATTTACATCGGCTTAGATATATTCCAGACAGAAGTTTGTTCAGACAGGTAGATGGCAGGTAGCAAAAGGCCTAGACTAGACTTCATCTATTAGAACAATTACAACGTTAAGGACGTCATATATATGAAAGAAGGCATTGAATACAATTGTTAATATTGGACATCTTCGACTGTAGGAAAAGTCAATATGTGTACCAATGTAGAATAAAAATTGTAGTACTGAATTAAGCTTTTTAAATGCCAATCTAAAATTGAATGCTTTCATATTACTAGCTTTGAAAAATAGAAAACAAAAAAAAAAAAGCACATTTGACAACACAACACACTGGACATTATAAAACTATGACACTACCATGCATTCATCATTTTGACATTTAGAACATTAAAATGTTCAGTTACAAAACATTTCTTATAAAGTAAATTGCTAAGTACGATTACTTATAATGTATGTTGTTGTTTTTTTAAATTATATCAACTAACACTGTCTGGTAAAATTTGTACACGTTATTTCTCCCACACTAAATCTCGGATCAAGCTTAAATTTTGCACAACACAAAAATCAATAAAAGAATTAACTAATTAGCTAATTAACTATTGGTAATAAATTATTTTCTTGGGTATCTCGAGCAAGGGAAAGAAAAAATTGTAATTGAGTAAAATGTTGGTATAAGCAGAGTTAGTCCTCTTTTTAAGCCGTCGTCCGAGTCTTAATGATCACAAACATGAAATATAGGTCGAGACTAAAGAAACAAATCTTCCATGTATCTAAACTCTCCATTAGAAAAGTGGTTACCGTGTTGGTTTGAGAAACATGGGAAAGCTTGAGCCATGCCTTTGAATTCAGGTCGTTCCATGTGTTTATTTGAATAAATGCCTTTTATTGTTAGTCTAGATCTATTATAACTTTATTGAGATGATTGATCTAACTGAAAGTGTTCTATAATCTTTGGTTTTTTTTTCAAAGTATTAAAAATTAAAAAAAAATTCTTGTTAATATTATGGGGACTTTAAGCGTTTTTCTCAACCTGTGAGGAATCGATATGTCGGCAAAATGGGCGAAAAAATGGTGAAGATGATTTCAAGGATAAAATATATGCGGTTATGCACTGATTTAGTAATTGAATTCTTCATGTAAAAGTTGAACTAATACTAATGTTAAAAAAATGAATAATAATTAAATTAAGATGTCTTAGAAAGACTGTATTTTTTTAGAAGACATTTCAGCTTGTATCAGTAATAGACACACTAAAACTACAAGAGTCTCAACTCATTGATTTTATTAGTCTTCAATTCGCGATCTGTAGGGTATGGCATGGATTGTATCGCTTCAATCTTTGAGTCATCAGGCTTTATACCACTCTCTGTAATGATATTTCCTACAAAATTGACTTGATGTATAGTTAGGCTACATTTAGCTGGCTTCAGTTTGATTTCTTTCCTTCTTGCTATGTCAAGAACTTGCCTAAGTCTATCGTCATGCTCTTCTATTGTTCTACCAGCTATCAGTATTTCGTCCATGTATGTCTCAAGCCGTTTTTATATTGTCGACAGCTTGGTGAAATCTTTTAGCAAATCAAACTCACATGTGTTTGCTTTGAGTTTGATGTCAGACACAAAGCTGTCAACTGACTCTCCTTCGTGTTGAGATCGCTTGAACAAAAAAACTAACATGTCTTTCAATGGTAACATTTTTTCTTGGTAGACAGTACTTCTCGAACTTATTAAGTATGCAGTGAAGTGTATATAAGGACTTGCTAATCTCATATTCATTACACTAATTATCCGTCCATTGGAAAGTGTTATAGACCTGCACTGCTTCTTGGCCGATCGCATGCAATAATGGCATAGACTGTACTTCTCTGCTATTTGAATCCAGTCCACCTGCTATCGCATATATCTGAAAAGATTGCTTGAACATTTTCCAATTTTCTGCGACGTTGCTATGGGTTGTGGCGGGTGGAGTCGGTCCATCTGACTCCATGTAATAGACACACAAAAACAACAAGAGTCTCAATTAACACATTGATTTCATTAGTCTTCAATTCGTTTCTTTACTCCGCCGTCTTGTTATGAATCTGACCCACTTTTACACACAGTCCTGACTTACACACTTTTTTTCCTATTCAATCAACCATGTGCAATGAAGGTCAACTGGTCATTTCATACACAGGCACACACACTGCACTACCAGCCACTCATAACACATAGACTTACTATTACAGTCTCCGCCGACACGATACACTCGTCTCTCTTGTGTTTTCTACGATCACATACGTCAATATTAGTAGAACAATCGTGCAGCTAACGCCTTTTGAGTGATTAAAACAGGTCGGCTACATAAACGAGTTGCTTAACTCTAAAACTGAGCTAACGACTAGTAGAGAAGTTCTTATTTATGCTACATGTATTTGAAATACTACACTTCAATATCTGGTCGTGCCCCCGCCCCAAATCGCTTGAGTTGAATAAGTTTACCTCCGCTATATTTTTTCTTATTTTCAACTGAGATAAAAATGAGACGTAGATACCAGGAGAAGGTTTAAGCATCTCACATTTGCAAGAAAATACAGAAAAAAGGGGAGGGAGCTGCCCAGACTTCTAGCTGTCAGGGTGAAGTACATTGTATGGCGATTAGTTTGTTTGTGAGCATCACTTTGCAAAAAGAGATAAAAACTGAGTGGACACTACTGGTGAAGACGAAGATGATTACTTTGAATCAGCTCTAATGGGTACCTGACATTGGTTGGTAAAAAGTAAAGGCGATTGGTCATTGTGCTGGCCTCATGACAGCCTCGTTAACCGTAGGCCACAGAAACAGATGATCTTTACAGCGTCTTCCCTTCACAAGGTCTGAAAGGACAAGTTTATAAATGTGTACTTTTTTAAATCACTATTTTGGAATAAATAAATAAATTATATTATATAATGAATAAAATAACCTTAAAAAGTTATATGTAGATATATATTTAAAAAAAAAACTTTACTAAATGAAATTTTTTTACGGAAATTATTTTTCTTCTTGACGCTTTTAATAAGAAAATGACCCTTTACAAAACAATTAGATCAATTAGATAATCATTATAAGACATCAGTTAGGCCAGGTTCACATCTAACTTCAACTTCACCTATCCAATAGTCTGCTGGACCGTTGGGGCAACACATAAGATCTATTATCCTTCTGTCTCCATTCTTCTCTATCATTTGCCTTCGATAGAATTTCATTTATATATTCTTTCTGAAAATAATGAAACCTGCCTTTTTACCTGCCTGGGTGGACCACTTCGGGGGCCAATTTTGAGTTTGGTGTTTCCACACAGACTGTCTTTACTCTTTGTAACCTTATGTTATATATAGGAACTAATTGGTTGTTTTTCACTATTTGCTGTCATGAGTCTTGTGTTTGAAAACGTCATACCTTAGTTTCTTCTACTTCCTCCTGTTTCCTCTATTTCCCCGTTGTCACGTGCACGTAAAAAAAACAACAGCAGATGTTCGATAAATGTCGCTGCTGCAGTTTCTTGCTTTGGCGACATCAGGTTATTAGGTCTTGGGCCGTAGTGAGCAAGACTTTAGGCCGTCATTGAGTCAGGTCTTGGGCCGTAGTGAGCAAGACTTTAGGCCGTCATTGAGTCAGGTCTTGGGCCGTAGTGAGCAAGACTTTAGGCCGTCATTGAGACAGGTCTTGGGCCGTAGTGAGCAAGACTTTAGGCCGTCATTGAGACAGGTCTTGTGCTTGTTTCAATTTTTTACTGCATTAGTCTGCTAAGGTGGGGAGATCCGTTTATTTAAATAATCTCTAGTTCCCTAGTTAAACCTGTAAGGTCGTTTTTTTGCATTGACAGTAACTACAATCATACTCTGATTGAGCTTGATTTCTCCCTTTAACTAACATCAATGAAGTCTGTACAATTGCATCTTAATGTACACAAACTTAGCTGAAACTCTTAGGGGGAAAGCTGATATTTCTCCAAAAAAAGTTGCATAATTCATCAAAACAATTATTAGAAAATATATCTATAAAAGTAAACTTGTCACATGTTAAGCCTTTTCCCTTAATTATAATGTGTAATATTATGAAATAATGTGTATATTCGTAAAAAAAACAAAAACAAAGGGCAACAATTCTTTCTGATTTTGTTCATCTTTTTGAAAAAAAAAATATTTTCCATAATAGTAGTAGCTACTAGTCCTACTATGGTTTATCCATTTTAAGATTCCCATAAGATAAAGTGCTGACATTTAAGCTACATATATATGCTACTGCTGACTATCTTTTGTAATGGTTTGATTTAGTTTTGAGAAAATGCCAAACAGTTAAGTTGCGTTTAATATTCATTAAATGTTTTTAGTGTCTAGAGTTGGTCTTCCATATCTCGTGATCACGACTCTGACAATCTGATTTATTGTGACAATTACCACAATGAAACTTAATCATTTTCTTAGATGGAAATTAACAATACTATGATGAATAACTAAAAGGTTGTTTACTAATTAGTTTTTTGACAAGTCGTTCTTTATATAAATCTTAGAGAAATAAATCTTAGTGAGAAAAAATGATTGAATTAAATAAAACTGGTTGTTATTTTCTTTAAGAAAGGTCATGAATTAAACTACAAACTACAAAAAGAACAAACACAATGAGTTATAGCATTGATGCTGTACATTCTGCCCGCGGGCCATATCCGGCTCGCAACGCGTGGCTATACGGCCCGCGGAAACATTGGCGCAGATTGTCGAGATGGACATGTCTAAAAATATAATTTAATAATTATAAATACAAATATATAAGATGCTTAGTGAAATTATCTAAGAACTTAATACATTCAAACTTGTAAAATATGTTTGTTTTTCTTTCATAGCTACAAGATACCCCTAACCAACCAGTCGATGACCTCTGGAATTTTATTAAAAACCATCTTAAAAGCATTATAGAAAATCAAATACCAACTAAATACACATCAAACAAAATAAATAAATGCTGGTTTAATAATAGACTAAAGAAGCTTTGTAAACAGAAGGAAAACCTATATAGAAAATTTAAAGAAACTAATGCAGAAAGAGTTTACAAAAAGTATATAAAAATTAAACACTTAACCCAAAAAGTAAGCAGACAGCTGCAGAGTGAATACATAAACAATGTAATATCTAAAGACAACAACAAAAACCTATGGTCATACATTAAGTCTAAGAAAATGGAAACAACAGGCGTAGCGCCATTAAAAGATGAACATAACATAATACATAATGATAATGAAACTAAAGCAAACATTCTAAACAAATACTTTGCATCAGCATTCTCAGCCCCAGGAGACAAAGACATATTACTGAATTTGAACCAAGTAGACAACATAGAAGATATAGTAGTACAAGAAAATGGAATTCAAAAACTATTAGCCAACACCAAACCAAATAAAGCTTCTGGACCTGATGGTATTCCAGCTAGATTACTCAAAGAACTAAGTAATGAGCTAGCCCCAGTGTTCAAAATACTCTTTCATGCTTCACTTAACCAGGGCAGAGTACCAAAGGACTGGAAAGAAGCTAATGTCACCCCCCTATTTAAAAAAGGAGAAAAATCTGACCCAGGAAACTACAGACCAGTATCACTTACCAGCATCACATGTAAAATCCTAGAACACATAATATGTAGCAACATCATAAACCACTTAGACAAACATAATGTCCTCACACCATACCAACATGGCTTTAGGAAATATAGATCATGTGAAACACAACTAATAGGACTAATTGATGATTTTTCAAAAGGTTTAGATAATAGTGAACAAATAGATGCTATCTTACTAGATTTTTCTAAGGCTTTTGACAAAGTTCACCACCATAGTTTGCTTAAAAAATTAAAATATTTCGGCATTAATGGTCCACTGCATCAGTGGATTAAAGACTTTCTGATAGGGAGAGAACAAACTGTAATAATAAATGGCTCTAAATCAACACCGATAACAGTAAACTCAGGTGTACCTCAAGGAACAGTCTTGGGTCCACTACTATTTTTAATTTACATAAATGATTTACCAAATTGCATTAGTTCAGGAACAAAAGTCAGATTATTTGCAGACGATTGCATAATATATAGAACAATAAAAACAACACAAGACACAGATATTTTACAAAGAGAATTAGATGAATTACAGAAATGGGAATCAAATTGGAGCATGTCTTTCCACCCAGAAAAATGTCAGTTGTTAAGAGTAACAAAAAAACTAAAACAAATTAATTCCACTTATCTTATTCATGGCAAACCAGTAACACAGACTAAAAACGCAAAATACCTAGGTGTTATAATAAATGAAAAACTGTCATGGAATCCACATATTGATGAAACTACAAAAAAATCAAACAAAGCATTATGATTTATTAAAAGAAATTTCTATAAATCAAATAAGAACATAAAACTAAAATGTTATTTAACCTTGGTTAGGCCAATAATAGAATATGCATCCTCTGTTTGGGACCCCTCAAGTCAAGAAAACATTAAGAAACTAGAACAGACACAAAATAGAGCAGTGCGATTCATAACAAACGAATATTCACATTTGACTAGAGTAACACCTTTAGTAAAATCACTAAATTTAGAAAGCCTTCAGGACAGAAGGCTCAAAAGTAAAGTAGCAATCATACATAAAACACTGATCCATAATCTTCAAATACAAAAACAAAATTTAATAAAATACTCTGAAAGACACAAAGATAAAGGCACATTCCTCGTCCCATATGCTAGGACAAATTTGTACAAATACTCCTTCTTCCCTAGTGCTATTAGAGCATGGAATGGGTTGCCTGAGCTAGCCAGGAAAACCAGTGACTTGGCAGAATTTAAGTTATTGGTTAATATGCATGACTAAATGCATGACGCGTAGGACGTAATCATCTTCTTTTTTGAAGTAACGTCTGTATTATATAAGATAAGATAAGATAATGATCATGGATCTGTGTGCATTTAGCTCCTATTGGTCATGGGTCTGGGTGCATTGAGCTCTTATTGGTAACGGGCCTACGTGCATTGAACTCTTATTGGTCAAGTTCCTGAGTGCATTAAGCTCTGAATGGTCATGGACCTGAGTGCATTGAGCTCTTAATGGTCAAGGACCTGAGTGCATTGAACTCTTATTGGTCATGGGCCTGAGTGCATTGAGCTCTTATTGGTCATGGGCCTGAGTGCATTGAGCTTTTATAGGTCATAGGCCTTAGTGTATTGATCACTTATTGGATATAGGTCTGGATGCATTGATTTCTTATTGGTTATGGGCCTAAGTGTATTGATCTCTTATTGGTCAAGAGCATGGGTGCATTGAACTCTTATTGGTCATGGGCCTGGGTACATTGAGCTCTTATTTGTCATGGGCCTGAGTGCATTGAGCACTTATTGGCCATGAGTCTGGGTGCATTGATTTCTTATTGGTCATGGGCCTAAGTGCATTGATCTCTTATTGGTAAGGAGCCTGGGTGTATTGAACTCTTATTGGTCATGGGCCTAGGTACATTGAGCTCTTATTGGTCATGGGCCTGGGTACATTGAGCTCTTATTGGTCATGGGCCTGGGTGTATGGAACTCTTATTGGTCATGGGCCTGTGTACATTGAGCTCTTATTTGTCATGAGCCTGCTTGGATGCATTGAGCTTTTATTGTTCATGGGCCTGATTGCATTGAGCTCTTATTTATCATGGGCCTGAGTGCTTTGAGCTCTTATTGGTCATGGGCCTGTGTGCATTAATATTTTATTGGTCATGGGCCTTAGTCATTGAGCTCTTATTGACCATGGGCCTGGGTGCATTGAACTCTAATTGGAAATTGGACTGGGTGCATTGAGCTCTTATTGGTCATGGGCCTAAGTGCATTGAGCCCTTCGTGTCATGGTTTCTACGCTAAATGGTGGTAATGTCTAACTTATGAATCCCTTTCATTTTGTAAGTTTTCTTTCAAAGATGTCCAACGATGTCTTTTTAGGCATCCAGAACCACAGTGCGGCTTTCGCTCATGGAGATCCACAATTATATAGTGATTTTCTCCATCCGTCAACTTCAGGAAAATTGCAGATAGCAAAGAATGCCTTTGTACATTGCATTTATCGACCTGACAAAGGCCTTTGATCTAGTCAGCAAGAAGGCCTCTTTAAAATCTTATAGTTAATAGGGTGTCCACCAAAGCTCCTAAGAAGCATCTATGACTCAGTTAAACTCATTAAATTCGCTGATGATACTGCCATAGTCGGTCTTATTTCAGGAGACGAAACTCAGTATCGAAGCTCGATAGAAGAGTTTACAAACTGGTGCACCGACAACTTTCTAGAACTGAATGTAACAAAAACTAAAGAACTTATAATAGATTTTAGAAAGAAAAAACAAACTATACGTGAACTGCAAATAAACACTACATCTATAGAACAAGTAAAGGCATATAAATATCTAGGCGTTATCATCAACAACAAGCTTTCATGGGAAGACCACCTTGGAACTCTGACAAAGAAAACAGCCCAGCGACTCTTTTTTCTATACAAACTCAATAGCTTTAAACTAAGCAAGAAGATCCTTGAGACATTTTACGGCGCGACTATACAAAATCTGCTAACATACGGAATAACTTGTTGGCAAGGCAACGCCTCATCTAAACTGTTGCGACGTCTAGAAAACATCATTAAAAAAGCATCAAAAATTACACTCACAACATTACCACATTTAAAGGAACTTTTTGAACAAAAGTGCCTAAGAAAAATCGAAAAAATCTTGGAAGACAACGGCCACCGGCTCCATCAGAACTACGCCAGGTCGTCGCGAAGTGGGCGACTGCTGTCAATCAAAACAAGAACGGAGCGGTACAAAAATTCGTTCGTACCTCACTCGGTCAGACTCTATCACCGCCACTCATTGATCAGGGAACATGAAATGCACCAAGATACCTGTGTGTAGTCACTGAATGAACTCTTTATGTTGTCTGTTGTATTTATGTGTATTTTTCTGTTGTGTTGTCTTTATATGAGAAACGAGTCCTTGTAATCACAACAAATTTCCGTAAGGATCAATAAAGCAGTCTTAGTCTTAGCCTTAGCCTATTACTGTCTCTTTCCACCAAAATATGATGGGTACAGTGCATTTCAACGGCGCCTGCTCCGAAAGTTTCAGTATAAACAGCGAAGTCAAGCAAGGATGTGTCCTGGTCCCAACCCTCTTTGGAATACTCTTTTCAATGCTAGTCCACCATGCGATTGACAAATTTACCGAAGGCACCAGAACCAACCTCATAAGAGATATGCTCTTCGGGGAAGACGCAGCGGAGCTTCAGTCACTAATGTCCTGCTTCTCTAAGACTTGCAAAGAGTATGGCCTAACCATTAGCACAAAGAAAACTAATGTTATGGGACCACCTGCTGCAGCACCACCGTCCATCATCATTGACGATAACAAGCTAGATGCCGTAAACGAATTCTGCTACCTTGGATCCACAAGGAATGGGTTGCCTGAGTCAGACAGGAAAACGAACGACTTAGCAGATTTTAAGTTACAGATCAACATGCATATCTAGATTAACAAATGTAATGTGTGGGAGGTAATAATCTTATTTTTTTTTAAGTAACGTCTATAATCTATAAAAATACCAAAAAGTTTCCAAACAATTAATAATTTATTCATTTAAAACTAATTAATGCTGATATTGTACCGTAGATAAAGTTCAGACCACATACATGTAGGTATAAATAAATACATTACATAATCCTACGAAAGCATACATCCAGTTCTCGATGCGTTATCAAACTTTATATATAATAGCATATAAAATCTATATAGATCTATAGTAACATTTTTCACTAGTGTAATTAATGGCAAACTATAGCCTTTTTTTCTTGAGAATTGGCAGAATCTGGTGTGGCTAATCAAGCCGATTCTAGAGCGGCAGACTTTGCCACAATTCGTGCATGTGTATGCATCTGATTCAGGGCTAGCGGACAGGGCAGCTTTCTTTTTTGTCTCATGATTAAGGGCCGCTTCGTTTCTTTTGCTCTCAGCGAGGATCGTTTGTTCCCATGCACCCAGGCCGTTAGCTAATTCATCATACCACATTAATGTAGGTATAAATGAAATTACGTAATTCTACGCAAGTAAACATTCCAGTTTTCGATGCGTTATCAAACTTTATATATATATATATTTGTGGACCAGTTTATATAAAAATGCCTGGCGGGCCAATTTTGATACCCAGTCCTCCCCTGGCAAATTTAGTAGATCTAACTGTTATAGTAAATGGGTTATATATGCGATACTATTCTCAATGTGTCAAAGAATCTACATTTGAAACACAGACAGGACCTTAAAAACACGACTCCAAGAACACCCTAGAGACATTCATAATCTTTCAACTAAGCCCATTATAATTCACACAACAAAGGGTACCACGGGTCTCCTCATCACTGCGATACAACAAAACAATGGCAAAAAAACAACAACACCAGTATACAGATAGACTTATTTACGTTTCAGTCACCCTTCACCATCACGTGATTAACAACCAACACACTTTTATTTCAACTTACACTCCATACTTTTTCCCATTCACCTTTTTTTCAGTCATCATCGCCCCTTTTGATTTCCCGCGCTTTTACACCATCGTAGCTCTTTTCTCTTCTGCTTCAATATAGAACTACATCGGACTGATAAGCTAACTTCAGCCTATTTTGTGTTAATTGTTTGTCTTTTTTTTTGTTTTGTTTTCTAGCTGGTGAAGGACTCGTGGCCCAAACGGCATTTTTAACTTGGTCCAACAGTGTTACCTTTATATATGTTTATTGTCTTGTTTGTATTGGTAATTTGTTTTTGTTTTGTACCCAAGAAGGGAAAGAAATTGTACTAGTGTGATTTGGTTGTAAGAGTTGAATTAGTTCCATTTATAATTTGTGTAGAGTATGAGGTTGTTTAAAACTAATATAATAACTATAGAAACTTATATTTTCTTAAGCACTTAACTGGCACAGTGGTTAGTGCATTGGCTTGACCCATCGAGTTCGAATTTAAGTCGTACAACTTTTCTTTTTATAAAATTTAAAATCCATCATAGTTACTGACATATGTGTCTTGCTGCTGTCACTTTTTTTTTTAAAGTTGCCTTCAGTAAAAAAAAATAAAAAATTCTTTGGTCACGAAAACACCGGCCCATTTGGTGGCGGCCCACCGGGCATTTGCCAGTAAGCCCATATAGTCAGTCCGCCCCTGTTTACCTCCATCATTCCAACCGTCCCTTGTTTTCAAAACTGGTCCAGACAAGTGATAGATTTAAAGGGTATTAAGAAGGCTCAAAGCGTGTATTGCGGAAAAGAAAACAATTGGTAAAAATATTTGTAATCTCACAAATTTGTTTTTGTTTATTCTAGATCTATTACAAATTCAATTACATGACTGATCCAAACTAATTGATACAATGTATATTAGTATAAACATTTTTTTTTAAGTATGTATTTCTACTTTTTATTTTAATGTCTTCAGTCATGGTCCTAAACTTTGCATCCAGCCTTTGCTGAAGACTCACGCTACATGAACTGAAACTTATTTTTCCAGTTAATCATTGGAAATAAAACTAAAATAGACTTATCCCCCAAACAAAATTATAAAGTCCCCATTTCGGCTTTAAAACACACACTCACATACTTTAAACAGGTCCTTACAATAACTATGACAATACCTTGCCTTTATACATAGACGTGGATGTAGCTACCATGTCTACATCAAGATGCAGTTATACAATTGTGCAACACATTATCATTAGCTACAGACTACAGATTTCATGCTTCAGTGAATGTTTTCACACATACACGCGCACATCTTTATGTAGATGCACTTGAAGAAAAGAGGAAATATTTATTTAGTATATTTACCCCGTGTCTAAATTTAAAAAAAAAGGTATGAGAATAGAAATGATTTCATTCAATTAACACATTTCATCTTAAATACCCGATCCTGTGGGTATCAGTATTTTCCAAAGTAAGGTACGCGTACCCCCAGGGGTCACTGAAGAGTTTGAAAGTGGTACGCGTTGACCTCATTAACTATGCTGACTCTTTTTAAAATTATTAATTTATTATGTTCAATTAATAGATTATAATAAAATATAAATAAGTTTTACATTTCTTTCAAATAATACAGTCCATTATGGACATGTCTAATAATGTGAAACGGATGAAAACTGGTATTTCTCAAAGCCGTTATTATGCATTACAAGTCGATGAGTCCACTGGTAACGCATTAGTTAGTAATGAAAGAAAAATTTATGACAAATGGTATTTTGCCTTTATTAGGAAATACATCAGCAGAACATATATTAAAGTTAGGAACAAACGTAGGCAACGGCACGGTATATTCAGCAATAAAAAGCAATATAAGCAAAAAATGTAGCTAAATGTAATTTCTGAATTGATAAGGGACTAGTTGCATAAATTTAAGACTAAGACTAAGACTAAGACTGCTTTATTGATCCTTACGGAAATTTGTTGTGATTACAAGGACTCGTTTTAAGATATTGCCCCAAGTTTTATCCACACATTGTTGCATATATAGAGAGGCTATAGCAAGACATAGGATGCTCGCTGGTCTTCAAAATGTTCTGAGTGAAAGAGTGAAACTCGTTTGCTAGGGACTGTCTTTTATATTCGTGATATTTTTTCACAAAAGTGTAAAGCAATTGGAAGTACTAAGCTTCTTTTCCATTCCCATATTATTTATTATGAACAGACAAATAAACCATGTGTTCTCAATTGCGGATACGTTTTAATACCTATGTATTATATAGGTATGAATGTTTGAATTAAACTTGCGTTTATAGTTTTACAATTGTGGAGATACCTCAAACAGAATATACGTGAATTGGGAAAAAAAGATCTCTACAAGATTTTAGTCGTTTTGGAGTGTTAGGGTTAATTCGGTTCAACGATGTTCAAAGAAATTCTTCCATAATACCAAAACTCTTTTGTTGCAGACGAAGAAATAAAAGATGGCTACACCTTGAAGTCCATTCAGAACGACGGAGATCAATCTGAAAAAAAAAAGTTTTATCATTGAATGAAAGAATTCTGTACTATTAACTCTTTCTCTCACTTATTATTTAACACGTTCTGTTTGAATCAACGTTGGTGTCGTCAGTTAGGAGAGAAAGAGTTAATAGAAACAAAAAAAAAAAGAATTCATTATTCACGTACGAGCTATGTCAAAGGAGAGTGGCAGTACGAGAAAGACAATACATGTATGTTTAGCATGAGGTAGGTCTTTGTAAATAATTGTGGGATGTGTGATAGGCTCGTGTTCGAACAACTGGCGGATCCGGGGGGGGGGGGGGGGGAGCGGTAGGGGCGATCACCCCTCCCATTTTGTCCGACCCCCCCCCTTATGGGGGAGTGGACGAATTTTAGTAGAAAATTTGCACAATTTATATACGAATTCTATACTTATGTTAATAATATATAAAAATTATTTATATTTTAACCTATCTTTGGATTAAATCGCCCCCTATCTAGAATATGTTGGACGATTTGCTTGGTTGGAGTGGGACAATTGCATCCATTCTGCCCCCTTCCCCAACCCTTAACTTTCGAGTGTGGGGGACCAATTTTTTTGCAGAAATCACAAGTTTTTAACAATATTTATTACATATTTATATGATTAAAGCAACATATCGATATATATTATAAGCAATCTTTATATTATGTCGTTCCTCTTCTTGTCTTGGGGAGTGTGGGGGGGGGGTCGATTCCAGCTACTACCCTCCCCACTCTAGACTTTTGAGTAAGGTGGGGGCGGTCCAATTTTTAAGCAGAAATCAGACTGTTTGAATAAAATTAGTTGAGAATCTTTATAATATAAGCTACTTATTGATATTTAAAACCATTTGTATCTTATGTCACGCCACACTGAAATCTCAAATTAAATTCTTTAGTAAATATAAAGGGGAACAGGGTTTTACCAGGTGGTAGGGGCGATATATGTAATCACCTTCTCCCTACCAGGTAGGCTATTACTAATAGTAGTTATATATGCTATAAATTGCATTCGTATATCGAGTCACCCCAACTCATCCTCTTTCAAAGTGGACAAAGCACTACATATTTAGCCATATCTATGAAAACTTAATGATTAATTAATATTATTGGTATCTTTGATAATCAGTAAATGATTTGATTGATTCATCTCTTGTGGGAGAAGTAACCTCTACTAACGTTATTAATACATATATATATATATATATATATATATATATATATATATATATATATAATTATCAATAAATATTCAATATTACGCAAAATGCTAGGGCCCCCAAAGAGGTCCAGACCCTCCCGGGCCCCCAAAGGATGAAAAATTCCTAGCTACGTCCCTAAATTTTTTTACTATTATTCTCTTTTGCATTATTGATCATCAGTATTTTTAATGCAGCGTTTCTCAAACTTTGGGTCCTCCCCCGTGGGTGGGGAAGGCGAGTACCTTGAATTGGGGGATGGGGAGAAGCAACTCCTGACAAAAAGGGGTGTCATAGAGTGTGTGTGTGTGTGTTTCCTGGTGGCGGTTAGAAGAGGTTAAGCGATTGATTGATGTTTATGCATTGAGGAAGATGAATTTAGCGTAATGCAAATGTGAAACGGCAGACAATCTTGAAATATGAAAGAGTAAAGACGTTGTTTTGTGGTGACCTAGATTTTGTTTAAATATCAGTATATTTCATTAATATTACATCTCTATCTCAAGTTAAATATGTGAATATTGTAATAACAGTTAGGCTATATTGAGTTGTTCACATAAGAAATTTATTTTAAAGTTTATTAAGTTTATATATTATTATAAGGCTTGTCTTCGAGTCCGAAGATTAGTGAGGAATGCAGTTTTTCCCATGGCTGCGCAGTCCCAGCTGTGACCTACATATTTTGCCACTCCCAGGGCAAATATAACCACTGTCCGCAGGTGGTCGATTTAGTTTTTCTTTTCGCGTCTGCGTTTGTCCTCGTCAGCGGATTTTCTTTTGGTCTCTAATGTGTATCCCGCGGCCTTCGGGTGTGAACTCCAACTGACTCGTTCTGAGGCCGCATGTCACCAGGTGCTCTCTTCTATGTTAGCTAATTAAAGCAAAGTTGACGCCTAAGCTGGTCTTTGAAGCGTTTCCATGCGGCGCCTCTGTTACGTCGACCATCTTTTAGCACACCAAAAAAAACAAAATGCCTTTGGCATACGTTCGTCTCCCATACAGGATACGTGCCCTGACCAGCGTAACTGTCGGACCATAAGAAGTCCATACAAACATTACCGGTAAAAATATAAAACGCCTTTATTGGTTCAATTGTACTAGCTGTTTGTAACCGACAAACCAACGACCAACTAACAAGGAGAGGAGGCGTCGAAAAAAATGTTTTATTTTCAGTGTAACTTATTTGAATATTAGTATAATTACATATTTAAAAATTAAAATATATTGAGTAGGAGATGTCATGTTATCTTCTAATAAGACCTTGTCAACTGTAGACTGCTTTTTGCGAGGCGCGTATGCAAAATATGGGTCAAAACGTTTTGAAAAAAAAACATTTTAAAACATCTCCGCTAGTGTGATTCTTCTGCATTTTTTGTCTCAGAATAGTCGAATTTATTCCGTATATTGCAATTTATTATAGTGACGACTTATGTGTGGATAAAAAATCATAGATAGAGACGTCTTTACACGAAGAATATTTGTTTAAAAAGATCACGCCCATTATAGAAGTACGTGCGCAATATGTAGGCCTACCTAGAATGTCCCTAGCATAATTCTATAGACCTGACCGAACCGAACCGAACTCGAACTTAAAGCTGACCGAACCGAACCGAACCCAAACTTTAAAAGTTGCGTTCGATTTCAATACATACGCCTTACTTTCTACTTAATAAAGTGTATATATATATATATATATATATATATATATATATATATATATATATATATATATATATATATATATATATATATATATATATATATATATATATATATATATATATATATATATATATATATCTTATTGGATTTCTATTAACATAACGAAGAGTATTATTTTGTGTTAAACCATTGCATTCTCATACTTCAAAATATCACTAGCCATTGTTTCAGCCAGGAAGGCCACAATCCAAAACATGACAGTAACAGTCGACAACTTGGCGTAGATTGTAATTTCAAAGTCAGTTCCCGAAGCTTCGCATGACTGTAGTATCCGGATGGTGTATACAACTTTCAGGAAGAAAGTCAGGTTGACCATTGTGATAACCAATACAGGAGCTGCTACAGCAATACCTGAGGAAGTGTGGAGTCAGACAGTATTAACGATAAACGTAATCCATTAGATCCAGATCATTAATATTCAATCCTTTTTTTTTTTCTAATCTACATTTATTGTCTCTCTCTCTTTCTCCTTACAATTCTATTATTCTTTTACTTAGTTTTTTTAACTCTCAATTCTTTCATTAAAATCTATATTTCCTCTCCCCTATAACCTCATATAATTATTTCTTTAACCTTTTTAATTCGTTAATGTATAAACAGAGTGTATCGCTAGGCAGTGCTTTATTAGCTTCTGAAAAGCTGTAACATAGTCACGATTCATTAAGATAGCCGTGTTCTCTCTCTCCAATCCTTTGAAATATGTTATGTCGGTGACGTCTCTAGGCCTCTATTTAATGTCGGTGACGTCTCTAGGCCTCTATTTAAAACAACCGAAGAAACAAACAGTCTAGAGTATTATTTCCCTTGAGCTTAATACCTTCAAAAGCATTTGCATTTTTATAAAACAGTTACATCCTTTCATGAGCGAATTCACAATAAACAGAAAGCACATGTACAGGTAGCATAAAAGGTTAACTGACATTAAATACTATTTCGAACAAATAGGGCAAGTGAAAATATAGACCATAGATATTATCCATCGCAAACAAATGACAACTGAACAAAACACTAAAAAATCACCTCGAGTTTTGTCAGTTGTACAACGATGTCTCTGGATAAGTTAGGCCTACATCTGTGGCATTTTGTATTTCGAGAGATGATCTGTTCTCTTTGCCAATTCTTGACTAAAGAGGCCAATCTTTGTTAAACATCTGCTGTCACAGTTTGGTAGTCTTTAATCACCAAACACCATTGCATCTTCTCCTTTCTTTCTACTAATGTTGTTTATAGCATCTGAAATCCGGGTCCCTTCCTTTATGCTCGCTCTCCATGAGGATCTGTCCAGTGCCACTTTTCCCTAGTGTCGATTTTGAAGAGCTTCATGTTGCGTTTACATACATCAGTATACCTTAGAAGAGGACAACCACGGGCTCTCCTGCCTTCTGTTAGATCACCGTACAGAATGTCTTGTGGAAGTCGACCTTTTGGCATTCTATGCTCGTGGCCAAGCCAGCCAAGGCGTCTGCTGCTGATTATAAAGCTGGTTCTCTGGCCCACTGCTCTTCATAGCACTTCCTCATTGACTATTTTATCTTGCAATTTTATTTTAAAGATACGCCTTAGGCATCGGAGGTGGAAAATATTTAGCTTTTTTCCTGCCATGAATAGGTTGACCATGAACATGGCAGGATAAGTTACATTATTCTTCTTCTTTTCTTCAACCTTCTTAGCCTTCTATTAGATCCAACTTTAGACAATTGGAGGCCCTAGGTGAAGATATACTTTGGTGGCCCCAATTAAAATAAAGACAAAAAAAATTAACAGAGAAATACTAAACGTGCGCATCAAAACCTGGTGTACTTCAGCAATAACACTTTGCACAATTTTCGATATTTCTTCCATAAAAACATGTTTTAAGTCCTGTATGAAACAAACGGAGGCCCTATGCAGCTGCCTAGTTTACCTATGCCCAAGGCCTGCCCTGCTTCTATCTTAGCTATTTCTCTCTCTACGCTTGTTTATATGTTTTAAAATCTTCAAAAAAATGTGGCCTGACATAAACATCATTATTTTTCTTGCCCGTACACGATGTGACACGTTGACCTGATCAGGACTCACTCGTCTGACTTTCACACTGAGACTTAACAAAATTAATATGTGACATGTTGTTTAAATATTATAGTGAAACTATATATTGGCATAAAAGCGTTTCTGGCCAACCAAGGCTTGTAAATTTCTTGTGGGGGGAGGTGCCTCAGAGTTTTTGTAATAACTTAAAAGTCCATTTCTAATCTAATTTATTTAACAATTTTACACAGACACTAATCTATCAAACTTCCATATTAAGAGCTCTGTTCTAAGGCTGTAAAATGTGAAGCATCGAATTTCTACATTTAGAAAAAATTTTTTTTTTGAGTTTTAAGCAAATAGTTCACACTATCACAGAACAAGTCTAGTTGATGTTTACTCACCCACTGATAAGGTCGAGTCTAAATAACATCTCACTTTGCCGTATCCAATGTCTCTCCCTTCTGTCACGAAGAAATGGTACCCGACACATGTCAACACAGCAGACACTGGCAACGTGAAAGACACACACACACACTTCCACATCTCATATTTCGGAGTGATTAAACCACGTGATCTGGTTTGGTCAGTGAACACACGAAACATTTGGTAGCTACAGATGAAGCTCCAGGAGAAGTTCCACAGCCACAGGAAATGTGTGACCACACCAAGAACTTGACAATAAACGCCATGCTGAAATCTATCAGTAAACGTATGTTTATAATTTGGGAAACAAATGTGTCACACATTTCTATAGAACAGTGTTTCCCAAACCTTTTTCTTTAACGGAACACCTTCCGTATACGGAATATTTCGCGGAAACCTTTACTATTTTTTTAGTTGTTTTTTTTTTATTGTTGAAATACTGGTATCAAAAATAATAATTAATTTTAAATTAATATTTTTTTCAAGTTTAAAATTTAAAAATATATAGGAATGATATAACAATCTATATCTACTATATCTATCCATCCATCCATCCCTCTATCTATCTATCTATCTATCTATCTATCTATCTATCTATCTATCTATCTATCTATCTATCTATCTATCTATCTATCTATCTATCTATCTATCTATCTATCTATCTATCTATCTATCTATCTATCTATATATATATATATATATATATATATATATATATATATGTATCTATTAATCTAATAAAAAGCTTAATGACTGATTGTTTGATGTACTTGAATAGCTTAAACTTCTTTCTATCTGGTACAATGTTGATAAGTTAAATTCCATTATCTGATGAAGCTTTAATATTGTAGTATTATCGACCAAAAATCATTTAATCGTTGATTTTTATTGTATCTTGGTTTAAAAATAGTCATAATCTAGATGGCTGCAAAGTTCCTAGTGGTATTACATAATTTATTTTATTACCAAAACGAACTAATACAAAACTTTTTTTTCTTCATTTACTTTGAGATTAATTTAGGTGTATGTCTTACCTAGTTCATGATACACCTAGTCGGGCCTAGCGGAACACTACGGTAACACAGTTTGGGAATCACTGCTTTATATTACTCTAAATCTATATACAAAGAAAATAATTGTTTTATTTATTATATTGTTTTCTTTAAAAATTATTTCATGCTTACATGCGTATACTGGCCAATGAAGACAGTTGAGCCAAAAGAAGAGTGCAGCTTAAAAAGAAGTTATTCAGACCGGCCACTGTTCTTAGCTCCGGAATAGTCAGGTATGTCAGCATGGTCAGCAGAAGACATACAGCAGAGAGACTAAAACAGGTCACACTCAGAATGTATTCGATCAAGCACATTGTTTCTGTACATTCTTGGCCAGAATGTTTTGAATTTCTATCGCTTTCGTGCAATATTCTGTCTAACAAATCAAAGCACACATCCAGTCTTCCTTCGTCAGTGACTTTTACCATGATAAGATCTTTGTTGTCTTTGATAATTATCTTAGTCACATTGAAATCAATTGATATTGACACGTCTGGTGGTGTTACTGTATCATTGACAGTTATCTGGTAATCTGTTTCGTTGAAGCTTACATACTTACAGAGCATTAACGAAGAAAGACTTAAGAGTTTAAGACCTGCATATAGATCTCCAAAACCTCTGTACATATTCCACAATTCTTTTTTTTTAAACGACTCAGTTTGGTTAAACATTACACGTGGCTGTAAAAGTACCTCCACAGTTTTGGATAAAGTCAACTTAAAATCTTTTTTGAGCAAGTGTGCGATTAAACGAGTCTCAAGCTGTGTCCTGGATTCTCTGATAAGTGAGTAAAAGTTCACTTTTACAGAAAATACGACTGAAGTTCCGGCTTTGTGTTGACACGACGTACACAGAAATTGGTTTTTCATAATGTATACATCCAGATAATAAGAAAACGAAGCAATAAACAAATAAATGTCAAGCTGAAAAAAAGAATCGATAATTAATCTAATTTGGCTGTATTAGAAATAAAAATATGTTTGATAAGTGTAAGGGAAAAAACCGCTATTAGTTTTGTGTTGAATGTCTGTCCTTCCGTCCGTCCGTCAGTCCCAGAAAAGATATTGAAAATCCGACTTCATGATTTTTTAAACCTTTATAAATTCTGATGCAACGGCTTTTTTTTTCTAAAAGCAAAAAAAAATAAAAATATATAATAAATAAAATAAATAAAAATTAATACATTTTTAAAATCAACTATGCAAGCTTTTTTTTTTTCATAAAAATACATCATTTGTACCACAATCCACTATTAATTGTGAAGCACACCAAAGACTGTTTGGTAGGAAAGATAACAATTTCCCATATATTTAGAACATGTATACAAAATGTTCTAGATACTTTGTCAAACATTTTTTTTTATTTATAAATTCTAATTTCTGTAATACTAGCTATTACATTTACGAAAAATAAAAAAAATAAAAAAATTAAGAAAAAAATCTGTTTAGTATGCATTTTAGTGAAATAGAATTTTAAACATCAATTTATAAGTAGTATGTCATATTATAGATGAGAACTGAATATACAAGTACGCACTGTTGTAACCCCGCTCCCGCGCAACACTAATGGTGCGCATCTGAGCACTACTGAACACGACTAGTGAAAGACTGTTGTGAGCCGGCTAAAAGTCATGGGAGTTTGAACAGTCTGGTTCTGAGTGCTGTCCTGTGTGATACTAGGAAACTGTTTAGGAGACCTGGAGCGACACTGGGAAGTGTGTCGGTGGTCTGTTCTGTGTTCTGGTATGAAGTAGGACTCTTAGAACTTAAGACATATTACTCCCTGTGATTTTATAGCAGACGTCCAAGTCTAACTAGTAACTATTACTATTTGTTGATGCTTATACTAGTTATACTAAATAAATACATCGTTTACTGTTGCCGACCTGTCTTTCGTGGAGTGTCTGTCTTAGAGAGTTACAACAATATAAAAGGCCCTTTAATAGATGAAAATTTGTTGTTTTTTTGTTTCGAGGCTTTGAATAAGAGATTAGCTCTTTATATACATCAATTAGATAATCATTCAATAACATCAGTTAGGCCAGGCTCACATTTAACTTTACTTTCTTCCTTAACCTATCCCTTAGTCTGTTGGACAGTTTAAGAACCTCTCAATTGTTCTTCTCCATTTCTCTCTGTCTTATGTTATCTTATCTTATACAGACGTTACTTCAAATAGAATAACAACAGTATCGGCAACACTTTTGACATCAACACAGATCCTCTTTTTGTATCGATGGGAATAGGGTTGTAGTAGTTTATAGTTTGTAGTTCCTAGTTTCTGTTAATCTTTCTGATAATATTGAAGCCCTAAGGATTCCGAGTTTAAAAATCCCAGTCTTCATCAGGACTTGAACCCAAGCCACTTGGTTAGGAAGCAAAGCGACTTACCATTCATCTATTTCTATGGCTAACGGTTAATAAGATTGTCATGAGGTGAGCTTCTACCCTTTCCTCACCAACGTCTAACAGGTACCCAATTGAATTGTTAAAGACATTTTTTTCTAGCTGCCTCGAATAGTAAAAAACGGGAGACTATTTAGAACTATTTATGAAAATAACAATGCAATTATAATAAAATTAATAAATCTTAGCATCCTTTGATATCATGTAGTATTGTAGTTAGACGAAGTAACAATACAACAATATGGGCAACACTTTCCACAACCTCACGTGTTTTCTTTTTGTTTTGACAGAGATAGGGTTATTGTTTTTGATAGCTGGTTGTTCATAATTTACTGTTGATAGTTTGTTGTTCATATTTTTTTTACCAGAGTTTAACACTTGGAGGGCCTACTTTGAGTTCGTGTTTCTACATAAACTCTCTTTGTAACCTTGTTTTGAAGTGTTTTTTTTTATTGCGCATACTTGTACTATTTGCTTAAAGCAACCAAATATTTTTTTAGACGAAATTTATAGAATAGAGATTACTCAAAATTGGATCTAAGCTCAACTGTTTTGTAAGTTGAACTAATTCCCAATTAGAATACACTATCTTTCAAGCTATCTCATTTATTGAGTGGGCTGACTGTGTAGACTTATATTACGTTTGTAAATAGAAACAACGAATAATTCAAGCTATCGTGAACTCATTAATTAATAGAGTTATTTGTTACTAGTCCACCGGTGGAGTAGCATACGCCGCAATTTTGCAGGGCCGGCCTTAGGGCACTGCAACCTATGCGACCTATGGGGAACCCGCACTTTCATATAACCCACGCTAATTCTAGGTGTATAAATTATTAAATTAAACCATTTTATAACTTATAACAGATTTCCAGCTACCTCCTGATTTACCAGGAGCTCCTGGAAATCTTCTGAAATTGCAAAATATACGAAAAAGTCATTGAAATATCTGGATATTATTAAAATCTTTTGAAAACATACAAATCTCCTGAAATATATAGACAAAAATTGTCATTTTGGGCGTCATTCAATATAGAAAACGCCAATCCTACGCTTGATAAAAAAATGGCACTGTCACGTAATTGTGGAATCTGGTGATAGAAGCTTTTCGCGCCTCAAACTAATGAAGAATTACTTGAGGTTAACAATTCTCAAAGATAGATTGAAACATTTGGTAATTCTTGCTATTTAGTGTGATCTATGTAAGAAACATAATTTTTATGATATATTGTATGCTACACGCAAGGCTCGTGTAGTAATTCTGTGCGTAGTAAAGAATAAATAAAATGCATAGATGAATATATTTTCTAATGCAAACTATTAATTTTCACTTATTATCTCTAGCCAAACAGGGCCCCGCAAAATCCGTTTCGCATTGGACCCCACAATGGTTAAGTCCGCCCTGCTTTTTAACG
The DNA here is from genome assembly GCF_947242115.1 of Biomphalaria glabrata. Taxonomy (NCBI): domain Eukaryota; kingdom Metazoa; phylum Mollusca; class Gastropoda; family Planorbidae; genus Biomphalaria; species Biomphalaria glabrata. The sequence goes on along the minus strand of NC_074712.1, from coordinate 12,122,732 downwards.
ACGGGTGAATACAGAGTAGATTACTTGTTCTTTTTTCTTGACTTCTTGGTCACAATGTTTAAGTCCGGCCCTGCTATTTAATGACGGGTGAATACTACTTCTTCATCCCCCCCCCCCTTTTTTTTTCTTGGCGTAACTCTAGTTCGTCCGACTTGCAGAAATAAAAGAGTGATCTTTCCTTTACTTCTTACTTGCGTGTCCAAACTCTCGAGCCATGACGAGAATTATATATATAGATTGTGAATTTTACAGAAAACAAAGGAAAAAAACCTGTGTCAACAAAAGTTGCGTTGATCGTTTGATTGATTGCTCGTTGCTGAAATGATGGGATAACTCTTCTGGAGATCCATCTTTAGTCACCAAAAAGTAAGTGAGAGTGTAACGAAGACCAAGACCATCAATCTCGGCTAGTATTTCCACACATTTATCGTCTTTCAGATGTTTCCCAGGAGTGCAGTTGAGTTCTAGACACCGACCCTACAAAAATACAAACCATATGATGTAATAAATAGCACTTACTCATTATTCACTGCAGAAATACTTTATTATAAATAAGAAACTTTGCAGGTTATTAGTTTGATATAATTATTTGAGAAGATATTTTAACAAGCACTTTACAGTAAGTTATAGTGTTTGAGATCTAAGATTATTTAATAACGTGTTCTGTTTCCGTCATTTTGCGCTGTTGCTTGTGAGTTGCGTAATCATGCCAAACTGCATGGTGAGATAGACACTGCATTTCACCATGATTGCATTTTTACATTTCAGTGTATGCATCTAAGTCAATAAGTGTAAGACATTAGTACTAATTCTTAATTAAAAGAAGTTCCAAGCCAAATGAAATTAGGTGTTCGACTTTAAATACCGCCAATCAATCCAATCGTACCAAAGATTACAAATAAGTGTAGTATATTACAAATTATGTAAACCATTTGCGAATTGCATATTTTACAACTTTTGATGCGGACAAAGTCGTGGTCCGTTGAAAATCTGTTTTTTTTTCCTCGTCCTCTGCAACTGTCTTCGGCAAATGCTTTTTTTTTTTTGGATCTAAAATGTGAGATTCCTAAGAGTTGTCTGTCTCTTTCTGAGGCCCTGCACTCTTCTCTCCTCTATGCCATACAGGGCTAATTGGCGCCTGAGTTCATCATTATAGTTCTTTCACGAGTACCTATGTGACGTAGTCCAGCTTTAAGTTCGCCAAAAAGAAATTCGCTTGTCCCATTCAGCCATCAGCCGTGCGTGATAGATGTTCGACCAGGCCTAGATGTCGAATGATAAGCAGAACATGGTTATTTGTTGAGATATTCTTGTCAGCTTAGGTCCATTATGGAGCGAAGACACATTTGACGAAAGCGTTCTAGGAGCCTTACATTCCATCAATAGAGCATGCAGGTCCCAGTACAATGCAAATGTTGGCTGAGAAACGTTGTTTTATAGACATTGATTTAAAAAATTATTTTTTTTCGGTAAGTGAAAATCCATTTTGTAGGTACCTTTATTGGATGACTTAAATAAAAAACAATAAAAAAATTTCAATGTTATGTTATGCTAGTTCCTTTAAAGTGCACCACTTTAAAAATATATAATGTAACTTTCAATAAGAATAATACATATCATGACAGTAATTAACGGTAAAAGAATTGATTATTATTGTGTAACATTAAAAAACACAAAGTAGATTTTTTAAATAATATTACAAAATGGTATATTATATTTATTAAGGAATTACAGGTGTATAATATACAAAAAGATTTATTGAGATACATTTAATGTCTTTAAAATTTAGATTGAACTGTGTATCTAAATTTTATTTAAAAAATTAAAATAAGATTTGAAAAGGTTCTTATTTTTGTCCACTTTTTCCTATCTTGAACTATATGCTTTAGAATCCCTTTTTCTTGATCAAGAAACAAGAAAGGAGAGATGCGCTCGTTTTCAAAACTTTATTTTGTTTAACTGATGGGCATTGGATGTAGCATTGTGTCTATTACTTGTTTATATTTCACCAGACCAGCGGCGTAGTATACGCCTTCCCCCCTTCTTTTTTTTTCTGAGCCTCTCTCTCTTTGTCACTGCGAAAGTTACTTTGGGTAACTCTAGCTCAACTTGCATAAATAAAAGAGTTATCATTCGAGTTATCATCGTTACATACCTGCAACGTCACGACCTGTGGGCAGTTTAGACCAATAGCTCACTGTCAAATCACACACTTATACTTTAAATGACCAGTTATTATTGCTCTATAGCAGTGTTTCCCAAACTGTGTCCCGCAGAGCTCTAGTGTTTCGCATGGGCTGGATAGGTGTTCCACAAACTACTGAAGTACCTTAATTAACTACTAAGCCACCAGGTGAATTAATGTCTCTAAAATATAAGCGAAGTGTTCATCTAAATATTCAGAATATGCTAAGTGCTCCGTAAGAGAAATAAGGTTGGGAAACACGACTCTATACATATTTAGTATCACACTTATAATACTTAAATACTTTTCTTGATCTACAGTTCGGGCATCGTACCCACTAAAAACTAAACATAATTCTCTACACTTACACTAGATCCTTGAGTGGTTACGCTGAAAAATGTATCTCTCTATGTAATGTTGTTTATTATAGGCCTACTATTGCATTAATTATACTCACATTAGGTGCAGGCCATTGTTTGTCTAGACATATTGGCTTTACTAACACTGAGCCTACGTCTGTTTCCTCCTCTGGTCTAAAGTTTAACAGCATGGAGAAAGACAACGTTCGGAAGAAATCTTCTTTCCGACATTTCGAGAAGTTGTAATTCGGTGGAAATGAAATTGGGTATTTACCCTAGAAAGAAAAAGGAAACAAGATTTTTTTAAAAAGTTACGTTATTAAACAAAGTCACAGCGGACAACGATGGATCCGCATGTGGATAAAAAAAAATATTCCGCCATGTTTTTGTTCTGAATAAAAAAAAAGTAATATTGCATCGAAATACATTGTGGAATAAGGACATCAAAAAAATTAGTTTGAATATAATTTATATTTTGAAAAATCTGGAACAACATGAAGAAAATTAAGTTTTAAAATAATTTAGACGAGCTTTTTCATATATTAATTTTGCGTTTACTATTTTTTAAAATCCTAAAAACCTATTATCGATTATTTACATTTAGACGAGAAAGTGAAATGAAATATAAGAAAGACAACCGCTTTCAAATGATAATTTTTGTTAATTGTTTTGTCAATAAATTTTCCAGAAGAACCTTCTATCGATAATATTTCTGAACGTTTTACCAAGACACACAAAAAAAAGTTATTTTTCTTTTTATTCTTTGCGTTGCAATCATGAACGTTAGCGTCATGGCGTAAAAAAAAAGAAAATCTTTATATCTTAAAATACTTCAAAAATGCCTTAGCGACTTTTAAGATGATAAGCGCGCTGTTATTTTTTTTTTTCAATGATGTGTTTCAGTGGTGTTGACAACTTTAAGTTTTTATATTTTGTTTAGCATTTTTTGGCACATTTTTTCTTTGAAGAAAAGCTGCTACTAGCATGTGTTAAAACATAAATTATATACCTTATATTAAAAAAAAAGTTAAAATGTTGATTTTCAAAAATTAAAGACCATATATTATTTATATTTCAATAAAATATTTTTTGTTGCTGCACTTGTTTTGTCCATATTTTTTTAAAATTAATCTAGACCTAGCCCATATATAGACTTAGACCAATATAATTTCATGATTCTGGCTCTAAAACACTATCTTTGTTTTACTAGTCGCGTCATTGTCACCAAGTAAAAACGTCCCCTATTTCCAAATCAAATAATTAATTCTTAATCGTGTCATAAAATCTGACAGTTACGATGGAGAAAGTACTATCCTGTATAGGACGAACGTTTTCAAAAGTCAGTTTTTTTGCGAGCTGAAAGGTGGAATAGGCCTACGTAACAGAGATGTCCCACAGAAACGCCTTAAATACCAGGTTAGGCACCTGAGAGGGTCCGGGATTCTAAGGTGCGGGAATTCCGCACCACTGGTCACCACCTCCGTATGGCAAGAGCTCGCTTACAGGAGGAGTGGTTGTGTAAGGATTGCTCGATATCCCCAGTATCGAAACTACTTATTGGGAAGCGCGTTCCTCTACTACCTCACAGGGGACGGCTAGATAGAGCCTAGCTCGTGGACGCCAACCAGTCCGCCCGACGCAGCCCGCTAAGGCCGCGCCAGTCAGTCCAGTCTTTGCCCAAAGAGAGACCCGCAAATCAGCCAAGTCCCAGGAGAACCCGACCAACCCTCGAGTTGGTGTCCAGCGCTGTCCGCTTTTCGGAGAACCCGTGAGTCTCTTACTAACCACGGGGGGGGGGGGGGGCTGGACATAACCCCTTTGATTTCCTTTTACACTTACTGGCTGCTCATTCATCAGCGGCAAGCAACCAGTACCATTGGCCACTCCTTTTAGAGCACCCGGCGACCACGATGAGGTGGTACTGGAACGCCGAGAGTTTAGGCACCAACTTGCTTTAGCTGACATAGAAGAGGGCATCTGACTTTAGGCGGCTTCAGAACCAGATAGCTTGAATTAGATCTAGCAGATCTAGGGTTCGAAAGGTATTAAAATTCTACGCATGCGTAGCCTTTCGGTCTTGCCTAATGAAAGAAGTGCGCGATGAATGGAATTTAAAGTACGTCAGGACGTCTACATTCGCAGAAATAAGGAACGAATTTATGTAAAAATGTTTTTGAAACAAAAATTCGAAGGCTAATTTTATTAAATAATGAAATGAATGGACCATATTTTATATTTTCACGTGTCGAAGTAAAAAACTATGTTTGCAAATGTGTAGTTATTAAAATTTGATCTAGATCCATTTAATCTTGTCTCATATGACCTAGATCCATGAAATAGTAATACTTTCATAGAGTTGGGCAACTTATTTTGAGGGTTTTAGCTTGTTTGAGGGCGACTTTACATACGTTACTATTATAGTTTTTAAGTTAAGTTCACCTTTAAAACCTTGTGGTCTATAGGGCAGATGATGAAAAGGTCATCTGTTTCTGTGGCCTACGGTTAACAAGGGTGTCATGTGGCTAACACAACGACCAACCGCCTTTACTTTTCCATAACTAATGTCAGGTACCCATTAGAGCTGGATGGACTCAGAGGCGCCCAAAGATCCCGAAATTAAAAATCCCAGTCTTCACCAGGATTCGAACCCCGGTCTCCGATTCGGAAGCCAATCGCTTTACCGCTTAGCCACCGCGCCTCCTACTATTTTAGTTAGTACCAACAAACATTTATGTCAAATTTTATAAAGATTATTCAAACGTTTTTATTTCTATTCGGGACATACATACCAACATACCATGGGCCTATCCAGGATAGATAGGTAGGTAGATAGATAGATAGATAGATAGATAGATAGATAGATAGATAGATAGATAGATAGATAGATAGATAGATAGATAGATATTATCTTCGGACTCGAAGACAAGCCTTACATGAGTGGAAAAGTACATACGGTTGTGCCGGCCAAAGTTCACGCTTGTTAACCGGGGGCCAATGAAACAGGTGACTTTTAGATCATCAGTCCAGTAGATCGCCAGAGCTGACACGCGAATTTTTATATATATAAATAATATGTTTGTAATTGAAATTTGTGGTCTGATTGTTCAGTTAATATCGTCCGTTTAGCTTTTTTGTTTTTCTGAAAAAATGTTTCGTAGCTAATTTTGAAGATTTCTATGCATACGTTTTTTTTTTTATATAGATAAAGGATAAATAAAGAATCGCCTTTATTTTTCCCAAACGTATGTCAGGTACCAAGTAGAACTCTGAGTCAGAGGCGCTCTAAAGATCCCAAAATTAAAAATCCCAGTTTTTACTATAATTCGAAACCGGGAACCCCGGTTCGGAAGCCAAGCTCTTACCCCTCAGACACCGCGCCTTCTCTTTTTAAAGTACAATAACTAAACTGGGTAGAGAATGGCACTGACCTATGTATGAATGCTATCGTTACCACAGTGATACAAAGAAACAATGGAGTCAAATGTATTAGTTTCCGCTGAAGCCTTTCACCGTAAAATAAAAATAGATGATTTAGCTACTGATACATAAAATCTTTGAGGCCGTTTTTAAAAACACGAGAACTTCAGCCATTTTCCTTTCATATGTTTTGTAAATAAAGCCAGTGCCGAACCAAAGGATTAGGGAGCCCTAAGGCTTGGCCTCTTTAGGGGCTTTACATTTTGACATTCGACATCATGACATTAAATAAGGTACTGAATAAATACATGTCTAATGCGTGTAAAACATGCTCTCTAATTTACAAAATAACATGAATAGCAAGATAACACAGCATTGGCATTATATTTAATGTAAATCGGTCCCTCATTTGAGGACCCCTCAAGTAGGGGTTCAGGGGACTGTCAAATTTAGACTCTCCTTCCCCTCCCCTAGCTGCGCCACTGCGTTAAGCTCATGAAGGAAGTTCATTCAAGTAGGAAGAAAATAACACTATCAGTAGGTTAGTAACCTATCCCGCACCCTCCTCTAGCTGCGCCACTGCGTTAAGCTCATGAAGGAAGTTCATTCAAGTAGGAAGAAAATAACACTATCAGTAGGTTAGTAACCATCCCGCACCCTCCTCTAGCTGCGCCACTGCGTTAAGCTTATCAAGGAAGTTCATTCAAGTAGGAAGAAAATAACACTATCAGTAGGTTAGTAACCATCCCGCACCATCCCCAACCAAAAAATATAGACTTATTACGAAGGACAAGGTGCTGGTCTAACAATACATGTAAACCCATTTCTTTATATAATTTGACCTTCTTTAATGGTCATCTCGTTGAGGACGAAAAACTGGGCAATAACTCTGGTGAAGACTTAATCGCCCTTAGCAGCAGTTCTCTTTCTTTACGCAGCTTTTGGATTCCCCCCTCCCCAACCACTATAAAAAAAAAACAACTTCAAAGAAGATACAGTGTAAGTGAATCAACTTTGTAAGCTGTACAAGAGTGTAGCACAGTGTGCCACAAGATGGTCACCGGCTTCTGATTTGTTTTCAGGTTTGATCTATGAATTATTTCCCACGTTAGTGTTCGGCCGCGAGGCTGCGGAGCTGTGGATTCCGTTTTCCCCGCCTTCCATCAAGGTTAAATGACGAGCTCATCTTACTCTAAGATGTCCAGGTTAGGCGATAGATGAGACCACCATGTGGCCCAAACGTGAGGTCCAGGAGTTGAGCGGCTTATCAGAGACTATTTGTGACGCTTGCCATTGCAAGGCATTTGTGAACAACATCCAACATAGTAAACAGCTGTATAAGGGACGGGAGGCGCAGGAGGTAGACATACACAGTAATTCGGTGAAGGGTGCAGATTTAGCCAAGCTATGGTAGGCCATTTAAAACAGAAAACTATGCTAAAAAGACGAACTATAATCTATTCAAGTTCTAAGATAATACAGGGTGAGTAGGGGAAGGGGGAGGGGTGGACCCACATAATAAATATGTAAGGCTTTCAAACTTTCAACGGTAAAGTCAGGAAATACACTTAAATAATGTTTTAATCCATGTCTCTGTGGGATAGATTTTTATCGGCACCAAAAGAAATAAATGCACCGTTCTAGCATGATCCCAAAGCAGAACAGAGCCCAGCGACATAGAGGGGCTCGCGCCTTAAGGGAGAATACTTTCTCACCGTCAGGACATCGTATGTATTTTGGTGTCTGATATGACACTCGTTTAGCGACCAAAGCAAAAAATGTCCATGTTGAATAAAAGACTAAAAAGAGTTTAAAAATAAAAATATCCACATTGCAATGAAAAAAAAAGTAGATTTAAAAAAAAAGTATTGATAACAATAAGGAGTTTATAAAATCTAGTAAATAAAATGAAAAATGTATTTGCTAAATGTTGGGTTTATTTCTCATCTTCTTTTTATTACATTTACTTAACATTAAATATGAAACTTGTCTTCGAGTCTGAATTTTAACGAGGATTGCAGTATTTCCCGTGGATACGAAGTCACAGCTGTGACCTACATATTTTGCCACATCCAGCGCAGGCTTAAAAATTGTCTACTGCGTGTCGATTTAGATTTTCTTTTCGCCGTCTACGTCTGTCATCGGCAGCGGATTTTCTTTTGGTCTGAAATATGTATTCCGCGGCCTTTGTAAGTGATCTCCATCTGTCTCGTTCCGAAGCCGCCTGCAACCAGGAGCTCTCTTCTATGTCAGTTGGTTGGCTGCCTGGTCATGCGGTTTGCGCGCTGGACTGTCGTTTGAATTTATCGATGGTCCAGGGTTCAAACCCTTCCCACTCCCATCCCCCGTCGTCCTGCGGGAGGTTTGGACTAGGAAGTAAACTATCTTCAACTCTGAAGGAATATCCGAAACATGTAAAACATTTTACAAACATTTTACAAGTTATTTAGTGCCTAAGCAAGTCTTTAAAGCGTTTCTGTGGGACATCTCTGTTACGCTGACCACTTTCAGCTCAACAAAAAAGACTGCCTTTGGCATACTGTCGTCCCCCATAAGGGAGACGAACTCTGCCAAGCATAATTGTCGGACTATTAAAAGTCCATCTATACTGTCCATACCAACGTCCGCAAGTATATCGCTGTCTGTAGTGCGGGTTTAACAGTCCGGCGCTCAGCCATCAGTAGCGACATGTGAATACCCACTTGTTCTCCCCCCCTCTTGTTTTTTCGTGGGCTTACTATCCGCAGAAATAAGAGAGTGATCTTTCCTTTACTTCTTGCTCGTCCAAACTGTTGAGCGAAGAAGAGAATTATATATATATATATATATATATATATATATATATATATATATATATATATATATATATACTCTAGATCAGTGGTTCCCAAACTTTTTTGTCTCGTAGACCCCTTGCCATGTTTTAAAGTTTTCGGTAGACCCCCCCCCCCCCCATCATTTTTTTAAAAATTCATTAACTTCAGATGTGCTTTTCTCACTGATTACTATGCGATATATATTTATTGATGACATTCAAAGCAAAAAAAAAAGCTAAATAAAATTTAATATGCATTACAAGAAGTAACTAAACAACAACAACAACAACAAAAACGCCAATTGGTGGGCAGCTTTGATAATAAAATGTCAATCTTGGGCTTCAATTTAGTTCGGGTTAACATTCTATCTTCTCGATTAGACGATATCAGACTGATTTAAATTTGGAAAGTAAGAAAATTTATCATTGTCATTGTATGCTTCATTAATTTAATCCTCACATGAAACACTGAGATTATGCCTTCGTGTTGATCAAATTTAGGTTATCACATTGTAGCTGCAAGTTAACCTCATTCAATTTATGAAACAAGTTTGTGAAATAGACTATGTCCGATTTCCGTTTAATTTCTGTGTTTTAAAATACGATCTTAGCAACCAAGAACTCAGAAAAAATAGTGTCAAAGATAAGCCTTTCGAAAACTATCATACTTCAGTGTGAAGGAGCAATTGTTCAAAATTTCAGGCAAAAAGCAATTCTTTATGAATTTCTTGATTCATAACAAAAATATAATAATACCACTACATTATCAGGCAAGGTTAACTAGTCCAGCTTTTTAAAAAAGTAAATCGTAATAACACGATAACCATTCATTGTCCAAAACTCATTTCACCATTACACCTTTGAACTTTATTGTTGCTTAGAGGAATTTTTAATGATATCAGATATAGGATTGTGTAAAACAGATTGTAAAACCTCTTCAATGGTTGGCAAAGTCAATATTTTGCTTATAGTGTGCAGTTTTTTAGAGTTTGATATAAGCTTAAGTAAATATATTGTTGTAAACCTGGTGGTGACACAGATTGGGATAGTGCTGTGTGTTTTTAGCCTACCCAAATTGCAACAGTCCAGTGCAGGACGAGCGGTCAACCGAGAGCAGTGACAGTACACGCCAGTTCGGCAAGGACCAATGTCGTAAATATTACGCACGCAAGTCACGGCCAAAGTGATCAACTGGAGTGGTCAAGAAGGTTCGAGTAGGCCAGTAGAGACACTATATAAGAGCGAGTGTGTCAGAGCAGAATCACTTGACTTCACGTTACCTCGCAATGTGACCAAGACGAGGCGAGAACCAGCAAGGTGTGTGAAGTCAGGCGGAGCAAGACTAGGTTATTGTAAAGACAGTGTTAATGTTGTTGCCAATAGCGATGTATTTGAAATTAAACTGATTGATATTTTGGAGCCCTGAGTTGTGAGGTGTGGTGCAGTTTGAAGAGAGCCTGGATAGTAGGAGAGACGTAGCACTGGTGTCAGAAGTGGGATAGGATCTACTATGGCTCGTCTGAAACTGCTGTACGAGCTGGAATGGAAAGAACTGAGGCAAGAACTCCGTGATCGAGGGCTGAAGGCAATTGGAAACAAAGAAACCTTGAAAGCATGCCTTAGAGAAGAACTAACTAAAGAAGGTGAAGATCCGGACACCTAGCTGTTAGAACCCGATGTAGTGGAACTGTTGATCACCTTTCAACAACAGATTTTGACTGACTTTCAGAATGTGTGGAAGGGTGTCTTACAGAAAGATACCTGTACCAGAGTAGAACAAATGTACACTTCAGTGAAAGAAGTGACGAGCCCCGAGCTGAACGCTTTGAACGAGGTGGTAGAAACCCCGTGCTACGAAATACGCACCTACGATGGCCATGCTAGTGAAGATGGTGCTTCCTGTGACTCTAATAGCAAGCCGTACGAAAGTAGCTCCCATGAGTAGAAATGTAGACCCCTTGGAAATCCTCGTAGACCCCTGGGGGTCTATATAGACCACTTTGGGAATCACTGCTCTAAATCTAAGTCACTAAATTCGCGGACTTCGCGAATTATCTTCATTTCAATTTTAGTGATTTAGCGTAAATCAAGATCTATCGTATTTCTAGAGTAATCTAGACATTAGATGTATAGAGATCATTGAATTGACTAAAATATACGGAGTTTTCAGGTTAGATGCGAATCGTCTTCACTAGATTCACTAGATCTAACATAGATCTAAATCTAGATACTATTTCTAGCTAGATGATTTACGGACTTTCTACGCGAAGTCACTCTTACAGTTAGAATAAGAAGATTTTAGGTGAGGGCTGAGGAAGGGCCCGGAAGGGTGTTGTCCACACATTAGGCTGGTAATTGCTCTAATTATAGACAATATTTACTACAGACTAGATCTAGCGCGCCTTCAGTCGTAACAATGAAAGGAAACAACCATTTCTACGCTGCCAGGTGAAATGCTTGCTTGAGTCAAGGTCATCTGCAATCACGAGGTCACGCGTCACAAACGGGTGAAGGGCGGTGTAAACGCGTCACTGGTCAGCTCATTAACACAGCCTGACCGTAACGTCATGCGATCAGAATGCCTAGTTAATAAGCAAAATTCTAATTAAATAAAATTTATGGGTACAAATTTTAGGAGAGTGGACAAAATTTTAGGAGAATTCTGGCAATTTTTAGGAGAATTTTAGGATTTTAAGAGACTTTTCATTTTTTAGGAGCGCTAAGAACCCTGCGATAAGGAGGGGGGGGGAGTTCTATTAATAATGCCAGGGGAAAAACTAATTTGTACTTCCATTTAAATTATAAATAAATTTTGGAACATAAACCCTCAAAAAACAGGTCGACCTTTTTTTGTTTCTTTTTTTTTTCCGAAAATATATTTTAACATCTTTGCTAAAGTAATACTACGCAATTATCTTATTTGAGAACTGTCAAATTTCTCTCATTACATATTGATATTAAAGAAAGCAGCGGATCCAGACAGCTGGATATCTCTTTCAAAGGCCGCGGGACACACATTTAAGGCCAAACGAAAATCTACTGCCGAGGACTGATGTCGACGGCGAAAAGAAAATCTAAATCCAGTTAAACGGAAAATGGTTTTGTCTACGCTGAATGTGGCAAAATATGTACGCCGCAGCTTGGACTGGTTATCCACGGGAAATACTGCATACCTAATTAATCTTCGGACTCGAAAACACGCCTTATTATCAGTATATTGAACGAATTCCAACAGCTACATTAGTTTTACACGTAACGTAATTCATTCAAGCGAAGCAAAACATTGCATTGACCGGAAGTTAATTTTTGTGATAACTTTTTTTTTCTCATGTAGAGATAGTTTGAGACACGAAAAATGTTTGACCTAGATCTAGAATAGACCTACTTTGAGTGGAAGCAGACGTGTTGTTATTGGTGTTCTTGTGTACAATATTTCTTTTTCAATCATCTACTTTTTTGGATTATTTAATGAATTATTTAATGTGATTCAACTATTGGATATTCCTTACAACTTGGATTATTGAAATAGCACGGATTATTGGAGCAGATTGGATTATTTATTACTCAAAGGTAGGACTCTTTTCTTAGAAGCAAAAATAGAAGAATAAAACTAACATTGAACCTCGTAAGTTTAAAATTCATTTGCATGACAATCTTTAGATTCTAGATATATAGATAGATCTAGATCAACTGACTGTCGGGAGAGCTTGTAGATCTACATAAGGAGAGTCGAGAACTAGATTCTAGATCTAGAATTCTAGATATACTATAGATCTATTATTTAAATGTAGAGTAGGCAAGATACATAGAGATTAGTCTACTAGTAGTAGCTTCTTATATAAGGCACAGCTCATCGAATTCTCCTTTAAGAAACACGTCACTTTTTGTTTATAATTAATTTGTTTTTATGTTTGAGCTAAAAACGACGTTTCGGGACAGTGCATGTCCAATTTAAGTTAAGTTTCTGTATTTTTGTTCCCTTTTTCCAAAGCTGATGGCAGTTTTTTAGATTCTCGGTAACCACGTATGTAAAGCTATTTTTTAACCCCCCCCCCCTTGCAATTCATACCCATATAAGGGATGAAGGCTATATTATTAGCCTGTTTGATCGTAGGCTGGTGGATATATCAAAATAAGCTTCCAAACATCTTTAGAAAGACATTCCAATCACATTCATACTGTTAGCTGTTAAATAAACTTAAAAAAGGAGGTGTTTCAACGATAATAATGAATTTAACACATTCTCCTATAGTGCACAAGGCAAAATCGTAATAAGAAATTTATTGGAATTAATAAATCTATGATTTTTTCAATGAATAAACGTGCCCTAGATCGACATATCTAGAATATATAATTTATGAATGAAAGAAAAAGTGCGGGCTGCTAATTTGAAGCCAGAGACCATGCCAACTGCAGGTGATCACGCCAGGCGAGCGCTGGTGGTGAGGAGAGGTATACACTAAGCGTGTAGTGTCACAACCTATCATACAGGCATTGGAGGGAAGGGGGAGAGAGTCATTAAAAGAATTATAAGCATCTATGGGAGGGAGGGGATGTTAAGGTGTAACAAAATGAACATCCAAATTATGAAAAGAAGAGGGTCCTTGGATGGGAATTAAAAGAAAGAGACAGAGAATACATGTAGCCTAGTTGAAACTATCATTTTTGTTAAATTATAATAATTAATTTATAGATCTATAATTTATATCGATTTATTTCTGTCTGTTTCTAAACATAGATTATATAGCTAGGCATATATAAATAAATAAACTATATATATATATATATGTGTAGAGAGAGAGAGAGACAGAGAGAGAGGCAATATACATAAATACATATTGCAGAAGTGAATCTACTTCTTTTAATACAATCTAAATAATTTTGACTTAACACAGATATAATGTATTAGCAATAACATAGTGGTGTTTCTTAACGGTGCTCTATGTGCGCTAAAGGAGAAAGCACACAAACTGCGTTTAGTATAGGAGCATGACGTGACCCGATTTTTTTTTTTTAAATCTTGACTATGAGTGGTAATTCAAAGAAACACAGCTATTTTTATAGTCCTTTAGTTGCAGAATAAGAATCTGCTTTCAGTTTTTTTTGTAAGTTAAACCGTCACCAAATGAAAAAATAAAATAAAAATTTGACCTAGTTCCCGAATACGGTTTGCCTAATATAAGAATCTACTATAGATCTATATAAATGATTTGTCTATAACATTAAGTATTGATGAAATCTTACAAATAAAGAAGAAACTATATAGACATACACATTATTCATTACAGACTCAGTCTAGATCTATGAGAGATTTATTGTAGATCTAGATATAGCCTACTTGAATATTACCTGATATAGTCATATAGAGTCTAGATCGATTACTAGATCTAGATCTATATAGATCTTTTAGCATTTTCCAGTTTTCGTTTGATGCTCAATGAAATAAAGATCTCTAGATCTACATCTACTAGATACTAGATCTATATATAATTTTTTAGTTTATCTACTAGAATCTAAATCTTCTTCGTTCTCTAGATCTAATTTATAGCTAAAATGCAGAAGATTTTTTTCTTCTATTTTTCTTCTTTTTTAAAATATAATCTAATGCATCTTGCCCGTCCCAAGAACTTTTAATTATTTAAATTACTAATTATTATACGCACGCACTTAAAACACACACCAGGGTCGGCCTTTGGCATAGGCAAACAAGACAGCCGCCAAGGCCTAGGGGGGAGGGGGCTACAATTGGCGGGGGCATCGCACAGGACTTATAACATTTTTTAAAAGAAATAATAGCAAAACTTGTGCCCAATCTTATTGTTAGTGTACACTAGCCTGACTAGGTTTTAAATAAATTACTTAATTTTCTTTTTCGCTGTTTTTTATTTTTTATTTTTCGATTTGATATGGGGATACCAAATTCACTTTGCATAGGGCCTGCACTTATCTAAGGCCGGCCCTGGACACACACGTACACACTTAATGCACTCACACACACACACACACTATGATGCTTAATCTCCTTAATCGTGCTGCAATTGACGTCTGCCACTATAAGGTTGGAAAGAGCAATCCAATTAGCCGACATTAGCAGACATTCACAACAGTTGTTGCTGCATCAAAAGTTTCAAGCAATGACTGCACATACAACACCACAATGTAGAAGTACACTTTTAATGCCCATGTATCTCTAATAACCTTACCCCGATTTTTATGTTCTCTTCTGCATGTTTCTTTTTTTTTTTCGTTGTTCTCTATTTTGTTTGTGATCAAATTCTCACGTTTTCACTTTAGTTTCATTCTATTGATGTGTTACATTATTAGTTTGAATGTTACATTTAAATCGTCAACGTCTCTTTAATCCTTTTACGTAGAGACATAGTTAAAAAACTTTAATTATATTTTTCTGAATAATAATACCCCCTCCCCAATCTAACCTTTGTAACATATAATTTAATTTTTAGATTTAGATCTAGTAATTGAACATCAAAAATAAGAGTACTCGCGTGTCATAATTATTATTTTGCAATTTTTTGATACATAATCTAGAAAGATCTAGGTACAAGACGCCGATGGCAAAGACAAACAGACACAAACACTCTTTTGTTCCCCTGGCAATCAAATCATTAAATAAGAACAATCTGGTATAAACTTTGTCACATGTAAATTATGAGTGAATGTACACTTTGGTTTCTTATAGTTATAATGTTTTTGTTTGGTGTAATGCACAAATTGTAAGACAAATTTCCTTACGGATAATAAAGACTATTTTATTATTATTATTATTTATTATTATTATTAATCAATCTATTTAAATGTACAAAGATGATTAAAATCAACAGACATGAACTATTTCGAGCTAGCATTTTTGAAACATCTCAATGTAAACTAACAGGAAATGGCTTTGTTTCAAATATTAGCTTAAATCCTATACTCTTAAGTGAGCAATTCTTGTATGTATGTATGTATGAATATATATTTATAAATTTTATTTCAAAAACGGCTCTAACGATTTTCTTTAAAATTTCAAGGTATGTGCATAATAGTGAGAAAAAAAATTCTCAACGAAAGAAGCAATGTAAAACGTTAAGACGTGAGCTGTGGTTTTCTATAGGCCTACTGTTGAGGGGACTTTCTATTCTAATCACCATGTACAATTACATTGAGAACTGACAGAACGAAAAAGCAACTCTTCGGATTGATAGTCTTTACCCGATCGTTCATGTTCGTAATTACAACAATATTCCCAAAATGACTTCGAGTATATATCCTTTCTTAACAAATTATTCATCCGAGCGAGGCTCGGTCACCTGATATTATAGTGTTATATGATTAATTGTCCATTCTAAAGAAAATCCAAGAAATGATTTTGCGTTATTTCTAAACTTTGAAAACTAAAGATAAGATAAAGATCATCTCTTTTCTAAGACAGAAAAGATTTTTTGGAGCGACTTCCATTAGAGCTTGAAAAAGAGTTGTGTATATAATATATTTTGATGTGTTAACTGTTTACATTTATAGTATAAATTTAGTGGGGTACGTGAAGGTCCTGACCTAAGTGTGATGAGTTGACATGCTATCACATTGTGGTGTACTTCTGTCTCGACCTAAGTGCCATTACTGTACACAAAGTCATTATAGACTTGTGATGTTCGTATAGGTGGTTCTGATCTAAGTGTAATGAATTGACGCAATGTTAAATTGTGTGGGCCAGCGATTTCCAGCATAGGGGCCGGGGACTTTTTCCGGCCCACTTTGCCATTCTATCCAACCCAATAAAACATTGACCCACAGTGAATAAGTCTGCTGAAGCTCGCTAACCTTGGATTCGACTTTACTTTTTTTTTTTTTTTGGAAAGGGGGGGGGGGGATTGACCCAAGAGTCGGTAATTATTTTTTTTACCCACGTTCTAAAAATGTTTGGACATCACTGGTGTTCACTACAAAAGGGTCCCTGCTGTGATCCTTCCTATAATATTTTTAAATATTGGTAAGAATGATTCTCGGTATCGCCGCCTGTAAAATATAAATGGAAATCATAGGAATGGCACCCACTCAAATCCAAAAATTTACAAGTCTGGCAACTAAGTCCGGCTAATAATAGTTGATTTTATTCCTCAATTTGTTCCTTCCTATTATATGCTTAAATTTGGTAAGACTCCTCAGTGTCTTGTCTTTGATACAAAAATGGATTGTAAGCAGCTTGTATGCAAGAATAAAAATTTGAAACTACTTAGTCTTATAATAATAATTATTGTTATCTGCGGTGTCCTTGTTCCTAAACTACTTATATTTATGTCCCCTTAATTTGAAGGCAAAAAATTTAACACGCATCATCTCAATCTCGACACGCCTGCTGCACACAGAATCAGAGACGTTCAGACGGAACTCTTGAACTGACACGTCTGACCCAGCGGGTCATTCTCCTCTCACCCACTGACCCCCATTTCAAACAGAACACAATTGTACTCTACATTTCAGCGGGAATAAAATGCTATCATAATAATTGCAGTGTGGTGTGGACTATATCAACCCACATTTTGTAGTTACGACTTTGTCACTTGATGCCACTTACTGCGGTGGAAAGGAGGGTCCATCTCAGCTTCAAGTTCTGTTTTTTTAATTTGGTCCATTTTTTTTCTTCCAAACAGTCTATGAAACCAAAGTTAAAATTTGCCTTTTGTTTTGTTAAAAACATTGTTTATTTTCTTGAGATATATTTTTATTTTTTTTTTTATAAAGTGAAAATTGGACCATGATTGGACTTTGTAGCTATCTTCGAGTTTATTGGAAAATGGCGGAGGTTCCCTGTGTACGCGGCCTCCGACCGAGACTAGTCCGCGAGTCCGGAGCGACACTGTTACTGGAAATGACAGCGTCAAAATTGTCACGAGTAAGACCCTCAGCCAGACAGAACACACGGTTCAATCAGGCCGGTGAGAGGGAGATTCTTGCTCGCTTTTGCTGGCCTAGAGTTTCAAGAACCTATGGTTCAGCTCTACTCAAAATATTGGCGTAGGCCTATATTCTGATTTTTTTCAAAAGGCGACATTCAAACAGGAAATGCGAATGGACCTCATTCACCAATCGTAAACAAACTACATATAGCCATGTGATTCTCTATCTCTTCTATACAAAATACGTAATCCATAAAGGCTCTCACGTGATGTGTTTTATCAATATTATTACGTGGCTAAATGTTGTTTGTTTACGGTTGGTGAATGAGGTCCATTGTGTTCATCTTCAACCGCGAAAGAGAAGCTGTATATATCAAACCAGATTTTATTTTATATAAATAATAAGAGAAAATAGAAAATAAACTAGCATCTTCTGTTATTATGTGTTATTTAGTACAATAAGTTATCTACAGGTGGACGTCATAGTGAAGGCAGTGGTCACATCTTTGCGAACGATAATATTTCTGATATGTGCAACATATGTCTAGCCTGTTAGTGCTGTATGCGGTCTGGACTGTTGTTCGGTCGTCTTGATGGTCCAGGGTTCAAACCCTGCCCGCTGCCATCCCCCGTCGTCCTGAGGGTGGTTTGGACTTGGATGTCTATAATCGCCCACGCTGTAGAGTGTAATGACACACTAAAAAGACTCGTAGAAGTTTGGTTTTAATTGGGTTTTTCCGGAGTGACGTGACGGATAAAAAAAAGAAAGAACGGAAAGAGAGAGCCAACGGATAAAGAAGTAGAACGACCGATATAGAAACGACTAAGAATGTGTCCCTTTTTATTCATTCAATTGTTGAAGTTATCAGCTGGAGTTATTGAATCTATCTCTTAACTTTCTGTTGATTGTGTCTAGTTCTAACTCGCATACAACATCTCCACACATCGACCATCAACAGGAATGGCGACTCCGCTCTGACTACAGGCTAGGTCGTCATCTTCGTAGTTTGCTAGATCTAGATCTACATCTGGATCAGTGGCGTAGCATCCATGGCGCGAAGGGGTTCAATGAACCCGGGCCCACGACCATTTAAGGGCCCACACCCGACGGTGTAACAACCATAGGCCAGGGTCGAATTTATCTCTATGCAACATAAGCTCTAGCTTAGGGCCTCAAAGAAATATTTAGCTTGCCAAAAATACAGACAACATGAAATACTGAGAACGGTGGATGATGCAAACAAAGAATAATGACTTAACTTAGCAACAAGCTTGCCAAACATACAGATAACATGAAAGACTGAGAACGGTGGATGATGCAAACAAAGAATAATGACTTAACTTAGCAACAAGCTTGCCAAACATACAGATAACATGAAAGACTGAGAACGGTGGATGATGCAAACAAAGAATAATGACTTAACTTAGCAACAAGCTTGCCAAACATACAGACATTATGAAAGACTGAGAACGGTGGATGATGCAAACAAAGAATAATGACTTAACTTAGCAACAAGCTTGCCAAACATACAGATAACATGAAAGACTGAGAACGGTGGATGATGCAAACAAAGAATAATGACTTAACTTAGCAACAAGCTTGCCAAACATACAGACATTATGAAAGACTGAGAACGGTGGATGATGCAAACAAAGAATAATGACTTCACTTCAGCAACAAGCTTGCCAAACATACAGACATTATGAAAGACTGAGAACGGTGGATGATGCAAACAAAGAATAATGACTTAACTTAGCAACAAGCTTGCCAAACATACAGACATTATGAAAGACTGAGAACGGTGGATGATGCAAACAAAGAATAATGACTTAACTTAGCAACAAGCTTGCCAAACATACAGACAACATGAAAGACTGAGAACGGTGGATGATGCAAACAAAGAATAATGACTTAACTTAGCAACAAGCTTGCCAAACATACAGACAACATGAAAGACTGAGAACGGTGGATGATGCAAACAAAGAATAATGACTTAACTTAGCAACAAGCTTGCCAAACATACAGATAACATGAAAGACTAAGAACGGTGGATGATGCAAACAAAGAACACGTTGAAGAAGTGGACTGGCTGAAAGTAATTCATCGCATAGTGAATGTTAGTTTGAACTTTAGCATGCAACAACCTTTCATTTAGTGGTCATTGCGAAGAGTGTCGTTTTGGTGACACAAGTAACAACGACAATATCTTAGCAATAAATAAATTCTTAAGAAATCAAAAACATAAGCCTTTACCTCGACTCACAGATTCAAAGATATAATAGACCTGTTGGGCAATGCAGTTTTAGAAAAAATACTAAAGGAGATCCAAATTGGATATCATGATTTACAGCCCTTAAATAGAATTATAAATTTATTAAAATTGCATTTTCTGAAAATGTTTTGTGAACTCCTATGACAAGTCAAAAACTCGCTGTCAGAGTCACTCAAATTTATCACAGCATTAATTATTATTTTTCCTTATTTATTTATTTTATTTTAATTATTTCCCCATCCTACCCCTAAATTCTCCACCCGCACCACCTTTTCCGCTCCAGGCTAGACTTAGTTGACCACATTGGAGATAGTTAGGCCACGTCTTTCGATTTATCTTCCCTTGACCGGGGCATAGATACACCCAGACTCTTTGATCTCATCGGCAGGATGTCTGACAGCCGCAGTGGACACCACCTTGTGTGGAATGCAAGTCACTCCTCTCCCCCCCCCCCTTTCTCCTACGTCTCTCTTTGATCTAGGAGATTACTCGAGTCAAAGTGCCTCTCGACGCTCCCATCTTAAGTCTAATTCACCCACGTGTAAGATAATTCTTAGCCTAGGACATTTCCTGTGTCCGCTCACATTCTCCAGGCCTGTATATAAAGTAGATCCAAATCAAATCAGACCCTCTTATTTCTCTATCGCTGAGCAATCGAGTCTGGACTGCTTCATACATTTTACTCCTAGAGGAATACCTGGTGGTAAGCCGAACTTAATCACAAGTTCCATTTTAATTACTCTGTGTATATTTCCATTGGATTTTATCATGTGTAGTTTATTATTTCATTTATATTTAATTAGTGCATTGTGTATTTCTCACTGTCGTAAGTAGAAAACATAAACATGGCTAATGTATATTTTATGTATTGCGTTAATCTATTAATGCTACGTTGCTCAATTGATCATTGATGCAACCTTGTATATATTTGTACACCTTATTTTATTTCCTTTATCTCGGTTGACAGCCTTGATAATTTTACTATCGCACTAATACTTCGCTTAAAAAGGAGATATGAGTTATCTCCCCTGTATTGAATTATCTCCCCTGTAGTCATTTCACTCTAACGAGAGTTGCGCCGCTTGAACGGACACCCTCTCCATTCAAGCGCGCTCCATTGTTCTCGATCGACGGTCATATGTAAACATACCGTCAGGGTCGCTGACCACCGCCCAATTCACCCCCCACCCCTTTTCTTTCTCTATCCACCTGTGTTGTTTATTTGAGATTATTATTTTCCCTTCTATGTACATTTTATATTATTACTTTCCCTTTTATGTACATTTTTATATTGCTACTATCAGCCATCTATTATTCCAAATCCCATTTGTCATCATCTCCCCTTTTGTGCTCAAAAGCAATTTTACCAATCTGACGAATGCACCTCTGTCGAGGGCATCGATAAGATACATAAGAGACATGTCCTAACTTGTCTTTATTTATCCTCCCTCAGGTGTCTGCCTTTTTATCTATTCGCTATCAAGAATCACCTATAGCCTATTTATGTGCTGAGTGCTATTCAGCACTGCACTTTCCTACTGAGACCTGCCTATTTATTCATTGGATCAACGATCTATTTACCTGCATCTGTGCTTAGTGCTATTCAGCGCTGCACTTGCCTACTGAGATCTACTCAACTCTACCACTTGGCGCTATCGGCATTGCCCGCCTATTCGACAGCCCACCTGTCAAGCTATTGGGTGCGACGTCCCTATAGATTCAGATCTGTGTGAGACGTCATAGCTACGCCAACCCTCTGCAACTCACTGGACATATCCTGTCAACTACGCTGCCCACGGCAGATCAGCTCTGCCCGCAGTATCCTTGTGCCCACGGTAGCCGGCCACCCGCCCTACTGTGCCCGCTACAGATATTAGATTTTGGGATTGAAACTCCACAAGAACTATATCACCGGCGTCCCTCTATCCGCTAGAGCGCCACCTCCAGCTGCAGAACCTCAAGCCAGGATCACAGCCAGCCACGACATCAACAGGATAACCAGCTAAGTCAGAGGACAAAGTGACATACTCTCTTATTAGGTGCAAGAGTGATGATTAAAGCTAGTATTATTTAGAGATAGAAGCAAACCCTCCCCCTTTTTATTCTTATATGTATATTTATGTAAATAAATATTCTTCATTTTTAACTTTTGTATCTATCTTTCATTGCTTTGTCTCGTTGCGTGTCTGCTCCCGATTCATATGCTGATAGGTTGGTGTGTGATAGCTTTAAAAATAATCATCCCCTAGACATAAAACGTGCCAAACACACATCACATTTCCCCACCTGTCACAACTCCAATGACGAACTACCAAAGAAATTGTAATCAGAGAGTCATTTTAAGGTTTTCATATTTGTCCGAACCAGAAGTCTTCAGGTTTGACTGAACAAATACTCTAAATTAATAAAAATATCACCATCTTTCTTTAAATTACTTACGATGCCAAGGCCATGATGGTTTTCTAATATGAGTGGACAGTACAATAGCCTTCAGTTATTGTTTCAACAAAAGCACCCACGGGCGCATTATGCTCAGTGTGCTAACTAGTACTTAACCATGATCTTAAATGATTCTTTCATTTGGGGGGTGGGGCCCATCAACATATTCTTGAACCCAGGCCCACGAGTACCTTGCTACGCCACTGATCTGGATAAGTACACTACTGGAGGATTACTGGATTAACATTTGTATATTCATTGTGTCTACTTGATCTGGTCTACATTTGTGCTTGTGATTTAGACTGTTAGGGTCATCTGATCATAGGCCTGCGCAAACCAGAGACAGAGTGTGTAAGGCAGTGCAGATCAAGATAGGACACGGAGGAGACCGGGATTGTGAGTCGACCATGAGGTCGGTCCTGGCGGAGTCCTCAAGTGTTATGTACGAGTCCAGAAAGAGATAGAGGCGGTATAGTTTAGTACGGTGATGTACATTGCACCATTAGTTGTGGTTGATTGTGTTGCAAATTGTCTAGTATTGGCTGTTATCTATTTAGTTGACCATTATTAAAGTACCAGATTATTTGGAGCTCTAGTTGTCAGGTTCTTGTGTTGATGTGTTGTGTGTTTAGTAGTGTTTTACAGAACGCCTGATTAGCAGAGAGAGAGAAAAGAACGTAACAATATTTACAAGCTGACCGTTAGAGTCACATTGTTGTGTTATTGACTGTTGCAGTGTTGCTGAGCTTGGAATCTACTAGATCCACACACGAGTGATGGTATGCCCTTCTACCACACTGCGTGATCGTCTATTCAACCTGTGAGGTTGCTTATTTTATTCTTTAAAGAGAGAGTTGGACTTAGCCATTTTTTTTTATCTCTCTTGAAACAGCACCACCCCCTTGTCTTAGTGTTGACATTTGTCACTTTGTTCCTGAACTGAAGATAGAAGCCAGCACCAACAGATCAACATATCAGCGCAAGTAGAACTGGAACCGTGGAACTTAACCAGGGGCCTTTTTTTTTGGAGAACCTTACCATATTACTATTTAAGAGGATAAAAAGAGTTTCATTCTTATGTGCATTGACCATTTTTTTACTCTGAGCTTCAACTCTTACTGGAAGCAATCATTGATGTAGCAGATAAATATGGAGCAATCCAACCGAAAAATTCTATAGTTCAACAACCAACAAAGTATTGTAGTTAGTTTCAAATATTCGCGTATATATGATGATTTTTCAAAAGGCGACATTCAATCAGAAATACCATGACTGAGAACGGAGCTAAAGGCAACAAAAGTTATTCTTAAAGAAAATAAAAGTGGACATTTGCATTTTTCATATGCCACTAAGGCTTTCAGGAATATCTTTAAATCATTTAACAAAGCCTTCCACCGTATCTTACCATCTGCTTATCTATGGCGTCATGTAAAAAAGGATTTTTTAAATTAAAATTAATAACTTTTTGAGACAAAGGAACAAACGACACTTTCACAAGGCGGAATTTTATTAAAAATGAGATCGTTACAGACATTAGCTTGAAGTAAGCGATATGTTTTCAAGTTTGAAATCCAGAAAAAAAAGTGACATTTACTTATGATTGCATTGTTGCAAAATTGAACTATATATTAATGGCAATGTTTTCGATTCCAAAGATTTAAGGATGCGTGCATAATCTCACATGACTGCGCAAACATAGTGAAATGTAGATGACTTGTAATAAACAACTCATTAAGGTTTAATATACACTCATTTCTATAGCTGTTGACAAATCAAATAACGTAGGTAATTATTGTAATAACTCCATTGGCGGCGCGAAAGGGTTAACTGTAGGTTCAGCTGACACACGTGAACTCAGGCGATGGAGAAGGGACAGTACTACGGTTACACGCAAATATGACCAATGTTATGGTCATGTGATCGACCAATGAAATCAAAACATAGAAATCGTTATATCTTACAACCAAGATTCTATCAAGTGCTATATATAATACTGTATACTAATACAATCATCACACCTAGAATATGTTAAACGTTTTTTTTCTGCCTTGGAGGAAAAGTCCTTGCCAGCTATCTTTTGATTTGACATATGTGAGAGTTTCTTTGAACAGGCTTGAAGAGTGCAGTCATCTTGGTACATGTATTTTCGGAGTTGCGGTCAGTGTTAGCGCTCGATAAAATAGCAGGTTAACGTCCACCAGTTGACGATAGAAGAAACTTAATAAGGTTCTTCACTTGCCATTGTCTTGAGTCAAAATGTTGATTGGTATGGACGGAGCTCTGGCAGCAGCAAGAAACAAAATACGAGCAGAAGCATCATGAAAGAACTGCGTTTAATGGGTATTTTGGTGATAAAACTGCAGATATCTCTGGCACTGAATAGATGTGTTTGAGCATTGGTTTTGTTAATGACGATTGTATTCGAGAAGAATTAATTTCTTTTGTCACTATTGTTAAGAGGGACGCACTGTCTGTGTCTAACGTCATTGTCAGTCAATACATTGTGTACATTTTACACATGAACAAACTACTCGGCCAAGGCTACGATGGCTGCCCCGTGATGGCTAGCATTTAGTACTATGTCCAGACAAGGATTGGTGAAAAATATTTAAAAAAACAGCCTTTGTCCGTTGTCCGTCTCACATTCTTAACTTTGTTATCAATGACCTGAATGACGTTTCAGATATACCGGTACGTATGCTGTCAGTGTCATGAAGAAGATTATCTATTTCTTCCGTAACAGTCCCAAGCGAGAGCGTTAGTACTAAATTTACCTCTTTTGTGTGAGACACGATGGACTGAGAAATACGAATTCATTCGCTATTTAAGTGAAAACTTTTGTATCGCTTATCTGAAAATAACGGCTGTAAGTGAAACCAGACAAATTGCATATGTGTAATCAATGCCTGTTTCTCGTGTGTTTCTGATTTTTCTTTTAATTGTCCTCAATTATTCATTCTGTCCAACTTAGCAAAGTTCAACAACACATCAGCAGTCACATTGATGACATTATCAAAAACCAAACTTGACCATGCTGAGGTACACTTAAGGGATGGCATCTTGAGGACGGCGAGACTGCTGTTAGACAAACTTGGTATTGGATTGGTGCAGCCGAGAATTTGCAGTCGACAGACACACCGAGCGAAAACCACATTTTCGGATTTAGAGAGTTATTACAGAACACAGCTTTACACTCCGTATCTTGATTCGTTAGTATCTTCATTAACGTCTCGCTTTTCAAGCAATAATAATGCTCAGATCAACTTGTTTTGTCTACATCAGGGGTGTGCAAATTACGACCCGCGGGCTACATACGGCCTGCGCACACCTACAGATATAAGGTGTGTCCACAGTATATACATGTAAAAATGCAAATATATTACAAATAATTCTAAATATCTGTATAAATTATTGAAACTGTCGCATTATAAAAAGTTTCAAGTAGACGAAGCTTAAGCGAATAGAACAATTGGATTTACAAAACTAATGTTGATGGACGTCATAATATTGGTACTGAAGCTCACAAAAAGTTTAACACAAAAATCACAAATATTTTACGTAGTAAGTAAAGTTCCCCTTTCAGACCTTGTGATCTATAGGCCAGATGATGTAAAGGTCATCTCAATGACCAACTGCCTTTACTTTTTCCCAACTAATGTCCGGTACACATTAGAGCTGGGTGGACTCAGAGACTCACAAAGATCCCGAAACTAAAAATACCAGACGCTTTACCGCTCAGCCACCGCGCCTCACATTAAAGGGGATGGTAAGAAGTAATTTCGTTAAGTTTTCATCAGTTTCGAGAAATTTAAAATAATATTATAATCATTAGCAAGCAACGAAACCACGCGTAGAAAACAAGGACATGTCATTAATTTAAGTTCAGCCATACTGACAACCTCGACCACGCTCCTTCACCCTTGTCTTGTGGGTTGGCGAGCACCATTAGCGCCGGTGCAGGATTATACTAGTTTTTAATTTTGGGATCTTCGGGTGCCTCTGAGTCCACCCAGCTCAGATAGGTGTCTGACATTAGTTGAGGAAGAGTAAAGGCAGTTGGTCATTGTGTAATGATTTTAATGAATGTGTTACAAAATTAGTTGGCTGTAAAAGTTAAATCAGTTGTTGTTTTTTGGTTTTTTTTTGACTGACGTTTGAACGTAAAATAGATAAAAAGACATTTGACTGTTAAACTTACCGTTGAACAAATCCCGCAGAAAATATTGGAGAAAAACAAATTCATGAGATTTTCTCTGAGGACTAAACCTCTCCTGGTACCCATCTGATAGCAGGCTGTTACAACATCTTTGTCCTTGAAGAAACTGTTACAACCAATTGGAACACTTCAACGAAAATAATTTAGGGGAAGAAAAGAGAAACTCGTAAGTTCATATTTTATTCAAATTATAAGCTTTCAGAACTGAAATACTGCAATAGTAAAACTTGTAATATATCTGACATCAAACACAAAATAATGTATTATTATAAATTACCCCCTCCCCCCAAAAACACACATACACACCTTTCTATCAGCTTCTTGGACACACAGATTTTAAAGATAGTATTATCACCATAATTACAAAACAAACTTACATCCGAAATCTAATGGACGAAAAAAAAAATCAAAAAAATATCTGGATACTAACACATTTATAAATCATTTGTAACGTCCGTTATAAAGACATAATAAATTGAATGCTAACACTGCATCTAAATTCACTAAGCGTCTATGGCAACCATTAGCAAGTGTGTTTAGCAATGCACGATTCTTTTTTATACTTACTTATTTGTACACTTCATCAAATGCAGAGGATTTTCAGATGTATAGTCTTCAAGATAATCTAAACTTGTAAGAGCTCTGATTTGAATTTCCATCATCTCTTGGAAAGACTTAGCTGCATAGGCGTACATGTAGTGGTAGAACTGGAACCTGACTTTCAATGGAATTATCTATTAAGTAAATAAATTAGAGATTTTCAGGCATATATATATTAGCGTACTTTTTCGTACTGTTAATTCTCGTGTAGCACACACTAAATTTTATTAGTCAGTAATTGTGATCTTTCAATATGGCGTCAATGACATTTTGTTTAGTTTTTTGGTTTATTTAATGAAAAAAATCCTCCACATCTTTCTCTTTTTTCTTTAACATTTTCTTAAGGTTTTCTGTTGTCGTCTCGGAAGTTCTCCCTATCGCTTACTCTTCTCTATCCTATTGAATTTTATGTCTAAAAAATGTAAACTCTATCTTACAGATCGATTCGCAGACAAAGAAAAGACTACTTTATTTAAATTCAAACATTGAAATTAATCCTTTTTTTTTTATTTCATATAATGCTAAGGAGGCAGATGGAACCCAACGTTTGTACCAATCAATCCATCATAGTCAAATCTTAATAGTCATCAAGTAAAATAGGTCCACGGTAAAAACAAGACATTTTCCCACGTATACTATTCTTTTAAATCCATCCTGCTCGTCACAGCGTCGTATCGTTCATTGATCTTTTCATGACTTTTGTGCGTTTGGGGGTTCCAGTCTAATGTTAGGCTCTATTGGTCCCGGGTACGCTGTTCTGCCTCATCGTGGCACCCGGGTAGAAACGGTTACTTGAGAGGGTAACTAGGCTAAATGAATGGCGAAACATAACTCCCATGGGGATGCCCACGGGTAGACGAGAGTCCACCTCTTGCACGGGCGGAGTTGCAAAAGTCCCCATAAACTTTTCACACATCCGTGCGCTGTTCCTCAAGGGACCGTTACATAAATGGCAAGTCCCCCACGGTTAGCGTGGTATAACAAAGGAAAATGGCGGAGGCTCCCGGTGTCCTCGGCCTTCGGCCATGTACAGCCAAGCATGCGTCGGGGGCCAAAGGCATTGGAAACAGCAATGCTTTACATAGACATTGACTCGGGTCTCTCTGAAACAGAACTGTGTGTTCCCACAGGTTGTTATTTTTTTCAAACTTAGATCTCGAAGAGCCTTCGGCTCAGCTCTTAAGACGATCAAACGGCTCTGTTGTTTGTACCTTTTCTTAGGTTGTGACCAGTTCATCTCCCCAATCTAAGGCCTGTCTAGCTCTTGATATCTTCTCTTAGGTTCTGATTAATCCATCTCCCTAATATAAGCTCTGTCTAGTTCTGTTCTTGGCGTCTTTTCTTAGGATGTGATCAATATTTTTGTTTATTTCTTTCTAGGATATGCACCTTTATATTTCTCAATTGTTTTTTTTTTAAAGTTTGTTGTTATCAACATTGCCAAACCCACTGTACTTTTTATTTTGCTGTTTTCTTTGTTTTAAATGTCTTTGGTAGTGTAGACTAGATCAAATGCGATCAATAAAATTCTTACTAATCGACTTTGTTTAGCGCAATTTCATTATTTTAGCTTTTTCAAAACGCTATGTCCATTTACCTGGGACCAGTTGGGGAATGTGGAGGCGAGAGAATGGGAGATCTGGGTGGATTTGACCTTCATTGGGTTTTTTAAAAGCATTTACAAAAAAAAAAAAAAAAGAACGCCCTGAATTAGAACTCGTGGTTCACGCCTCCTTGGGCCGACGTTCTAACCACTCTGCCAATGAGGTACTTATGACTACATAAGATTGTATAGACCAGGGGTCGGCAACCTTTTGAATCGAAAGAGCCAAAAATGACAATTTACAAAATTTCAACGTTTTTAAAGAGCCACAAGATTTTTTCTTTCAAACAATAAATAGTACTCGCATTAATAAAGTTTTTTTTGATTGAAAAAACGAATCTATTTATTCATAAGAAAAAAAATGGATGATAATAGGCATATATATATAGGTATATATATTATCAGATAATTACTTATTATTTAAGTATAAAATGTAAACATTTACTTACAACAATAACTTATACTTCAATAACAAACAATTGAGCAAACAAATTCAGTGGTAACTATGGCTTTGTATGGTTTTAGAAAGTTTTGATACTTTGATTTTAGTTTCAAACACGACTCTAAATTTTCATTTGTTAGTGGCTTCTAACTTTCCTTTTAATTATATTAATGCAAGAGAAAGCTAGCTTGCACGAATATGCCGATCCGACTATAATCAGCCTTCCAAATGCCAACTTTTTCACCTGATTGTTGCAATCTGCAAGACTATTTCATGCGTCGAATATAAGTGTCTAGTTTCGCGCATTTCTTTTTAAGCTGTCTACTTTTGTTGTGTTACATTTTTTTCTGGACATTCAACTCTTCCAACTTTGTCAATTTTTTCCACTTCACAAAGCTTTACTTTTTAAATCGATCAATTGCATGTCCAGAGATCCGGTATCAATTCCAAATGGCTCGATTTCGGTACTATTAGCGTTGTAAAGATTTTCATTACAAAAGCTAGAATCGTTTAGAATGTTTTGAATTGCTCAAGTCTGTCAAAAAATTATATTTAATTATTCTTTATAAATGTACTGAAGTAACTCGTGTCAACAGTTGCATTTTTTTAAGCGCAATATTGCTTTACAAATTAAAAATGAAGTGTTTGACTGTTCTGAATATCTTGTGCAAAAAATTTTTTTTTCTTCAAAACAAACGAATTCTTCTATTAAAACAAACATTGGGTATCCCTTTTCTTGTAGTTTTAGATTCATCTCATTTAATTTGATTGTTATATCCACCATAAAGTAAAATGCTTGCAACCATTTGTCGTTCTCTAATTCAGGGTGATTAATGCTTTTATCATTTAGGAACGTGTTTAATTCATTCAAGCACAAAGCAAAACGTTTCAATACCTTAACTTTCTAAAGCCATCACACTTTATTGTAAAGGATGTTGGAATACTGAATCTCCATTTATTTAAACATTTAAATTGACGATTGTAGAGTGATTATGACAAGAAGCTGTTAACAATCTTGGTTACCAAATTCATGACCTTAACTATTTCGACCGGAAATGTTTGGACACAAACAGCTACTTGGTGTAGTATCCAGTGAAACGTAAATATTTCGTGGTTTATTTTGCGCCAAAGAATCATAGCTGCCCCTTTATTTTTTTCCTGTCATACTTCTGGCTTCATCAGTTGCTATTGAAACTGTTTTATTTAAATTGATTTTAATGTCTTCAAGGTATTTTGCACGACATTCGCTACATTGCTAGTTTTTCACGACAGCGGTAGCAATCCTAGAAGTTCTTCTTTAGGACCTTGGGAAGACATATACATGACAAAAAGGGCAACTTGTTCTGTGTCTTTTATGTCGCAAGTCTCATATGTATCAAGTGATAAGGCAGAAGAAAGTTTAAGATCTTCCACCTGCAAATATGTTACATTTCAAGACATGTGGGAGGGGTGCGCGAGTACAAGTTGCTGATAGATAGAATCGAATCAGAATGATTTTTAAATAAATTTTTTTGATAAAATAAATACTATTTGCGAACGTAACTAAAGAGCCGCAGCTTAACATCAAAAGAGCCGCACGTGGCTCGCGAGCCGCAGGTTGCCGACCCCTGGTATAGGCATATATTGTTTACTACAATTTAGAGCGGAGACCTATAAAGGGGACTAATTCAGCTTATACTACCACTTCAGTAAAGGCAAATTTCTTTCCTTTTTTTTTGAGATACCAAACTAAAATAATTAATTGCCAATTATTAATAAAAATAATGAGTTATATTTTTTTTTATCCATTCTTGTATTTGAGTGTAAAAGAAAAAAGTTGTGAATATTTCAGCTTGATCCGAGTAACAACGTGTACAAACGTTTGACCAGGCAAACAAACAGAACAAAAATCAAACAGAGTTGATACAGTTTCCACATTTCAGACCTTGCGATCTAAGGGGCAGACGATGCTATGGACAACTGTTTATATGATCAACGGTTAACGAGCTGGGTCTCGTGCATTGCATAACTATCAACTGCCTTTACTTTTCCCAACTGAAGTCAGGTACCAATTGGAATTGGGTGGACTCTGGGGCGCCCTAAATATTCTGAAATTTAAAATCCCAGTGTTCACTAAGATTCGAACCCAGGACCACTCAGCCACCGCGCCTCATAGAGTTGATATGAGCTTTCTAAATAAACCAACTAGATAATCAATGAATAGTAAATTATTTTGTTTTATAAAGCATAAAGCATCTTGAGATACTTGAGATAGACTTGCGGTTCTTTCCCTTTGATAAACTTATGTTTTGTTTTTAAAGTATTCGTATTCTATTTTGGTAGCTGGACAACATTCCCCCTGCACACCTCGTCCCCCCTCCTCTGCCCACTGGTCCACATGTGAAATTGGATCGTAACGCCTTAGTGATTACTGTATGTTAAAGAATAAAATATGCGCTATATACAAACTAAAGACAAATTGTTTTACCTGAGAGACTCGGTGACATATCGCACAGAATTTATTTTTATACACTACACCTGTAGAGTTATCTTTCACTTTCATAAATGTATCTAGAGTTAGTTCCGATTGGTCAAAGTTTCTCTCACAGAGTTCAACAATAGTTGTGTTTTCTTTGTAGTTAGTTGGACACATAGATACAAACAAAAATGTGTGGGCATCCTGAGTACAGTCAATGCCGGCCCTATGTTCTAATTGAGGACGATCAATATTAGCAGTAAAACTGTTTTGACTATCAATTTTGTTATTCTGACTAACCGCGCTACCGTCTCCACTAATAGCTTCAATTTGATAGATCGGCACTGAGATATCAGGGCAACAGTTGTCATAGATTTCACAGGCAGGCCTCAGACAGGAGCAGAAATCACATTGAAAATTTGAGAACTGTTGAGTTGTGACTTCCACAGAACCGTTGCACCGCTTGGTACACATTCCCAGGTAGTACTCGTAAGAAGTGTGTGTGGTTTTATTCCAAATATAAAACTTGGTCTGATGATAATCACAATTAGATATATTTATTGATTTACAGTTTAAAAAGAAACTTAAAGTTAAAAACAACTGAATCACACATTTAAGTAAATCCATTTTGAAAATTGTTTTTTTTATGTATCCTAACTATCGCTTCGTTCAAACAATATAACACAAGCAACTGGATGCAGCTTATACGAAACATTGAATACGTCAATGGCATTGGATTTTATCGTGTTACTTTAACGTTAGACATATGTCAAGTATTTCCAGTGTTTTTAATTAGGCTCAAATTAATTTCTTGACATCTACTGACACTTGTGTTTTAGTGTCCAGCCTCAATAAGTTGTTACTGTTTTTAATTCTAATACTTGTCAAAACAATGTTTGATGTATGTGTCTTCATTGGTGGGCAGAGATGGTAAATTAGAAAATATTTTTAAAAATAATTTAAAAAAAATGGTTTTATAACTCTAGACCTGAAAAGTGCCAACAATCAAATGCCTATGAAGACAGAGGAGACTATTCAAAGCGTCATGTAGAGGCCTGTTGCAAACTGTTCCACTACAGCCTCCTTCCATTCAGTGTTATCAATGTAGCTGTGCTCATTAAACGATACATCAAATAATTAAAACCTAAAAGTTGTGGGATATCTCTGCATATGTAGACAACGTGGTGTTATGAGTTTAGATTCAAAGTTTGCATGATAAAAATCTATACAGATTACTTTAAGCTGTGAGAATGTTTGGGATCAAGTTTAATGACAACAAATGTATGACTATAGACTTTTGACATTTCTAGAAGCAATCTTCTTAAACCAGACCATGACATACTCCAGGCTTCAAAACTTCTTACTAATTTTTCATATAAAATATTGTGGCAAATAACTATCCATTATCTGTTTCAGAAATATCAAAAACCATTGTATGGCTTGGGGGACTATTTTATTTTTTGTTGATTTTTTTGGCGTGACAGTTATATCCCTTTGCTGATGTACTTCCAGGTTATGAATGTGAACAGTCTGCACATGATGTGAGCTAAATGTTTTAGTCTGCACATGATGTGAGCTAAATGTTTTAGTCTGCACATGATGTGAGCTAAATGTTTTAGTCTTCCTTGTGTGAGAGAAAGAGGGGGATAGTCAGTGTAGTCTTGTTCCCAGTCGAAGAAGGCTAAACAGCTGTTTTCCGGATTAGTGTTTGTGTTGAGCAGTTACCTTTGGAGGTTACTAGAGAGAGGACTAGATGACATCTTGTATTTCGAGACGTAAAATGACTTAGCGATTAGGTTCATACATGGATATATTCTGTGATAACTAATTACATGGCAAAGGCATATGGCTGGATATTATTATTATTCTTAATTCTATTTTTTATGTTCATTAAATCATATATCTGTTTATATCGTACTTTTATGGTGTATCGTAACGACTCATTATAGATATACGTTAATCGCAGTTCAAGCTCCATTCCACATACCCACAAATGAATAACACACGCTAACGACTAGCAGTAAGACACAACATTTACAAGCCAATGGACGTTACATTAGGTTAGCTACAACTAAAGTGACGCAAGTTATAGTTTTCATCATTAGTACCGCTTGAGTCAAGTAAAACAAGAACCTGACACATACAACGAACATAAGCAGAAGCTGCTATCTTCACCATTTACTATATTAAACTTTTGGGGGCGTGCTGGGTGGGTGATAAAGCGCTTTGCTTCCAAATCGTGGGGGGTCCAGGGTTCGAATCCTGGTGAAGACTGGGGTTTTTAGTTTCGGTATCTTCTTAGTCCAACAGACTTTAGTTGAGGAGAAGAAGATGTGGTTGGTCGTTGTGCTGGTCACATGACACCCTGCTCATTAACCGTGGGCCATAGAAACAGTTGATCTTTACTTTATCCGCCCTTTAGATCACAAGGTCTTAAAGGGGAACATTTTTCAGACTAAACCTTTGCCGGTTTGGAACACCTAGAATACAATTATTCTATGAAGACATAGGCTTCTTTTTATATAGCTGTTTGCCGACTTTCACTTTTGGAAAGTTTTCTCTATAAAAACGTGGCTTTGTGGTGAAGTGACTTTGAAGGTCTCGAGTTCAAAACAAAACTTTTAAGACGCTTCACACTCCACCAAACTATGATTGGTGACTAACATACGTAAAGAAAGTAAAGTTAGTCATTGTGTTTGCCATAAAATGCTCTCGTTAGCTTTTGACAATAGAAACATATGAGCTGTACGTGATCGACATTGTAGATCGCAAGCCCTTTAAAAAAATATTTAAACACTATATAAAACATATAGTTTCTTTTTTTAAGTACTTTTCTCGCAGCATTTTAATATATTGCAGTTTACATTAATCCAATATTTCTTATAAACGCCGTTGTCAAATATCACTGAAAGAAATATTGACTTGTTAAATCTTACTGAAAGTAATATTGACCTTTGGTTTAAATGATGCGAATTAACAAAGATGATGAAAAATGGCCTTTTAAACTTAGAGCTAAACATGTTCTATTATAAATGATAATCAAATTTGTTATTTCAATAGACTAACCCTAACCCTAACCATACAATAGTAAATTCATATATTTCCTGATGTGTCAGTGAAAGAGACTAAATAGACCAACAAGTATTAATTTATTTAAGCCATATATATGTCAGTACTTTGGAACTAATTATTGAAG
Organism: Biomphalaria glabrata; assembly: GCF_947242115.1. Lineage (NCBI taxonomy): Eukaryota > Metazoa > Mollusca > Gastropoda > Planorbidae > Biomphalaria > Biomphalaria glabrata. Next base: position 12,087,835 of record NC_074712.1, on the reverse strand, counting down.
CAAGAAATAAATAGATCACAAACACGACATAATATAAATCTTAAGCTACTGGGATTCTTGTGAAGTTTATTATACAAAAATTCATTATTTCTAAAGTCAGACATAAACTTTAAATGTCTACATTTGTAAAAAATTAACAGCGATTAGTCTAGCAAGTTTGAACTCTAATCATTTTAATAATTGAAATATGCCACAACCTTTGTTTTGCGAAGTGATACATCTATATGAAAAAAAAAACATGATTGCAAAGAGAAAGTAGGTTTCATAAAAACTTAAATGCGGCCCCGAAAGCTTCAGCCAATGATCCAGCCAACGTTCAAGCCAATGATCTAACCTAAGGAGTTCCAACCTTTTGGTTCCAAGCCCAATTGTTTTCAGGCCATTTGTACATATTTGGTTTGTTATACACATTTGTGTATAGTAGAGCAGGGAAATTTAAGAAACAAAACAAATATTTTTTTTAAAGTCTTTCTTTGTTAACATTTCTAGTTTGCATTTTTATCATTTTAATTTATTATTTCTTCATGACCTATAGAAAATGTATAATTTATGTACACTGTAAAAAGTTTTAAATTAGAAAAAAAACAATATAGGTAATTGATATGCCACGTATCAGACTAGTTGTCGGCAGTAACCTTCGTAACTATCTCTGCCTTTGTTCTAGGAGGTTCGATAACGGAAGTGTTATGACGTCATTGTGGGCGTGGTTTGCCGGGAATTTGTTTTAGCTGGGCTAGGCGATATGTATAGCTTTGCAGCTTTTTTTACAATTTGCTTTGTTTCACAAAGTGTGTAATATTAAGAGTTAATTTCGTGACCTCAGTTTATGTTTCATCAGTTTCACGACTGAAAATGGTTGCTCGCATCGATATCTGACAGGCATAAGCAACATTACAGTTCCAGTACCTCTACCTGTAATCACGGCTTAGTTTACTTTAGTTCACTTTCTTTAATTGATTGAAGATTTCCTAGACATTACTTTGCTGCTTCAAATATCTCAGATCATCTTTTTTCTTTACTGTGATTTAAGGCCAATAATGTCTTTATAACTGTTGAAATAATCTCCCTTTTTCTGATAACGAAAAGAAGCAGACTAGGCATTACCCCATGCAATAAGATGTGATTCTAACAAACAAATAATGAGATTATGGCTAATTTAGGTTCAATAAACCGTAGGAGTAAATGGTCACTACTAGCTTGCTTTGAGCGGTATGTGGGCATGTTGGCTGAGTGCTTATGTGCTTGAATACCTCCAACTAGAAAACTAAGGGCTGGTTGAAAATGTAGACGACTTATCTAGATGCAGAAATTCCACGTAACAGGAATCAGTTGGTGTCTCCAGTCGCAATCAGCTGAAATAAAACACTGAGCTAAATATATTTAATAGATAAAAGGGCAGCGTGATCTACTCGGGCATAAGCCGTCAAGCAGAGAATCCTTTAGTTCAATTTACACTTACAAACAATGCAGGTCAATGAGATCAGATCAAATCAATACATTGAGAATGACCATAATAAAAAGGGAAGGGTTAGCCTAAACAAGAACAATTAATGGGGGCCAGCGATCATGACGCCATTACTTTCATACGGCCGTCGGTCAAAAATAATGAAGTAAAATTGAAATGGACAAGGAGAGGTAATTTACTAATCTCTCCTAAACACAGTCTCAATGCATTAGAAAGATCACCAAGGCGATCAGCCAAGATAACAGAAATGAAATACAATATACAAATATATACAAGGTTGTGTCAATGACCAATTCAGCAACGTAGCTATAATACGTTGGACATAGGTAAAAAAAAAATCATTAAATAAATATCTACATAAGAAATGGTTATGTTTCTTAACAAAATGAAAAATACACATAAGACACATATTCAATACAAATATGATAAATTAAATCCAGTAGTGAACATAATCTTACAGCAAGGTCCAAGTAAAAAGAACAAGAGTTAGGGAGTGCAATGAATGGAATCTGTAAAGAAAAGTCCTTCAACATTCTAAATAAAATGTAACAACTGCTCGCAATTCTAGAGGTTTGAGTCTTATATGGCGCTTGGCCGGAAATAGGGATTGGGATGAAAAACATGTGATAAATCACGTGGTAAGTCAAGATAGATAAATTGTTGACATCCGGTTGAAATTAGCTCGTCTCACTCATTTCCAATGAGGTATTAAGAATATCTTGCTAGAGGTCTGAAAGTTAAACTTAACTATTTTTTAAACTGTTTTTTTCCTAACTAACGATACCAACTTTGATTTGACCCCATTAATTAAATTACTTTTTTTGTTTTATAAACTTCAATTACAAAAAAAAAGCATGCATTCTTCTATAATTCTATAACTAATATAACATTTCCTGATTACATTTTTAAAAAAATGTTATTGAAGTTAAATCATAACAGGGTAGTGAAACAAATAAACAAAATAATAATTCCATAGCAACATGGGAAATAATTACGGAGAGAAAGAGTTAATGTTGCACCTTTTTTTTACAGCCACCCTAGGCTTTTAATACACCGCTAAATGTGGCTTCTTTAAGAGCTCGCCAACAATCTATATCTATATAATTCTCTTCTTCCTTCAACAATTTAAACGAGTAGTAAGGAGTAAAGGAAAGATCACTTTGTGGATAGTTCACGAGAAAACAAGAGGGGGTGGGGGAGAACACGTAGTCACAATTTTAATTATTTCCTGATATTTCCATGACTTTTTCGTATATTTTGAAAATTCAGAAGATTTCCAGGACCTCCTGTTAAATCGACAGGAGGCCGCGGGAAATCTGTTATAAGTTATAGAATGGTTATAACCAGTGAATTGACTACTTGTTATTTATCTTGTTAATATCATTCATCTCATTTATCTTGTTTAATTCATTTATCTCGTTTATACCATTCATCTCATTTTTCTTGTTTAACTCATCCAATCCTACGCGAAATAAATAAAATGGCATTATGCATTAGCCGTAATTGTATAATCTGGTGAAAGAAGCTTCTCGCGCCTCAAACTAATAAAGAATTACTTGAGGTCAACACTTCTCAAAGAAAAATTGAAACATCTGTGTAGCAGTAGATGGCATCGGATGGGAACGATTTAAATGTGTTCAATGCCATCTTTTTCAGAATGTCCGGTGGGTTGTATTTCTTTGTGCCCCCCTCCAGTCCTGCTAATGTAAAGTCTATGGGAGGGCTGGGCAGACTCCTCCATAGAGGGCAGGTACCTATCCTGCTGATATCAGACATTTCTGCCCTAGAAATCTTCAGTGCCCAACCACTTTAGTCTATGATACTATAAACAAAGGTATAATTATTTTAATAGTCTGCTGTCATCAGGCGATATAAATTACATGCATTGTTTTTTAAATTTCCATGTTGTAATGGGCATTTGTTTTAGAAGCAGGCGAAAAACAATAGGGAAAATTTTGTTTCAAGCTATAAATATATTTTTTTTTTCTTAATAGAAAAAATGCATAAAATGTCAACATAAAATATTTAGAATACACAATGTCGAGATGAGAAGAATAATTTATTCAGATTTTTATCTCCTATAATGTTACTACCTTTCTTTTTATTGGTTTCACCTACTATAATATAAGTTATATTACATTACATTGAATATTTGATGAATTATAAAAAAAGTTATTAAACTTCTCCAAATAATTTCATTTCTAATATTTGAATTAGTATTTTTTTTTTCACTTTTCATGATCTTTAATTGTTATGTCCCTTTAATTTCATGTCCAGTAAGTCTGTACAGACTTCCAGTCGTCCGTTCTTATTGATATCAACCATGATAAGCTCCTTGTTGTCTGTGATGTGTACTTCAGTCACATTGAGACTTATTTTGATTCTCACTTCCGGTGGTATAACTGAATCATTAATGGTCATCAGGTAATCTGATTGGTTGAAACTCAAAAACTTACATAAAAGTATCTGGCTAACATGTAGACTGTTTCTTTCATATGGTCTAGTGTATCTTTTAAGCAAATGATAGGTCCCAACTATCATATGAAATAAAACATCTTCTCGCTCATTTGGATAAGTCGACACTTCTTTCTGGATTTCTTGTGTATTGTTGTGATAGTAATAGAAGACAGAATTAGTTTCTTGGTTCAAGTCACACAGTACTTGCAAGTACAGCTTACCGAGAACGGACTCTCTTAGAATGACGATTGGCTCAAGTTGAACAAATTCTGTCGGTGACAGATTCATACGAAAAAAATGTCTCATTAGATTTTTAGTCAACTTTTGTTCGAATTGTGTTCTTGACATAGATACAGGGGCCATAACAGTTCCTTGAATGATAAATATGACTTGTGATTTATTTCCCTTTACATTCTCCAACCTGCAAGGATCATTACCTTCTTTGAGCACAATGGGAAGGTTATATTCGCAATCAAGTAGTTGAAGTTGAACTTCTATCTGTGATAGAAACAAAATATTGAATTATTTAATGTCTTTCTAAACCATTTTAACGCTGGAAACGAACAACATTTTATGAAAATAATTTACTTTTTTTTTTGTAAAAAGATATGACCTCTTAATATAATTTTAACTTTCTTTTTAGAACTAATGAATATTTGATAAAAACAATGGATAATAGTTTTTACGCTCCAGTCCGCTCCCTTTGTCACTAAAAAAGAATCCTGTTTAAGCGAATGTAAAGCTAATGTATAGATCTACTAGACTTTTAATATTCCAGTGGAAAGCCTTTAGATCTAGACCATAAACTTATATTCATTGTATCCAGGCTGGTCATGGAGATCGTTTAAAACTGCAAAAATTTGTATTTTTTTTTAAATGTTGAAACAAGGCGTTGTTTAGTAAAGTAGTTAAAAGATTAGGAATCTTTTTTTCAACCCTAACCTATGTAACATATAATTTAATTTTTAGATCTAGATCTAGTATTGACAATCAAAAATAATACTCTCGTCTCATAATTATTATTTTGCAATTTTCAGATACATAATCTAGAAAGATCAGGTAATCAATCTATTTAAATGTACATAAGATGATTAAAATGAAAAGACATGAATTATTTTGATTTAGGATTTTCGAAACATTAACTCATTCGAAACTAACAGAAAATGGCTTTGTTTCAGATATAAGCGTGTATATATAGTTCTGTGATTAATTGGCCATTCTAAATAAAATCTGAGAAATGATTTTTCATTATTTCTAATCTTTGAAAACATTACTTTTCTAAGACAGGAAAGATTGATTGGGGCGCCTTCCCTTAGAGCTTGAAAAAGAGTTACGTACATAAAAATATATATATATATATAGGTCTGTGGATCGATCTATCGCGGATAAGAATTTGTTTCCGGTTTCCAGTCTAGATATAATATATTTAGCTCTTTCTCTCCTAACTGACGATACCAACGTTGATTCCACCAGAATGTGGTAAAAAATTACGAAGAGAAAGAGTTAAGTCTATGGTCTTGACTTAGAAGACGATGCGCAAAATTTTCCTGAACATTTATTTATTACACTCTTCAAGGACTATGAAAATACCGAAGGCGTTTAATATGTTCAAGATAAATATTTTCTCGTTCTCCAGGCAAATTTAATTATTTATTTTTTATTTTGAAAAAAATTATGACGGTCAAAGTAGAAGCCAACGAGCTAGTATTGTTTTTTTCCTAGCAACTGTCAAATTGCAAGGAAAATCGTTAGAGCCGATTTTGAGCCCATTGTCTACCCACTAAGGTTCTAGGATCTAGGTTTTTGACGTTTCCACAAATTTACGAATTGAAGTATTATAAAAATCTATAGCATTTAAAAGCAAATTATATTTTAAGCCATGTGTGAAAGTAGGATAAAATCTGCATTTAAAGTTTCTTTCTGTGCGTCATAGAAATCTCATCGTGTGATTCAAATAGTATTACCTTAACCCAAAATTTGCTAGCAAACGTCGCCTCCACTTAACTGTTCCCCCAGCAATAGAGAGGTCACTCCAGGATCAAGGATTGGCCTCTTTAGTCACACAAGAAGTTTCAAAGGGAAAATATCGTCTCTCAAGGCGTACAATGCCACAGACTTGATATCGTGGGCATAGCATTATAACACTTCGAAAGGGGACTTAAGTTCTCTTTAAAACACGTATTCATCCCAGGCAGCGCTGAAATTCTTACTAATTCTATAAGCAGCCTCTATCTTCTACATGACCCTCTCTTGTTTCAGATGGTATCTCTGCACATCTTACAAGAGAGTACAAAGCTTCGAGATATTCAGGGGCGGACTGCTCATATGTGCGAATGCCATAAGGGCCGGCAGTCAATTCGTCATTGAGTGGCAGAAGTTGTAAGATTGACTAATATTCTCTTATAAGAGGGTACGTAACATCACGAAAGGTTTTAGCCTTACCTGCCATCAGAGTGATAGGGGAATCAGCGAGCTTTTTATTTATTTATTTTTTTGTTTTCTTTCAACCCAATGTCATAACAATATGTTGAATATTTGCGGGCCGGATTGTACGGTAATGCCAAGGCCGATTTCTCTCACCCGTTTCGCCCCTTTATAATGTTACTTTACTTGTAAAAGGAAGGCGCGGTGCCTGTAGTCCCGTATGTAAATCCTGATGAAGACTGGGATATTTAGAGCGCCTCTGACTCTACCCAATTATAATAGGTACCTACATTAGTTGGGGAAAAGTAAAGGCAGATGGTAGTCGTACTGGCCATATGACACCCTCGTTAACCCTGGGACGCTGAAACAGCTGACCTTTACATCATCTGCCCCTTACATCGCAAGGTCTGAAAGAGAAACTTTGCTTTTTTTTTTACTTATATGGGCGCTCAGCAGAGTTTCTTGCCAGGTAATTAGAGGAGACCTAAGCCTTCTTGTATTTTTAGCAATAGAAATGTATCCCAGGTAGTATAACACTACCTCTAGTAGAAATCCAGCTTCTGTATTTGTTTCGTCTGCTAGATCTCAAACACTAACTACTGCTACTTTTACAGTATGGCCCCAGCCGATGTCTATGACTGATAGGAAGACAAACGCCCCACATTGAAATTAGAAGACAGGGGCTTATCTTTCGCAAAAAAAGTGAACACATCTACCAACATTCAGATAGTCAGAAAAAATCAGATAAGCTCAAAGATTAAATTAATACCCCATCTGCCAACAATCAGGTAAGCTCAAAGAATAAATCGATCCCAAATCGGCCAAAAAATCAGAGTAAATTTAATGAATAAATCGATTTCATATCTTTTAATATTTATTGTATTTTATGTCTACATGGTTAAAAAAATGTGTAGAATTTAAAGTTGGAGTGGGAAAAAAAGTGCACATTATTTTCTTTCATACGTTTGTATGTCGGTTGAAAAGCTGCTTATAAAAATAATTTGGGAGAAAATTAACCACAGTAGTTTCGATCATGAAAGTTGCTTAATAGTTCTAGACAAGAGATATGTAATAACAAGTCGAAATTTTCCTAATTTTTCTGTCCATCTCAAATTTGAAGACTTAGTGATAAATTATGAATGAATGAATGAATTAGTGACTGTATCTATTAGAGATTTAGTTTTGGCTATATAAAAAGAGCTTAGAAAATTTGATAAGAATGTAAATGCGCAAATCATATAAATTAAAAAAAAAAATTTACGAACACTTCCTTTTGTATTATATCACCCGAGACACCAAATAATTAAAGTTGTATTTTTGGAATTAAAATATCTAATGTTGGATATGAAAACAACAGAAGTGTATAAGTGTAACACCTAGACCTGCTCTTCTTGTAAACACAATTTCTTACATGCAATGTAAATAGTTCAATCAATAGAGCATGAGAGAAATTCGTCTGAAATTTTAACCAGGTCTTGTAGTGGTCTTCATTGTCAAGGACAAACATCATATTTAGATTGTATTCGATACCGACAACATCCTTGATGATTTCCACACACTCATCATCCCTTAAATGTTTACCTTCAGTACAGTAGATTGGTAAGCAGCTGCCCTGGGAAAAAAAAGTGTTGCTTTTTTTAAATATTACATCTTATAATTGTTAGAACCAAAAGCAGAGAGTTTGACAATATCACTTCATATTGACCAGACAATTTGAGAGCTGGCTGGACTTTTCGTGATATGACTGAATAGTACTCAAAATGGCATGAAAGAATCGGCTAAATTCTTCAAGAATTGGTCATAGTCAGAAAATTGTTTAAATATCTTAATACCAGTGATGGAAACTAAACTAAAATTAAAAAGATAAATTAAAACTAAGTTTCAACTAAAATAGTAAAAAAAAATGTTTCTCCTTGTCAGACCTTGCGATCTAATTAAACTCTTAGTTGATCATGAATTTTAAATTATAGTTAAACTAAACTAAACTAATACAAACTCTTTCATAACTTTTTTTTGGCTGGGGGGTAGGGAGGGTTGATATAGACCAAGCTATAATCATCTGACTATGCCTACGGTTCGATCTTATTCTTTTAACATTGTAGAAATATTTATCCATAATAAAATCAGTAATAAGGAAGATGTTTCTTACATAAACGTAAATGCACAGTAAGATTTGAAAAAAAAAAAGATTCCAAATAAATATGTGTGCTTGTATTTTTGACTTAAACTAAAACCTTTATTAACTTATTAGGGCCTATATAACGGAAAATCTTACTGATACCACTAAAGTTTAAAATCTCATTAAATAACTGATTTAGAATTTTACATTTCTAGTAACCAAAAGAAATAGAAACGAAATTGTTGGATGTTTATTAAACATTTGACCTGTATAACTATTTTAGTGTAAAGTGCATGCTTGACTGACCACGCCAATGTGTTATTTTTTGGTCTTACCACTGACCATACAACTAATACATAATTAAACGCGCAAGGAAAGAAAAATGCGGAGTTGTCTTTTCATTATGGACTGCACACTACAGTACACTTCTAGGCCTACATATGTCTAGTCTATCTGACCAGGTCTTTAAAATCAGTCGGACACACAGTCTATTTACTTATTGGGCAGGTAGGGTGTGTAACTATTTTACTTTAAAGATAGATCTACTTACATGTTTGACTAACTATGCCAGTCTGTTATTTTCTTGTCGACAATAAGCAAACACTATTGCATAACGCGCAGTGATAAAAAACGCAGCGTAGTTTTGTAATATCATCGACTACACACGTATAGAACACTAGGCCTACATGTGTATTTCTACCTGACCAGGTTGTTAAAATTAGTCTGACACTATTTACTTTTTGGTCAGAGAGGGTGCAATGTGGATTTTTCTAAAGTTGGTTATCCTAATGCTTTTAGATCTATATAGGCCTAACTTTAAATTTAGACCTATATCTCATTAATAAGTCTAGAGATTAGAATCTATTATACATTTCGGCTTCACCTTATGTCCATGTAGTGCGGAATCTTGAAGTTTTCTTCGACTCAACACTATCTTTCGACTCACACATAAGTCAGCTCTGCAAGGGTCTTTATCTGCAGCTGCGCAGATTAGGCCAGATCCGACCATATTTAACAACGGATTAAAAAAAACATTAGCTGCGGCATTCATACTCTCCCGCCTTGACTACTGTAACGCTGTGCTAGCAGGTATACCCGATGACAAAACAGCCAAGCTGCAACGTATTCATAACAATGCTGCACGAATAGTCCTTAGAAAAACAAGACGAGATTATGCTACTACGCTCTTGCGCACGCTCCATTGGCTTCCCGTAAAAGCGAGAATCGATTACAAGGTGGCCACACTTTCTCACCAGTGTATATATAACAATGAGATGCCCTTGTACCTTAGCGAACTGATTACTCCATATGTCCCTCAGAGAGCCCTGCGCTCAATTGACTCTGCGGGCTTTTCCAACAACATTTCATAATACTGCTACTTTCAAGTGCAGATATTGACTCCCATAATTTCTACTTTACCCTCATTAAATGCAGACTGACGAAATAGTTGTTTACTGCATCATTTTTTTAATAATCATTGTTGTTGATATCACATGACCAGAAGAAAGGGAAGTGAGTTTCGATCGCTATCACATGTTGAAAAGTATTACAAATTTTAATTAGTCTTTTTACTTTATAACTAAAAAATAATAATTAAACTAAGATTTTAACTGAATTTTTTTCTAACTAGACTTTGGCCTTTAATTTATAAAGTTTGTAGTTAACTTTTGCCCATCACTACTTAATACTAACAAAATCCATTAAATTACATTATTACTACTTGCATCAGGAGCATACCATTCAGTTTTTCTTATTATTACTTACATCAGGAGCATACCATTCACTTTTTCTTATTATTACTTACATCAGGAGCATACCATTCACTTTTTCTTATTATTACTTACATCAGGAGCATACCATTCAGTTTCCAAACATTCCGATTGATTGATTTTATATTCATGCTCTTTTTTACTCTCAATCATGATTGACTCTGGGAAGAAATTCAGCTCTATTGACTTTTGCAAATCTGGAAACTTGGATGGCATGACGGGATGTTTATCACAGCCGTGCTCAATCAGGAGAAGCGGAAAGCGATCCTGTAATAAAATAGAAGGCTAGGCATCTGTATAATATACGACTATCTGGCCAATCAGTGCTTCTTTAAGGCAGCATTTGTGAATTACAAAAAAAGTTTAGTTATAGACTTTTTTAAATATAAGAAACTAATGCAATATGTAAACTGTGTTTTTTGTTTACAAAGCTTATATCAATTCACTCAACACTCTGTATAGTAAAAAGTTTGCACACGTTATTTCTACGATACCAAATCTCGTACCAAGCTGAAATTTCTGACAATTATTTCTTTTACCTGACAACTCAAGAATCAATTAAAAAAAAACAATTAGTTAATTATTGGTAATTTATTATTTTGTTTGGTATCTCAAACAAGGGAGATTAATAATTCTTGACTGAAGTGAAGTATTAGCTAAGTTAGTCCTTTTTTTAGGTAGACTCTCTAAATTGTAATAAATTATATATAACTATCTAATCTTATCTAGTCATATGAACTCACTAGCAGAGTTGTTTGCACATCTGCCGGAAGTGGCGTGTGCCCCGGGTTCGAATTCAGGTCATTCCCCCACTTTTTTTTTTCAACGCTTTTAAAATTCAGTTACGGCAAAATCATATTCGTTTTTCTCCTACCTCCCACCCCCCTTTCCCGAGCCATTTCCCCAACTGGTCCAGACAAGTGATAGGACAATAACGTAGTGAGAAAGCTAAAAGCATGAGGTAGCTTTAAACAAACACAATTTGTAAAAAAAAATAAAAAATTAGTCGCACAGATTTTTTAAGGAAATAAGGAAATCCTATGACGAACTGGGAGTCGAACACGTTTTGAGGTTGTGACAGAGCAGCGCATGAGGTCTACGGGACAAGTTCTACGACAAAATGAACTATGAATACCAAGAGTTGCGATGACATGACATGGAGGCCAATACGAGGAAAGCGCAATCAGGGACGTCAACGTCTAACTTGGCGCCACAGCTTCATGAAGGACCTCAGAACAGTGGACACCAGGTGGAAGGAGGCTTCAGACATTGTCTGTAACGGATCTTTGTGGAGACAGCTTGCGGCCAAATACGCCGAACGGCGCGAGAGGACCTATGTCTAAGTAAGTAAGTCGTATATCGTTGTTTGTCTAGAATAGTCTAGATCTATTACCAATTTAAGAACATGTTATCGTCTAAACCAGTGATGCCCAAAATACGGCCCGCCGGCCAGATCCGGCCCGCGAAGTTTTTCCATCCGGCCCGCCGAAACGTTAGCACAAAGTCTAGAAGACAACCCTCGAAATAAAAAAAGGATGACAAATGTATCTTTACCTACGTTATGGCCCCCTCTCTAATGGCTAGGTAGGCCTACCATGAAATGTAACATTTGGGTGTTTATGACTTGGGACTCTGAATGGACAATCTACCAGGAAAAGTGAACGGATATTTACTTATTTGTGGAACATGATAGAAGGCCAACATATTTGTTTCATTAGAAAAGTGTGGCTGCTTAAAAATACAACAACATATAAACGGCATTATGAAACAAATGCTTGTAAAATGTTTTACATGTTTCGGATGTTCCTTCAGAGTTGAAGATAGTTTACTTCCTAGTCCAAACCTCCCACAGGACGACGGGGGATGGGAGCGGGCAGGATTTGAAGCCTCGACCATCGATAAGTCCGAACGACAGTCCAGCGCGCAAACCTCACGTCCGGGCAGCCATCCAAGTAAATATGGCGACATTCTTGATTTGAGCCGCGAATGAAAGATTGTTAAACTACGGGTACTAGATCAAGTGGTTTCTATTACTAATCAAATAGTTTCAGACTAATTTCATTTCGTTTTTGTATCTTTTCGTGGCCCGCGACACTAGGGTTGGAAATGAAAATGGCCCGCCGGACAAGTAAGGTTGGGCATCACTGGTCTAAACCAATGGATACAATTACTATTTGTATAAGCTTTGTTTTTTAGAGTATATTTTAAATGTTATTCTTGTTTTAACTTGAAAGTTACTTTAAGTATTTATTTTAAAGATTTCCTTATTTCCAAGCTTATGTCAACTCACTGTGTCTGTCTTGTAAAAGGTTAGTATACTTTATCTCACTATGTCTGTCTGTTTTGTAAAAGGTTAGTATACTTTATCTCACTATGTCTGTCTGTCTTGTAAAAGGTTAGTATACTTTATCTCACTGTGTCTGTCTGTCTTGTAAAAGGTTAGTATACGTTATCTCACTATGTTTGTCTGTCTTGTAAAAGGTTAGTATACTTAATCTCACTGTGTCTGTCTGTCTTGTAAAAGGTTAGTATACTTTATCTCACTATGTCTGTCTGTCTTGTAAAAGGTTAGTATACTTTATCTCACTATGTCTGTCTGTCTTATCTTATCTTATCTTCTATAATACAGACGTTACTTCAAAAAAGAAGATGATTACGTCCTACGCGTCATGCATTTAGTCATGCATATTAACCAATGACAAACTCTGCCAAGTCACTGGTTTTCCTGGCTAGCTCAGGCAACCCATTCCATGCTCTAATAGCACTAGGGAAGAAGGAGTATTTGTACAAATTTGTCCTAGCATATGGGACGAGGAATGTGCCTTTATCTTTGTGTCTTTCAGAGTATTTTATTAAATTTTGTTTTTGTATTTGAAGATTATGGTTCAGTGTTTTATGTATTATTGCTACTTTACTTTTGAGCCTTCTGTCCTGAAGGCTTTCTAAATTTTGTGATTTTACTAAAGGTGTTACTCTAGTCAAATGTGAATATTTGTTTGTTATGAATCGCACTGCTCTATTTTGTGTCTGTTCTAGTTTCTTAATGTTTTCTAGAGTTGAGGGGTCCCAAACAGAGGATGCATATTCTATTATTGGCCTAACCAAGGTTAAATAACATTTTAGTTTTATGTTCTTATTTGATTTATAGAAATTTCTTTTAATAAATCCTAATGCTTTGTTTGATTTTTTTGTAGTTTCATCAATATGTGGATTCCATGACAGTTTTTCATTTATTATAACACCTAGGTATTTTGCGTTTTTAGTCTGTGTTACTGGTTTGCCATGAATAAGATAAGTGGAATTAATTTGTTTTAGTTTTTTTGTTACTCTTAACAACTGACATTTTTCTAGGTGGAAAGACGTGCTCCAATTTGATTCCCATTTCTGTAATTCATCTAATTCTCTTTGTAAAATATCTGTGTCCTGTGTTGTTTTTATTGTTCTATATATTATGCATTCGTCTGCAAATAATCTGACTTTTGTTCCTGAAGTAATGCAATTTGGTAAATCATTTATGTAAATTAAAAATAGTAGTGGACCCAAGACTGTTCCTTGAGGTACACCTGAGTTTATTGTTATCTGTGTTGATTTAGAGCCATTTATTATTACAGTTTGTTCTCTCCCTATCAGAAAGTCTTTAATCCACTGATGCAGTGGACCATTAATGCCGAAATATTTTAATTTTTAAGCAAACTATGGTGGTGAACTTTGTCAAAAGCCTTAGAAAAATTTAGTAAGATAGCATCTATTTGTTCACTATTATCTAAACCTTTTGAAAAATCATCAATTAGTCCTATTAGTTGTGTTTCACATGATCTATATTTCCTAAAGCCATGTTGGTATGGTGTGAGGACATTATGTTTGTCTAAGTGGTACTCTGCCCTGGTTAAGTGAAGCCTGAAAGAGTATTTTGAACACTGGGGCTTGCTCATTACTTAGTTCTTTGAGTAATCTAGCTGGAATACCATCAGGTCCAGACGCTTTATTTGGTTTGGTGTTGGCTAATAGTTTTTGAATTCCATTTTCTTGTACTACTATATCTTCTATGTTGTCTACTTGGTTTAAATTCAGTAATATGTCTTTGTCTCCTGGGGCTGAGAATGCTGATGCAAAGTATTTGTTTAGAATGTTTGCTTTAGTTTCATTATCATTATGTATTATGTTATGTTCATCTTTTAATGACGCTACGCCTGTTGTTTCCATTTTCTTAGACTTAATGTATGACCATAGGTTTTTGTTGTTATCTTTAGATATTACATTGTTTATGTATTCACTCTGCAGCTGTCTGCTTACTTTTTGGGTTAAGTGTTTAATTTTTATATACTTTTTGTAAACTCTTTCTGCATTAGTTTCTTTAAATTTTCTATATAGGTTTTCCTTCTGTTTACAAAGCTTCTTTAGTCTATCTTATCTTATCTTATCTTATATAATACAGACGTTACTTCAAAAAAGAAGATGATTACGTCCTACGCGTCATGCATTTAGTCATGCATATTAACCAATGACTTAAATTCTGCCAAGTCACTGGTTTTCCTGGCTAGCTCAGGCAACCCATTCCATGCTCTAATAGCACTAGGGAAGAAGGAGTATTTGTACAAATTTGTCCTAGCATATGGGACGAGGAATGTGCCTTTATCTTTGTGTCTTTCAGAGTATTTTATTAAATTTTGTTTTTGTATTTGAAGATTTTGGTTCAGTGTTTTATGTATGATTGCTACTTTACTTTTGAGCCTTCTGTCCTGAAGGCTTTTTAAATTTAGTGATTTTACTAAAGGTGTTACTCTAGTCAAATGTGAATATTCGTTTGTTATGAATCTCACTGCTCTATTTTGTGTCTGTTCCAGTTTCTTAATGTTTTCTTGAGTTGAGGGGTCCCAAACGGAGGATGCATATTCTATTATTGGCCTAACCAAGGTTAAGTAACATTTTAGTTTTATGTTCTTATTTGATTTATAGAAATTTCTTTTAATAAATCCTAATGCTTTGTTTGATTTTTTTGTAGTTTCATCAATATGTGGATTCCATGATAGTTTTTCATTTATTATAACACCTAGGTATTTTGCGTTTTTAGTCTGTGATACTGGTTTGCCATGAATAAGATAAGTGGAATTAATTTGTTTTAGTTTTTTTGTTACTCTTAACAACTGACATTTTTCTGGGTGGAAAGACATGCTCCAATTTGATTCCCATTTCTGTAATTCATCTAATTCTCTTTGTAAAATATCTGTGTCTTGTGTTGTTTTTATTGTTCTATATATTATGCAATCGTCTGCAAATAATCTGACTTTTGTTCCTGAACTAATGCAATTTGGTAAATCATTTATGTAAATTAAAAATAGTAGTGGACCCAAGACTGTACCTTGAGGTACACCTGAGTTTACTGTTATCGGTGTTGATTTAGAGCCATTTATTATTACAGTTTGTTCTCTCCCTATCATAAAGTCTTTAATCCACTGATGCAGTGGACCATTAATGCCGAAATATTTTAATTTTTTAAGCAAACTATGGTGGTGAACTTTGTCAAAAGCCTTAGAAAAATCTAGTAAGATAGCATCTATTTGTTCACTATTATCTAAACCTTTTGAAAAATCATCAATTAGTCCTATTAGTTGTGTTTCACATGATCTATATTTCCTAAAGTCATGTTGGTATGGTGTGAGGACATTATGTTTGTCTAAGTGGTTTATGATATTGCTACATATTATGTGTTCTAGGATTTTACATGTGATGCTGGTAAGTGATACTGTTCTGTAGTTCCCTGGGTCAGATTTTTCTCCTTTTTTAAATAGAGGTTGACATTAGCTTCTTTCCAGTCCCTTGGTACTCTAGATTGGTTAAGATATATTAAACTGTATTATATTAATATATATATATATATATATATATATATATATATATTGTTTTAGGATTGATTCACACTTTATTAAGAAAACTGAATAATTGTGTTAAGCTTCAACTTGATCAGAGAATGGGAACTGGGATAAATAACATGTAAAATAAAATGTACCTTACAGAGTGAATAATATAAGCTTTCTAATATTATAAGAAGGTTATGACTTTATACAAATTCTGCATAGTGGAATCCATTTATTTAAATGACTCCTTTAAGTTTAGTGGTATCAATTAGGCAGTCACTAAACATATTAGACATCAAAAATGTTATTTCACAAAATTCGTGTATATCTTGACATGAATACCTCTCGCGTTTATAAGCATGAATACCGACAATTAATGTAATGGAAGAATAATAGCAAACACTTACGTGGCGACAGATAGCACAGAAAATGTTATTGTAAAACAAGCCATTGTAACGGTCTCTGACAACCAAACTTTTACTAGAGAGCTGAGCACATGCCTTTGCGAAGTCCAAATTGCTCGTTTTTCTGCTAGTGAGACACACATCGTCCATAACAACTCTAAACGAAAACAGACCAATTAGTAATTTTAGATGTTTATGGACAGATGAGTGTTACAATAAAATAACATAGCCTACTTGTCACTGAATAGTTTGTGACATGAGATGAACGAGCTTTACTAAGAACACTTATTTATCTTGTATCACGTGGAAAGTGAATTATGGCGAAGCCTCGTTTTGGGAGCTGACCACATGGTCAGAGATCAGTAGTCACCATGACCATTGAAGTAAATGGACGTATGATTTGTATTGTTTGAAAAGCATCACTAGATACTGTTATTATGTGTACTTGATATATTCTATTGGATCTTACAGTTAATTTTGTGAAGTATAACATGTATTTCTTTATGGCTGGACTTGCCTGTGTGCTAATATTTTACATTTAATAAATATATTTGTCTCATGAAGAATGCAAAGCTGAAGAGATAACACTATAAAAGCCATAGTAACATGTCGAAAAGTATCAAAAAGCATTCTACACAATCACATTTAAATACTAGATGAAATGAGGACTTAAAAGTCAAAGTCTTAAAAGCACAATTAAAAATGGAATAGAAAAATATTTAATTGGGGATCTTATCTTATATAATACAGACGTTACTTCAAAAAAGAAGATGATTACGTCCTACGCGTCATGCATTTAGTCATGCATATTAACCAATGACTTAAATTCTGCCAAGTCACTGGTTTTCCTGGCTAGCTCAGGCAACCCATTCCATGCTCTAATAGCACTAGTGAAGAAGGAGTATTTGTACAAATTTGTCCTAGCATATGGGACGAGGAATGTGCCTTTATCTTTGTGTCTTTCAGAGTATTTTATTAAATTTTGTTTTTGTATTTGAAGATTATGGTTCAGTGTTTTATGTATTATTGCTACTTTACTTTTGAGCCTTCTGTCCTGAAGGCTTTCTAAATTTAGTGATTTGACTAAAGGTGTTACTCTAGTCAAATGTGAATATTCGTTTGTTATGAATCGCACTGCTCTATTTTGTGTCTGTTCTAGTTTCTTAATGTTTTCTTGAGTTGAGGGGTCCCAAACAGAGGATGCATATATTTTATTATTGGTCTAACCAAGGTTAAATAACATTTTAGTTTTATGTTCTTATTTGATTTATAGAAATTTCTTTTAATAAATCCTAATGCTTTGTTTGATTTTTTTGTAGTTTCATCAATATGTGGATTCCATGACAGTTTTTCATTTATTATAACACCTAGGTATTTTGCGTTTTTAGTCTGTGTTACTGGTTTGCCATGAATAAGATAAGTGGAATTAATTTGTTTTAGTTTTTTTGTTACTCTTAACAACTGACATTTTTCTGGGTGAAAAGACATGCTCCAATTTGATTCCCATTTCTGTAATTCATCTAATTCTCTTTGTAAAATATCTGTGTCTTGTGTTGTTTTTATTGTTCTATATATTATGCAATCGTCTGCAAATAATCTGACTTTTGTTCCTGAACTAATGCAATTTGGTAAATCATTTATGTAAATTAAAAATAGTAGTGGACCCAAGACTGTACCTTGAGGTACACCTGAGTTTACTGTTATCGGTGTTGATTTAGAGCCATTTATTATTACAGTTTGTTCTCTCCCTATCAGAAAGTCTTTAATCCACTGATGCAGTGGACCATTAATGCCGAAATATTTTAATTTTTTAAGCAAACTATGGTGGTGAACTTTGTCAAAAGCCTTAGAAAAATCTAGTAAGATAGCATCTATTTGTTCACTATTATGGATGAAATGATCGGGGGATGAAATGACCTGGGGAATGAAATGACTAGGGTATGAAGTGACCGGGATGAAGTAACCGGGAATGAAATGACCGGTCACCTAATCAGATGCATCATCTCATTTCTCTATAACGAATTGTGTGAAGCAGGGTTTGTGCTTGCTCCGACACTCTTTGCAATATTCTTTGGAGCACTGGTAAATAAAATGAGCTGACGCATGCATTAGGATATCGGTTCATCTTTTGTCTTCTCTTTCAACTCTCGATGCTTCAATACACGCCCACAATTCTAAAACTGTAAACCACATCGTCTTTGAATGCCCCTTCCTCCTAATCCACCCTAGGCAGAACCTACTACCACTTCAGCCCAAGATAACCAACACGCTGTACGACAGTGCTGGACAACTGAAAAGAACAGCACACTATTTTTCCATTTAACAGTGTCCACTGAGAATTTTGCTGGTGATTTAACAGGTCTGAAGCAGTACCGCCCTCTGATTGGCAAAAAGAATCGTATTCTTAATATTATTATTACTATTACTTATTTCAAAGAAACCATTATTAATGTAACGTAAGTGTTGCATCCAGACAATTTTATACTCTGTATTATTCATAATAAAATATAGACCATAATCACTGGCGGATCCATGGAAGGCAGTAAGCGCGTTCGCCCCCTCCCCCACTTGGCCGACTCCCCTCCCCTTCTCAAGCGTGTCTATTTTTGTGGAGAAATCATAGTTTGTGAACAAAATTAGTTAAATTACTATATAATTTGTATATTATGTTGCTTCTCTCAGGTATCTTAGCCGATTCGGTGGGGTGGAGGGGGGTTGTTTGCATCTACTGTCCTCTCCACTTAAGCACTTTGAGTGGTGGGAGCGATCCTATTTTTATGTAAAAATAATAGTTTTGAGAACAAAATTAATTTAATATCTATATAATGTAATTATAAGGCACTTAATGATATGTGAACCCATTTGTATATTATGTTGAACCACGCTCTAATCTCAAATTTTATCATAAATAGACATGTATTACCCGCGGCCCGCGTTTTTTTTTGTTTGCCTACCACTGTCGATGAGTCTCTGAGAGTTGTTTGTAAACAATTAAACGAAATGATAATGTTATAAGTAAAGCGAATGCGTAAATGTAAAAATAGTATGAATTGTGATATCAAAATACATAATCGACTTAATTCCATTTTTTCAAATAAAAACATTTGCTTGTAGGCCTATGTCACGATCTTTTATTATGTTATTAGATGTCACGTTGAAGATTAACTTGATCTAACAGCACAATCAATGATCGTGGTTGCCGAGGATCTCGAAATCGTCAGTTGATAGGATGATCATTTAGAAGTTGCTAGTTGATAAGATGATTATCTAGAAGTTGCCAGTTGATAAAAGGAGCATCTAGAATTCGCTAGTCAACAAGACGAGCTAAGTATGTTATTATTATAATCAATGAAGAAACTTCTCTTCGACAAATACAAATACTTTAATTCAAAACTTGGAAAAGCTATTGACAATAGTTACACTGATATACTGTGATTAAATAAAACAGAATATGTATATTACTACTAAATTAATTGATCTACACAATAATATGATCATGTCATCTTCCTTTGAGTTCCAACACGAGACTGGCGGTAATATCTAGAATCTTTTTAGACCTTTGGGAGTTATCACGTGACTAATATCTCTTTGTCGCTTGGTTAATCAATTGACCAAAAAAACATAGATTAGCGTACAATAATTAATACTTCTAATCAATCACATTTATTCCAAAACAGAAGTTTGCTGCATGCTTGGAATTTCTCGAGCTAGCTGAAAGCTCGCCGGCAGACCTTGGGCTAAATATAAACAAAGCGTACGTGACAGCCTACTTATATTTGATTAACAATTTAAATGAATAGACTTAATTTTGAATTGTTATGACTCTGCCATGCGCACCGCCATCCAGGCAGGTGCAGAGATGTGCACTTCTAGAAACCAGACTAGAAAAGGATGTTGGCATTAGGAGACAAACGACTTCCGCCCAAGTAGAGAGCCAATATGGAGAGATTGTGTCTAAGATAGATGTTGTTTTGTCTACCTGTGATGTCGTGTAAATGAACATATATGTGCCTCGTTGAGTTGACTCACTTAAGTTATTACAGTATGTTACTGTGTTAAAGAATAAATTAGATCTTGAGTTAGACATAGATCTAGATCTAGAGTAATCTAGAGCTAAATATTGGCTTGGATAGAGTTCATTTGCGCGTGCGCATGCGTGACCCTTTTTATTAGATATACGCGAATGAATGAAACTATTACATTATATCTTAACACGGATTCGCAGCTTTAGTGAACGAATGCATGAAAAATGCTTTAGAAAAACAAATTTGAATGTTAATTTGATTAAAATATGAAATGAATGAACTAAATTTAGTACGTTCATGTGTTAATGTATAAGACTATATTTGCCAAGAGAAGTTATAATATCTTAGATTTTAATTAGAAATTTAGACCTAGGAATAGAAAGATGAGTAACATTAAGGTATTGTCTAATGAAAGAATGCTCATCAGGAATTCTACATTCGCAGAAATAAGGAACGAATTTATGTAAAAAAAGCTTTTGAAACAAAAAAAAAGGTTAATTTTATTTAATAATGAAATCAATGTACTATATTTTGTATTATCATGCGTAAAAGTAAAACAACTTTCTGCGCAAAGTGTATTTCTTAAAATTAGATCTAGATCTAAATCATTTCGTTCTTTTCTCATGTAAAGCTTGGCTAGATCGATGAAGGTTGTACCTGGGGGGAAAGGGGGGGGGGGCTATACATGCAATCACACTAAACCCATGGGACAAACTAATACTTTTTCTTTTGTATTTTAGTTACTTTTTTCCAACCTCCACTCAATCTGATATTCTTCTACTGTTTATATACATTTTTTTTAGAGCTTTGAATTGTGGATTTGTAAGAAAACGAAGTTACGAATACGCGTATTGAACAAAATATATCACTTACAAATAAGCTTTTTTAAAAAGTTTTATTTTTCGAATATATTTTTTTTCGGAGGCCATCCTCAAATTCTTAAACTAAATCTGTGTATCTTATATTTTCATTTCAGGATCAGCCTTTGTCCCCAAGTTACTTTATTTGCTAAATTTGATGTGTCGTTTTAATAGAATGAATAATGAGCTGTAGACGTCAGTAGAATGCGTTTCTGCAGTGGAGAATGCAAGTAAATGCTCCCCCAGACCCCCCAAGCTGTCAAGAGAAAGGCCACCAACATGTTTTTTCCCGAAGTTTGAAAAACACTGCTTTTTGTATTCTTATATGTATATATTCGCTAAGGTTACTGCCGGTAATTAGATACAGCTAGTCTGCTACGTGACATATATATACTTGGAATTAGTGTTAGGGTTTGAGAAAAATCGCCCCCTCCCTTAAAAATTCTGGATACGCTAGTGTCCATAACAGAGAAGATAAATAGAACATTCCATAGCCAAGAGAATGAATGACTTAACTGCTGATTAAAACACTCCAAAGGAAACTCGAATGGAGGGACCACAATCACTTCCTTAAGAAATTTTTGACTTTCGAGTTGTAGTCTCAGAAGTTCGTCAAAAGACTTTGCTGAATATGATAGCCTGTAATCTTCAAACCGTAAAGTTGTCTTTAGTGAGGTAACCTTGAAGTTAAAACAAGAATAACATTTAAAATATATTTAAAATAAGAAACAAAGCTTTTACGAAGAATAATTGTATCAATCGGTCATGTAACTAGATTGGGAATAGAGCTACACTAACAACAATAAATCTGTGCGACTAATAATATTTTTACAATTTTATTTTGTTTTTAGCTTTTAGCTGTCTTAATACGCTTTGATCCAATCAGTTATCTAGAGCAATGGTCGGGGAGGGGGGGAAGAAACGTATATGATTTCAACGTATTTGGATTTTAAAAGAATTTTTAAAAAGGGGGAGGGAAAAGGACCTGAATTCAAAATCGTGGCTCTTATCTCCATGGGCCAACGTGCTAACCACTCTGCTAGTGAGGTACGTATGATTCGAGAAGTTTGTAAAGTGAAGTGGGTTTTAATTTAGACCGTCGACCTTTTAAGTGGACCGATTAAGCTTATGCCACCATTTCAGTCAAGTAAAATTTTTTTCCCTTGTTCGAGATACCAAAATAAAATAATTAATTACCAAATAGTTAGTCAACTAATTGTTTTTGTTTTGTTTTTTCATTCATACTTTGTATTGTCAGGTAAAATAAATAATTATATAAAATGTCAGCTTGATTGTTCTCCGATTGGGTGTCAGAGAAATTACTTTTACAAATTTTTACAAGACAAACAGACTTGCAAACATAGAGAGTTAATATAAGCTTTGTAAAAAAAAGGAAAATTTAAGCTTTAGATTTTCAAGTTTACTCTAAAGTCACTGCTACAATTACGAATGTGAAATTTAAATATAAATTACATTTTATATTCCAGCACTCGTATGCTATCAGAATGAAAAATTAAGTTACAGCAAGATACATTCATTTTTCCTAAGCAATAACAAAATAATAAAATAATCTTGAATATTATGAAGATATTCACAAGTGCGTTATTTATAAAATATTTCACTCTAGAAATTTGATGTCACGTTAAAGGATTATTTCATAATGGAACATTTCTTACAACAGTTAACTTTTGGCAACTTCGGCCATTTCAATCAGCAGACGAACTCCAATTACACCGGATCATTACACATTATTGAATTCATTAGGAATCTTTGACCCTCTTTATAATCTGATACATCATTTGATCCTAACCATAGACATATATAAAAGAAAGCTGCCCTAAAACAGATGCATATACACGCTATAAGTGTGGCAAACTATGCCGCAGTTTATCAGATTCTCAACCTTTGTTCTAGCTTATGTGATCTAAACTTAACGGACGTAAGGACTGATGGAATGCACAAAGCTAATAGAGGCTTATTTTTCTTTGGGGACCGCTTAAATATACTTTGACGAGCTGAGCAATTGATACTTTAGCTTTTCTATGGGGAAACATTACTACAACCACAGACAATCTCACACACAAAGACTCACAAACACACACACACCTAAGTATGACTGCAACAAGAAAGATAATTTTTATAAAAGCTTATCTAAGGGAAAGAACCTCCACACTAACAACTATAACTCTCAAGAATAAAGAAGTTTTTTTACTTATTTATACCAAACAAAATAATAATTAATTATCAGTAATTAATTGAATGGAGGCGTAGTGGCTGAACGATAGAGCGCTTGCTTTCATAACCGGAGTCTCGGGTTCGAATCCTGGTAAAGACTGTGATTATTATTTTTGGGATCTTTGGGCACCTCACATAGCTCTAATAATTACCTGACATTATTTGGGGGAAAGTAAAATCTTCACTCTATTACGCTGGCTACATAAATCCCTGGTTAACCGTGGGCTACAGAAAAAGATGAGATTTACATCATCTGCCCTATTGCAGACCTATAAGGTCTGAAAGAGGAACTTTACATACTTTACTTTAAATAATAAACTAATTGGTTAATTGTTTTTTTTTATTCATTCATATATTGTCTGCACAAATAAACAATTGTTCAAAGTTTTTATTTAATCTCTTACATTGGGTGTAAGTTTCTAAACTTTTTACCTGACAGACAGACAGAGTGAGTTCATAAAAGATTTGTAATAAAAATACTGCTTTTTACCTGAGAGACTCGGTTACACAAAGCACAGAACTTGTTCTTGTAGACTACATGTGTAGAGTTGTCTTGTACTTTTATATATGTTTCTAGCGATTGTTCTTCTATTGGCAGGTCAGCCTCACACAAGTACTCAACAGTAACATTGTCTTGGTAATCAGGAAGACAGGTACGTTCAATGGGAAAATGTATTTTATTCATAAAACAGCCCAAATCAAGTCTAATATATTTTACCAGGAGTTCCTCTCCATCGAGTTTACCAATGGGGTTACTTTTATTTATCTTGACGATATAACCAAATCCATCAGCTAAATTAGGATAATGATGTGCCGCTAATATATCCGGGCAGCATGTATCAGACTTCTCACACGAAGGTTTTCTGCAGTGACAGTAGCTACATTCAAATTGTGATAGAGATTGATTTCTCTCTTTCCCAACATCAACGATGTCTGTACCATTGCATCTTAATGTACACAGACTTAACTGAAACTCTAAGGGGGACAGTTGGTCTTTATCCCAAGCAAAATGTTTTCTCTCATTCACAGTAAAATTACACAATTCGGCATTCACGTTTCTAGAACCATAAAGAAACGCTACGTAAAGTTTCAATACTAGCACAAGCTCCATGTTTAGAGTGGTCTAGTTGTGCATGAGTCCTTATATTATGGAAAATCAAAACATTTCTTTATAATGAAAATAATGAGTAAAAAAATGCCTTCGAACCACTTTCATATTTCTTAAAACTATTGTTGAAAATCTATACAATAATATATGTACTCACTACACATTTCATCTTCTAGTTTTGATTTTAAACTAACAAACTTCGAGTTTCTTTTTTTTTTTTTAAGTTGTCCATTTAGTTTATGTAAAATGTCAAACTGATCAATTACTACTTGCATTTTAAAATGTCTCTGAAATGAAATCTTTTATGCTTTATGTGACTGGAGGCGTGGTGATCGACTTACTAAAAGGTCTCTGAATTTAACTGAACACTGAAATTTTGAATTTTTTTAGGTCGCCCCGATTCCTCACAACTCGGGTTCCTGATATTATTTGGGGATAGTTAAATGAGCTTAAACAAATCGCTTGTTACCACGTCACATGGCTTAACGTCGTTGCAACGAGCTATTGGTCTCCACCATTGCACAAAGGTTGCGGCGTCGCAGGTCAGTGTTGAGGCCTTCTGTGACGAATAGTCTCGGTTAGACTCGCAGGAGGGGAGTGCGGTAGATGTAGTCAAAAGAATCGGGCAAAATACCAGATAGGGAAGGCGACGTGAATTACTAATTGGTTAAAATATAAATAATCATTATACATTATTAAGAACAAAAATAAATGACACAAGTGTGTTGTTTTTCTATAAAAAGCAGACACAACAAAAAACCCGATTTGTCCACTTTAACCATCCAGTCCCCAAAAACAATCGTGAGCTGTGATTAAGGTTGCTGTTATGCGCTACCCAATGTATGCATCAGGGGATCGGTGGCCGAGTGGTTAAGCGCTTGGCTTCCGAAATTAGGATCCTGGGCTCAAATTTCGTAGAAGACTGCGATTTTCAATTTCGGGATTCTTACGACGCCCATGAGTCCACCCAACTCTAATGGGTAAAGGCAGTTGGTCGTTATGCTGGCCACATCACACCCTGCTCGTTAAACGTCGGCCAAAAAAACCCAGTAAACCTAAACACCATCTTCCCTTTAGATTGCAAGGTCTGAAAAGGGGAACTAAGCCAGACGTCAATGAAACGGTTAAGATAAATGTTGAAACACAGTAGACACACGTATGTCCCGCACGTCAAACAAAAACTATTCTAGAGATTTATGTACCATTGACAAGTAAAGAGATTGTCTTTGGAGCGGCCTGATGATTAGTCATGAAAGAAAAAAAATACATAGAGAGAATATATTATCACTGAAGAAGGAATAGAGAGCGCTACACGGTAATCGGCGGTATTACTACCTCTAACCCCTCCTCACATGCTTCATACGTAGCGGCGGCTCATTACCATCGATTGTTACGACAATGGCAGCCGGGAAAGCGCTTAAAGACCCCGATAGATGAATTTGATCAAATAATTATCTAGGTGACGACACCTTTTGAGGTGTGGCGAAATCTTTCCTTTTATCAAGAGCCTATGCACGACTCTATTATTATGCAGAATTCGTGGCGATTTAATTAATATTAAATAACAAATGCCTTTTAATCTTGTTACACAATGTGTAACAATATCTATATACAATAAACATTCTTAGTAATTTATATCCATACAAAAATCTTTAGTGCTTTTAGCTAATACACCAGAAAAAAACAAAAACATATAAATTTATTTTTTAAAATTATTTGACAAACAATAAACTATACTTATAAAATTGTCAAAAGAAATAAAAATGTAGAATAACTGTTAAACTTTCTAAATAAAATCTTATCTTGCTTTAATAATAATAATTCTTAAAGTCCGAAGATTATTGAAGAATGCAGAATTTCCCATTGTCCTCAGTTGGTCGATTTAGATTTTCTATTGCGCCGTCTGCGTCTGTCATCGGCAGCGGATTTTTATTTGGTCTCAAATGTGTATCCCTTGGCCTTTGTGAGTGACCTCCAGCTGTCTCGTTTGATGCCGCATGCAACCAGGTTCTCTTTTCTATGTCAGCTATGGCAAGTTGGCGTCAAAGCTAATCTTAAAAGAGCTTCCGTGGGGCACCTCTGTTATGTTGACCACCTTTTAGCTTACCAAACAAAGATAGTGGTGATAGTACTCAATAGATCACGTAGACGCACGCAATAACAAATTGGGCGTGAAATAATATTTACATAATACTCAATAGACATTCTAGTAATAAAAGGTATTAAAATAAAAACAAAAGAACTTTACCAGAGGCACCTCACTTCTTTAAAGATTAAACAAGACAAGCCATGGGACATGCCGATACATTTGACCTGACCCTTATTTGACAAGATGACACATTTGTTATGACCTCACTTTTAATAAGATGAATCAATAGACGAGTCGACACATCTGACATGATGATACATCTGACACGATGACACATCTGACATGATGACACATCTGACATGATGACACATCTGACATGATGACACATCTGACATGACGACATACAAAAAAACATCAAATTTGACAAGATAAAACTTGTGACAAATTGAAACATTTGACATTACGACCCGATTGACTAGACGACACTTTTGACAAGATGACATATTTGACAAGACGACACTTTTGACAAGACGACACTTTTGACAAGACGACACTTTTGACAAGACGACACTTTTGACAAGATGACATATTTGACAAGACGACACTTTTGACAAGACGACACTTTTCACAAGACGACACTTTTGACAAGACGACATATTTGACAAGACGACACTTTTGACAAGACGACACTTTTGACAAGACGACACTTTTGACAAGACGACATATTTGACAAGACGACACTTTTGACAAGACGACATATTTGACAAGACGACACTTTTGACAAGACGACACTTTTGACAAGACGACACTTTTGACAAGACGACACTTTTGACAAGACGACATATTTGACAAGACGACACTTTTGACAAGACGACACTTTTGACAAGACGACACTTTTGACAAGACGACACTTTTGACAAGACGACACTTTTGACAAGACGACACTTTTGACAAGACGACACTTTTGACAAGACGACACTTTTGACAAGACGACACTTTTGACAAGACGACACTTTTGACAAGATGACATATTTGACAAGACGACACTTTTGACAAGATGACATATTTGACAAGACGACACTTTTGACAAGACGACATATTTGACAAGACGACACTTTTGACAAGATGACATATTTGACAAGACGACACTTTTGACAAGATGACATATTTGACAAGACGACACTTTTGACAAGATGACATATTTGACAAGACGACACTTTTGACAAAATGACATATTTGGCAAGACGACATATTTGGCAAGACGACATATTTGACAAGACGACACTTTTGACAAGACGACACTTTTGACAAGACGACACTTTTGACAAGATGACATATTTGACAAGACGACACTTTTGACAAGACGACATATTTGACAAGACGACACATTTGACAAGATGACATATTTGACAAGACGACACTTTTGACAAGATGACATATTTGACAAGACGACACTTTTGACAAGATGACATATTTGACAAGACGACACTTTTGACAAGATGACATATTTGACAAGACGACACTTTTGACAAGACGACACTTTTGACAAGACGACACTTTTGACAAGACGACACTTTTGACAAGACGACACTTTTGACAAGATGACATATTTGACAAGACGACACTTTTGACAAGACGACATATTTGACAAGACGACACTTTTGACAACATGACATATTTGACAAGACGACACTTTTGACAAGATGACATATTTGACAAGACGACACTTTTGACAAGACGACATATTTGACAAGACGACACTTTTGACAACATGACATATTTGACAAGACGACACTTTTGACAACATGACATATTTGACAAGACGACACTTTTGACAAGATGACATATTTGACAAGACGACACTTTTGACAAGATGACATATTTGACAAGACGACACTTTTGACAAAATGACATATTTGGCAAGACGACATATTTGGCAAGACGACATATTTGGCAAGACGACATATTTGACAAAATGACATATTTGACACGTATAATCGTATAAGAGTGGTTCAGTTTGGTCAATAAGATATGTAAACGACATGTTTGTTATCAATGTGTGTAATGTTGAAGAATGCTGGTTCGTGCTTCCCGGAGCTACACTCAACACGTAAAAAACATAAATAGTAGAGATCAGCGGTTCTCAACCTTTTTAGCTCGGCGACCACTAATACGCTTATCCAGTAGGTTGCGAACCCCAACCGTAATAGCGCGAAATTTCCCGTCAATATTGCGCCGACAAAATATAATGTGTATAAAAGTACCGGATTATTAGTAATGTAATGCAATGGGCAACATTTTTGTCGATGTCTCTATCTTTTCAATATTAATAGATTTGAAAGTAAACCATATTTGCAGAGAACTAGAGTACTTTAAACTCCCCTTTTTCACCAATGTTTAAATTGCATAATTTGCTAAAAATATGATTTTGAAATGTGGTGACCCCGTTCAAGCAGTGATGAAATTTCAACGTGACATTTCCTACAATTTAACTTTGTGAAAGTTTGTGTGTGTGTGTGTGTATATATAAATATGACAATTATCTTTTCCTGTTTTCAAAGTACACTTTTGAAATGTACATAAATGATATATCTTGAAATTATTCATTTTAGCTTATTACACAAACGAATATTCACATTTGACTAGAGTAACACCTTTAGTAAAATCACTAAATTTAGAAAGCCTTCAGGACAGAAGGCTCAAAAGTAAAGTAGCAATCATACATAAAACACTGAACCATAATCTTCAAATACAAAAACAAAATTTAATAAAATACTCTGAAAGACACAAAGATAAAGGCACTTTTGTCGTCCCATATGCTAGGACAAATTTGTACAAGTGCTCCTTCTTCCCTAGTGCTATTAGAGCATGGAATGGGTTGCCTGAGCTAGCCAGGAAAACCAGTGACTTGGCAGAATTTAAGTCATTGGTTAATATGCATGACTAAATGCATGACGCGTAGGACGTAATCATCTTCTTTTTTGAAGTAACGTCTGTATTATATAAGATAAGATAAGATATTATATTTTTTTGTTTTTGTTTGCATGTTTATGTTTTATGATATCTAAAGTGTTTCAAGCCAAAATAACTGAAAAATAATGATAACATTAAAAAAAATATTGGTTCTATTCAAATTTACGATATCTAAAGTATTTCTTTCAAAATTACTGAAATATTTTTTCTGCGCTATTTTGTCGGCGCTAATACTCCCAAATGACGCCACTACTCTAAGATATACCTCGAGATTTTATTATTATCTTTTCCAAAGTGTCTGCTTTTGCCAAGTTAAATATTTTCCAACTTGGTTGCCTTCACCAAAATGGTGTCGATTGGTGCGGACCGCGCCCTATTGCTCCCCTCTCCCTCCAATGACGCCACTGTTCCAAGATACATACTTCTTCCTGATATATTTCTTGGTGGAAAGGCATGCTCCAATTTGATTCCCATTTCTGTAATTCATCTAATTCTCTTTGCAAAATGTCTTTGTCTTGTGTTATTTTTTATTATGCAATTGTCTTGAAATAATCTGAATTTTGTTCCTAAACTAATGCAGTTTGGTAAATCATTTATGTAAATTAAAAATAGTAGTGGACCTAAGACTGATCCTTGAGGTACACCTGAGTTTACTGTTATTTGTGTTGATTTAGAGCCTTTTTTATTACAGTTTGTTCTCTCCCTATCAGAAAATCTTTAATCTACTGATGCAATGAACCATTAATGCGAAAAATTTTAGTTTCTTATGCAAACTATGGTGGTTAACATTGTCAAAAGCGTTGGAAAAATCTAGTAAATATAGCATCTTTTTGCTCACTATCATCTAAACCTTTTGAAAAAATCATCAATCAGTCCTATTAGTTGTATTTCACATGATCTATATTTCCTAAAGCCATATTGGTATGGAGTAAAGACATTATGTTTGTCTAAGTGGTTTATGATGTGGCTACATATTATGTGTTCTAGGATTTTACATGTGATGCTGGTAAGTAATACTGGTCTGTAGTTTCCTGGGTCAGATTTTTCTCCTTTTTTAAATAGGGGGGGGGTAACATTAGCTTCTTTTTAGTCCCTTGGTACTATGCCCTTGTTAAGAGATGCCAGAAAAAGTATTTTAAACACTGGGGATAGCTCATTGCTTAGTTCTTTGAGTAATCTAGCTAGAGTATCATCAGGTCCAGACGCTATATTCGGTTTGATGTTGGCTAATAGTTTTTGGATTCCCTTTTTTTTTGTACTACTAAGCTGTCTACTTAGTTCAAATTAAGTAATGTCTTTGTTACCTGGGGCTGAAAATGCTGATGCAAAGTATTTGTTTAGGATTAGGATGTTAGCTTTAGTTTCATTATCAATATGTATTATATAATCTTCTCCTTTTAATAGCGCTATTTCTGTTGTTTCCATTTGCTTAGACTTAATGTATGACCATAGGTTTTTGTTTTTATCTTTAGATATTACATTGTTTATGTATTCACTCTGCAGCTGTCTGCTTACTTTTTGGGTTAGGTGTTTAATTTTTATATACCTTTTTATAAACTCTTTCTGCCTTAGTTTCTTTAAATTTTATTTTTAGGTTTTCCTTCTGTTTACAAAGCTTCTTTAATATATTATTAAAACAGCATTTATTTAATTTGTTCAAAGTGCAAAGTGTAATTAGTTGATATATGATTTTCTATAATGCCTTTAAGATATTTTTTAAAGAAATTCCAGAGGTCATCGATTTTTGGTTAATGTCTTTTTCTAATAAGAATGTTTGTTGAAAGTTTAATGCAGATGGTGTAGTTGTGTTAGGTTACATTTATTCCAGAGTTTAGATTTTTCTTTTGGGTTTTGTATTGGACATGTGTACGATACAGCTGCTCCCTGATTGACCCTCAAGCCACGCACTCTTGCATAGGTCGATGCTATACTTAATCAGCTGCTGCATCGGACATGTTTACGATACAGCTGCTCCCTGATTGACCCTCCAGCCAGTCGGTCGATGACCTATGCTGGTATCTCAGCGTGACCAGCCGGTTGACCCAGAGCGGGCCATCTGGCCTAGATGAACTTAGAACCAAGTACTGTATTGTGGTAGTTTATCATCGGATAGACACCTACTAAAATACCAGGATTTCTTTATCCCCCTTACCAGTCCCAGTCCAAGGCAATTGGACTCGTCTAAGACGTAGGGAGATTTTAAAGATAAGGAGACAGAGTGATGATCAAAGAAGGCAGACCGAGAAAAAGAGGAGGCAGACACAATGATAGAAAAGAAAAAGGACACTTTTGAGCTCCAAAAGTGCTAAGGAAAGATGAGCGCAGTTTAACGTCATGTCTCGGGACTTTTATTACAGTACACTGAGTTTAAGGTAAACTATATGTCAAGACTATATATTTTATATTTGTACAGTTTGTACTTTGATTTACAAGTCTAGATGGCATGTTGTGATGGAGGACTATCGTATCCCAAAAGTCATTCTCTAAGGGCAACTCGCGTCTCGCTCAAGAAAAAAAAAACTGGTCGTTCTACGACCAAAGGACTCCTGATGATGTATTACAAGTTGATGAGTCCACTGATAGTGCGTTTGTTAGCCATGTACAAAAAAATTAAAAGCTTCATGACGAATTGTATTTTGCCAACCTTTATTTTGCCACACAGAAGCAGAACGTTACGAACCAACTTATTCAAAAGAACAAAATGGGAATAGATGTGTTGAGAAAAGCAAGAATGGAGCCAAATGTATGGTCTTAAATACTAAAGAATTCTCTGCATGAATTCAAAACGTTGTCCTAAGTTATATCCTCATAGTGTAACATACACAGACAGGATTTGGTGGCAGCACATAAGAATAATATTAACACGCCCACTAATCTACAGAAAGTTCTGAATCAAAGCCTGAAAGTCGTTAGCTAAAACTGTAGGAACATACTGAGCCTTTTTTTTTCATTCCAATGTTCCTTGTTCTTAATAGACAAATAAAGCATATGTTCTCAATTGCGGCTACGTCTTGATACCTATGTGCTATAACGGGAAAGTTGTTTCGATTAGACGTGTGTTTACATTTTGACAATTGTGTAGATATCTCCAACAGAATATACTCGAGTTGGAAAATAATCTCTACAAGATTGTAGTCGTGGTGAAGTGTTAGGGTTAAATAGGTTCAACGATGTTCATAAAAAAAATTCCTCGAGTACATCAAGACTCTTTTGTTGCAGACGAAGGAATAAAAGATGGCCACTCCTTGAAGTCCATTTAGAACGACAGACATCAATCTGAAAACGAAAGTTGTATTATTTAATGAAAGAATTACATTTAAAGAAAAGAAACCAAAAAGTATATATTATTGACGTACTAACTATGGGAAAAGAAAGTGTCTGAACGAGAAAACAAAACTTGTACGTCTGCCAAGAAAATTAGGTCTTAGTAAATAAGTATGGGGTGTGTGCTTGAGTGACAAAAAAGCTTCATTACTTATCACTAACTAAGGGGATAAAACTCCGCACTTACACTCAAGAATGTATAACTAATTTCTCTTAATTTATATCAAACAAAATCAATTAATTACCAACATTTAATTGACCCATTGGTTTTCTTTTAAAATTGATCTATGTTTTGTTAGGTTAGGGTTAAAAGGTTATTTTAAAAGTTTCGACCTAATCCTGGAATGGGTGTGGGAGAAATAATTTGTACATTTATCAAACGGGCAGGAACACTATATATTATTTAGCCATATCTACGAATACTGAAGGATTAATTTCTAATTAGTAAATGTTTTTTATTGATTCATGTCTTGTGAAAGAAAAAAGTGTACTAACGTTTTACCAGACAGACAAACAGATTCACAAAATGAGTATATATAAGCTTTTAAATTAGGATTCTTATACATCAGCGATAAATCAAAACAAAACTCAGCTTTACTTTCATCTATATAAGTTCAAACTAATTTCTCATTATAATTTTATATTGTAGCTAAATGTAATGCAATCTACCTAAATGTCGTAAATATATATGTATATATATATATATATATATATTGGATTTCAAAGAGTATTCTATTGTGTTAAAACGTATTGTCATACTTTAAAATATCACTAGCCATTATTTCAGCCAGAAATGCCACAATCCAAAACATGCCAGTAACAGTCGACAGCTTGGCGTAGATTGTTATTTCAAAGTCAGTGCGAGCAGCTTCCCATGACTGTAGTGTCCGGACTTGGTAGATGGCGTATACAACTTTTAGGAAGAAGGTCACGTTGACCAATGTGATAACCAATACAGGAGCTGCTACTGCAATACCTGAGGAAGAGTGGAGACAGAAAGTATTAACAACCCATTTCATCTGGATCAGGCATGTCAAACACGGCGTTCGGGGGCGGCCCGCTTGGCCACCTCAAAAATTATCAAAATAATGTTAGACTATTACGCTGGAAAATAAAAGATGACAAGCTACTTGAATTGAAAAATAGTATTTGTTAAACTGAACAACGAGATTGAATCTGCAGTGAAAGCCAGCTACATTTTTTTCAAACTTAATTGCAAGCCATAGCAAATCGTTTAGTGAAAGGGATTTTATGAAGGAGTGTGTCGTTAAAGCTGCGGAAGTCCAGAAAATGTGAAAGCATTGAAAGAAATAACTTTAAATAGTAACACTATGGCAGATAGAATAATTGACATGTCAGTCAGCTTGAGGGAACAAGTAAAGAACAAAATAGATTTTGAAATATTCTCATTGGCTGTCTATGAGTCAACTGATGTAACGGGTGTAGCACAGTTGGCTATACTCATAAGGACCTGTGACATAAATTTTGAGATACATGAGGAGCTACTTGTTATATACATAACGCCACAACAAGCGAGGATGTTTTTGAGAAATAACAGGTGATATTGCAGTACAATTTACCTTTGGTAAAGCTAGCTACTTTAACAATGGATGGCGCGCTAACCATTATGAAATGATATTGATGCAAAGCTACTTGCAAAAAATGCTAATTTTAAATTTGCTCATTTTCAGTGCATCATTCACCAAGAAACATAACGCACAGAGCAATTACAATTCCAACATGTCATAAGACTGGTTTCAGTCACTATCAATTTTATTCGTGCCAGTGGCTTAAATCATCGCCAATTTCCAATATTTCTGAATGACATTGGACACAAAATTTGCTGGCTCTCCTGTCAAAAAGAATTGAAGAGATTTGTTGTTCTGCATGAAAAAATTGTATTGTTTCTGAACATGAAAGGTGAACCTGTTGAACATTTCCATACTGACGAATGGGTTCAGGATTTGGCATTTGCAATTGATCTCATTGGTCACCTGCAAGACTTGAATTTGAAACTTTAAAGTAAGGACTAAATTGTCACAACTGCTTGCGATCATGTGAAGTGCTTTCAAGGAAAATTACCACTGTGGATAAACCAAATATGAAGAGAAAATCTTGTTCACTTCTCAACGTGTCGGAAACTAAAAAGATTAAATACGGCTGCAACATTTGGTAAATATGTCTTACACCTGGAATCGTTAGTAGATGGATGCTTCCACTGGCTAATTTCATGACTTCGTTTGATAAGAGCAAGATTTTTTTTTTGTTTTTATCTCCATTTTCATTTGCTTATGAAAATGCTGCTGGTAATGTGCAAATAGAGCTGATAAAATAGAGGTTATATTCTTTGTTGAAAGCGAAGAATAAAGAAGTGGCTGCGCCAAAATGTAGTTATTACCTAAACAGTACGTTGAATTGCGGACATTTGCAGCCAGAATTCTAGCTATTTTTGCAAGCACTGATCTCTGTGAACAGTTCTTTTCTATAATGAAAGCTACAAATCACCTCAACGTTCGAGACTATCTGATCTAATTTGTCGTCAGTGATGATAGTGTCAGTGACAAACTAACTTCCACCCGATATTAATAAACTTGTTTACCAGAAATATGTCAAGCATCAGGACAAAGAAAACAAATGCGCAATCTGAGTAATTTTAAATTTCGAAATTGTACTGCAAATTTAGCTAACTAAGGGACATGTATGCCGATAATTATTTTATTCTATTGTATTATTTCTAATTTACATAAAACTAGTAAGCTGTTTTGCAACTGATTTTTGGCTGCGGGCCCTTATGAAATAGTAAGTTTTTTATGCGGCCCATACACTTTAATGAGTTTGACATGCCTGGTCTAGATCATTAATATACACTCTTTTTTTAGCGGCTCCCAAAAGTGGAAAAGACGCTATTAATTTTCTGTGGCCTGTCTGTCCGTCCGTTCGTCCGTCTGTCCCGTTTTATTCTCAGAAAGTAGAAGAGAAAATAAAAAACGGACATCATGATATTAGATCATTTAAAGTTCTGATTTAACAGTTACTTTTGTCTTTTCCGAAAGTGAATCATCTAATTTTAAAATTATCTATGCAAACATATTTTTCAAAGAAATACACCAATTTTAAATGAAAAACGTCTGGGATGGTATGTCTTTTAAAAAGGTCACAGGCTTCTTCATTAATCAGTCATAGATCCGAACATTGGTACAAACAATTTGCATCTAAGGTCACAATGGGAACAGTATCAATGTATTATTATAAAATATATTTTCCATTTATTGACTAGGTTATTAAATGAAATACTGTTTGAAATATTGTTTTAAAACAATTTGATTTAAACTTCTTTTCAATAGACCTCATTCACCAATTGTAAACAAACAACATTTTGCCACGTGGTTCTCTATATCTTCTATACAAATCAAGCAATCCATAAAGGCTGTCACGTGATACGTAATTTTCATTGATTGTTTTATCAATATTATCACGTGGCTTATATTGTATTAAACAATTTAAACAAAATTTAAATGCATAATCCATTAAGAAAGTAGTTCATCTTCTAATAGCTTAAGGGTGCAGATTGATTTATTCTGTAACCAGTAGTATCATATCAACAAGTGAATCTGATGCGAACATCTTAAGTGTACTATACCCTGTAACTGGCCTACTAATCCTAATAATAATATTGACCTATATCTATCTCTAGAGGATCTAGATTTTATTTCTAGATTTCTAGAACTAGTCGTCTAGATTCTAGTCTAGAGTAGGCTGTAGATTTAGTTCTAGAATTTGATCTAGAGTCTATTTAGTCTAAATCGTGTTGCAAATTTTTAAAATTTCTTTAAACAATCTTGTCCATTGGTGAATTAGATGGGGACCGCCTCTGAGTTTGTGTGATGACACAAACTCTGTTTGTAATCTTGTTTTCTTATCTATATTTATTTTCTCTATCTATCTATCTATCTATCTATCTATCTATCTATCTATCTATCTATCTATCTATCTATTATCTATCTATCTATCTATCTATCTATCTATCTATCTATCTATAGATCTATCTATCTATCAGTATTTTCTCTTTCCTTCTCTTATTCTCTATGCCAATAGTATTCTTACTTATTTATCTTTCTCCTGACCCTTCTATCATTCTTTAATTTGTTATTTTTATGACTCGAAATTATTTCTCTATACATTCTATCTAACCTCATATAATTACTTTTCTAAGCCTTTTAAATGGTTAATATGTAAACAATATATTGCCAAGCTTTGCGTTAAAAGCTTTTGAACAGCTGTAACATTGTCACAATTCTTTTAGGATTGAGGTGCTCTCTCTCAAATTCTGTGAAATATGCAAGTTTGGAGGTGCATGTAAGCCGCTATTCAAAAGAACCGAAGAAAAAAGTCTAGAATATATATTTCTTGAGCTGAATGCTTTCAAAAGCAGTACCATTAAATAGTTACAACCTTAGATGAGCGAATTCACACAATACTTAAAGCACATGTACAGCCAATGAAATAGATTGATTGACATAACATATTATTGCGATTAAATAGAGCAAGTGAAGGTACAGACGAATGACAGCTATCCATCGCAAACTAATGACAACTGAACGAACCACGGAATAATGACCATCATAATTTTTTTTGCTAACTGTACAACGATGTTTCTGGTGAAGTTACATAATTCTTCTTATCTTCAACCTTCTTAGCCTAATATCAGGGCCGGCCATAGCCATATAGAGGCTATAGTTGAAATTACCTTGTTAGTCCCAATTAAAATAAAGTCATAAAATGTTAACAGCGAAATACTACAAATTATAAAAGCTAGTGTACTCCAGCAATAACATTTTGCACAATTTTCGCTATTTCTTCTCTAAAATAATTGTCCTGTGCGAGGCCCCCACCAAACGGAGCCCTATGAGGCTGCCTAGATTGCCTGTGCCTAAGACCTGCCCTGCTTCTATCTTAGCACTCTATCTCTGTCCAAAAATGTATGCATTACTCTTGTTTATATGTATTCAAAATCTTTAAAACATCTGGTCTGAAATATAAAAAAAAAAGTGTTGTTCTTACACATACACGTTGTGACCCGTTTAGCAGATCAGGAATTCTGCCTCACTCGTCTGGCTGTCAGACTGATGCTTAACATAGTATAAGACAGTTTGTCGATAGACTATAGTAAAGTTCCATATATATTGCCATAATGCCATGGCCAACCTTTGCTTAAACATTTCCGATGGGGGCGCCTCAGAGTTTGTGAAATAACTTGAGTTCTTTTTGTAATGTTATTTATTAATAATTTTACAAAGACCATATCCTATCAAACTTCCATATTAAGATCTCTGTTCTAAGTCAGTGAAACGTAAACCATCTACTTTTGGCAGTAAAAAAAAAAGTTTTTGAGTTTTAAGCAAATAGTTCACACTATCACAGAACAAGTCTAGTTGATGTTTACTCACCCACTGATAAGGTCGAGTCTAAATAACATCTCACTTTCCCGTATCCAATATCTTTCCCTTCTGTCACCAAGAAATGGTACCCTATACATGTCAACACAGCAGACACTGGCAACGCGAAAGACACACACACACACTTCCACATCTCATATTTCGGAGTGATTAAACCACGTGATCTTGTTTGGTCAGTAAACACACGCAACATTCGGTAGCTACAGATGAAGCTCCAGGAGAAGTTCCACAGCCACAGGAAATGTGTGACCACACCAAGAACTTGACAATAAATGCCATGTTGAAATCTATCAGTTTATAAATTACAACATAAGTTAATAATATGGGAAATAAATGTGTCAGTCATTTCTTTATAACAGTGTTTCCCAAACGTTTTCTTTAACGGAACACTTTCCGTATTTAGGGTATTTAGCGGAACACTTTACAATTTTTTTTTGCTATAACTGGTAAAAAAAAATTAATTTAATTTTTTCCGAGTATAAAACTTTAAAAAACATATAGAAGTGATGTACTGATGTACATGTATATGTACTATATCTATATACTATACTTATATCCACCATTCCTTGGACCTATGAATCTATCTATATATCTAAAAAAAAGCTTAATGACTTTGATGGTTAGGTGTCCTTACAGAGCATAACTTCTTGATAATAATAATAATAATAATAATAATAATCATTATTGTCTTTTTGGAAATGTGTCTTACAATTTGTGCATTACACCATTTATCAGGCGCTATATTGGTAAGTTGAATTCTAATACCTGGTTTGGCTTCCCTTTTTTTTTTTTTTGCTATAAGTGTTAAAAAAAATAATTTTAAATTAATAATTTTTTTCGAGTATAAAACTTTAAAAAATTATATAGAAGTGATCTACTGATGTACATGTATAACTACTATATCTCTATACTATATTTATATCTACCATTTCTAGGGCCTATCTATCTATCTATCTAAAAATAGCCTAATGACATTGATGGTTTGGTGTCCTTGATGAGGATAGCTTCCTGATATCAGGCGCTATATTGGTAAGTTGAATTCTAATACCTGGTGTTGCGTCAATAGTTTGTAGGTAAATGAAACAATATTTTCGTAGTGCTACTCTTCAAAAGCTATTGACCAGAAATTATTTAATGGTTAATTTGTATTGTTCCTTAGCTTAACATTTGAGTTAGAATCTTGATCGCTGCATAGTTCATAGTGATATTACGTAATTTATTTTTTTACTAAAAAGAATTAATAATAAAAATTAAAAAAAAAAAATCTTTCTTCATGTACTTATAGATTACTTCTCGTGTAGGTCTTTATCTAGTTCAATATTCCAATACTTGGTGGAACTCATAGTCTGTCTCGCGGAACACTAGGGTAACGCATTTTGGAAAACACCGCTATATAAAATTGCTTTCATTTAATATATTGTTTATTTTTACTGGCGGATCCAGGAAGGGGGGGGGGAGGGCGGTCTATTTTTTTTTTTTAGAAATTACAGCTTGTTAACAGAATCAATTAAATATCTATAAATTAAAAAGTTTGTATTGATATTTTAACCAATCTTTATAGTATGTCCTTTCCCTGTTAGCCAATTGGGTGGAGTAGGGGGGGGGGCTGAATACATCTACTTCCCTTCTCACCTAGACCCTTTGAGTGAGGGGGCGGTCATATTTTCAGTGAGAAAACAGTTATTGAACAAAATAAGTTGAATTGCTATATAATTTTTTATTATGTTGCTACACTTAGACGATTTATTTAGGTGGGGGGGGGGGGGGGCGATTGCTTCTACTGCACTCCACACTCTTGCCCTCTGACTGGCAGTGGTGGACCTTTTTTATGGAGAAATCATTGTTTGTGAATAAAATTAGTTGAATATCTATTTAATATAAGCTACATATTGATATTTTAACCCATTTGTATATTATGTCGCACACAGACTATGATC
Organism: Biomphalaria glabrata; assembly: GCF_947242115.1. NCBI lineage: Eukaryota > Metazoa > Mollusca > Gastropoda > Planorbidae > Biomphalaria > Biomphalaria glabrata. The sequence goes on along the minus strand of NC_074712.1, from coordinate 12,047,335 downwards.
TCAAATTTTATCATTAGTAAATATAAAATGAAAAAGGGTTGTACCAGGTGTGAGGGACGATACATGCAATCGCATTCCTCCCATCGGACAAACCAATATTTTTTTTTCTTACAATCTAATTGGTCCACATAATTTTTCCGCTAACTTCTAAACTTTTTTGTTTAGAGCTTTGAATTATAGTTCTGTAACAAAACAAAGTTACAAATATGCCTATTGATCAAACTGTATCACTAAGAAATGACTTTCTTTTTTTAAATTATTTTTCGAATAATGTTTTTTTTTGGTTTCAATCCTCAGAGACTTAATCTAACTATGTGTGGTTTCTTATCTTCAAATCTGTTGTATTTGCATTGTAGTAAGAGCCTGTAAATTCATATTAGAATAATTTTCAATTAAAACATTATTCAAAAGGTCCTTTTTTAATAGGATGAATAATGAGCTGTAGATGTCGCTTTGCCCCGGACCTCAGACCATCTAGCTGTCAAGATAAAGGTAATAATATGGCTGTTTTTTTATTATTATTATTATTTTTTCTAATGATTTTTTTTTCGGCGGCGATCCTCAAAGCCTAAACCTAAATATGTGGGTTATCTCATCTTTTCAAGGAACAAATCGGTTGTATTTGTAATGTAGTAAGGGCTTGTAAATAAATATAAGAATTTTTTTCAAGAAAAACATTATTTAAAGGTCATTTTTAATAAGAAGTATAATGATCTGTACATGTCAAAAGAATGTGTTTCTGCAGTGAAGAAAGCAAGAAAACGCTTTTGGCGTAGTGGCTTCGCCCCGAACCCCACTAGGAAAGCTTACGGCGCACCTCCAGACCCCTAGCTGTTAAGAATGAGAAACACTGCCTTAAAAAAAACAAAAAACTATATAAATATATATATATATTATGGACGTAGCCAGGTGTTGGGGGTATGGGTTCAACCCCCCCCCACACACACAAACACAAACGAGAAATAAAATCCCCACCCTGCGGGGAGAGGATCGGAATTTCGTGACAGATTTTTTGTTTTAATTGTGTTTATTTTAGGTGAGATTTTATTACTAAACCATCACTTGCCCCAGCACAGGCAATGGATTTTGAGTTTAAAATCCACTACCAGGTGTTTTGCAGTTAAATCCCCTTCTTCTATAAAGCAAAACAAAAATTAAAAAAAAAAAAAGCAAACGACAATCCCCAAATTCCGAGAGAAAAGTTAAGGAAGAATTTGATTTTAAAACCCAATCCAAAATATACGATAAACCCCTTCTTCAATATAAAAAAAAATCAAATTACACTCTAAAAATTCTATGAGCGTAGCTAAATTGGTTTTGACTCAGTTTTCAGTTTAAACCCCCTTTCAGCGGGGTTTGATGGTAAAAAATACCTCTTTAATATTAAAAACAAAGCCAATTATACAATTAAAATTCTATGAGTGTAGTCAAGGGGGTTTTGTGTTTAAACTCCCATCCAGTGGAGTTTGAAGCTAAAAAAATACCTTTTTCAATATAAAAAAAGCAAATTACCCACTTTAAAATATATGAGTGTAGCCAAATGGGTTTTGAGTTTTAAACCTCCTTTCAATGTAAAAAAAAAGCGAAATACTCACTTAAAATGCTATGAGCGTTGCTAAAAGGGGATTGATGATAAAAATGCCTCTTCAATTAAAAAAAAAAGCAAATTACACACTAAAATTATTTGAGCGTAGCCAAGCCAATTGGGGGTTTCGAGTTTAAACCCCTCTTTTACAAATGACTTTTTTTAAGTTTAAAACCCCCTCCAGATGGTTTTGAGTTTAAAATCCCCGTAAAGAGCGTTTTGAGGTGGAAAATCTCTATCTTCATATGTTTTTCTAATGCCAACTATAGTTATCAAATTCTACGATAAAAACAACAACAATAACTTAAGAGACTTTTTAGTTTAAAACCCGTAACAGATGATTTTTACGATAAAAGATATAAAATCTAAAGCAAACTACAGTCACATAAATCCAAGAGCGTTTTCAAGAGAGTTTACACATTTCTACAAGTGGCGGGGCTCCATTAATAAAGTGCAGTGAATAGTTATCTGCCGAAATTGAAAAAGACTAAATCTGTCTCAACAAAGATGGGTAAGGCAGATTTTAGGAGTCAGTTATATAGATCAAGGAAATCCTATGGCAAACTGGGAGTCGACCCCTTAGTAAGATTGTGACAGAGTGTCCCATGAGGTTTGTGGGACATGTTCTCCGACAAAATGAATTATACATAAGAAGAGTTGCGATGACATCCTAGGACAACTTGGCACCACACATTCATGGGGGTCCTCAGAGCAGGTGGGAAGAGGCTTCAGACATTGCCAGTAACAAATTTTTGTGGAAGAAGCTTGACGGCAAATGCCGAACATCACGGGGAAATGTGGGGGTCTAAGTCAGTAAGATTAGCACATTAGGTTTTTGAAATAAAACTTTTTAATAGCAGGAAAATGCACCTTAGTATATGCATTTTGTTGGCTTTCAATACCAGAAATAGTGCTTGAAAAAATCCACGAAACAAAAATCCTGGCTACGCCTATGATATATATATATATATATATATATATATATATATATATATATATATATATATATATATATATATATATATATATGTATATATATATAGCTGAACGCAGGTTTATGATTAGGGTTTACTAGGCGTTAGGGTTTTTGAAAAAATCGCTCCACTCCCCCCTACTCCAAAGTTCTGGATCCGCTAGTGTCCTTTACAATTATTTTATGCTTACATGCGTATACTGGCCAATGATGACAGTTGGGCCAAAAGTAGACTGCAGCTTAGAAAGAAGTTATTCAGACCGGTCATTGTTCGTAGCTCCGAAATCATCAGATGTGACAACATGGTCAGCAGAAGACATACAGCAGAGAGACTTAAACAGGTCAAGGTCAGAATGTATTCAATCAAGCAATATTTTTCTATACATTCTTTGCCAGATTTTTTTGAATTTCTTTTGCTTTCTTGCAATATTCTGTCTAACAAATCAACGCACACATTGAGTCTTCCTTCGTTAGTGACTTCTACCATGATAAGATCTTTGTTGTCTTTGATGATTATCTTAGTCACATTGAAATCAATTGATATTGACACGTCTGGTGGTGTTACTATATCATTGACAGTTAGCTGGTATTCTGTTGCGTTGAATCTTACATACTTACAGAGCATTAACGAAGAAAGACTTAACAGTTTAAGACCTACATATCTATCTCCTGAATTTCTATACATATTCCACAATTCTCTCTTTTTAAACGACTGATATTGGTTAAAAATTACACTTGGCTGTAAAGGTACCTCCATTGTTTCTGATAAAGTCAACTTAAAATCTTTTTTGAGCAAGTGTGCAATTAAACGAGTCTCAAGCTGTGTCCTGGATTCTCTGATAAGTGAGTAAAAGTTCACTTTGACAGAAAATACGACAGAAGTTCCGGCTTTGCGTTGACAGGATATACAGAGAAATGGGTTTTCCGCAATGTTTACTTCCAGGTAATAAGAAAAAGAAGCAACAAACAAATACATGTTAAGCTGAAATAACAAAAAAAAAATGTCGACAGTTAAAACATTTAATTTGAAAAATCTAGAGAATCAATAACTAATTGATTTTTGTTTGCATTAATAATAAAAATATATTTGAACAGTGTAAGGGAATAATCGCGATTAGTTCTGTGTAATGTCTTTCCGTCCGTCCGTCCTTTAGTCAGTCCTGTTTAGATCTCGTAAACTAGAAAACATATTGAAAATCTGACATCGCGATATTTTAGACCTTTTAAAGTTCTGTTGCAATGGCTTATTTTTCTTTCCTAAAAAATAAAAAAAATATAAAAAAAATGTTAAAAATGCATTATTTTTACAACTATTTACTATTAATAGTAATAACACAGAAGACTGTTTAGTGAGAGAGATGATTATTTTCCATATTTTTAGAACATTTATTAAAATTGTTGAGATACTTTATCAAACATTTTTAAAAATTGTATTGCTAAATTATATAATTTGTCATACAAACTACTACATTTACAAAAAAAAAAAAAAAAAATAAAGAGCAAAAAAAAATATTTAGTAGGCATTTAAGTGACATACAAATTAAAACAACAATTAATAAGTAGTATGTCATATCATACAGGTGTACTTCACATTGTAACATCATGGCAAGTACACTTTACTAGATGGAAAAGTTTATTTTTTTTGTTTGTTTTGGTTGTAACTTTGTTTTGAGGTTTGTTTAATTGTGCATATCTGTACTATTTGCTTAAAACAACCAAATTTCCAAAGTCTAAATATAAAGAATAGAGATTACTAACTGCTAAGCTCAACTGTTTTGTACGTTAACCTAATTTCTAATTAAAATACACGATCTTTCAATCTCTCTAATTAATTGTCGTTGGCTGACTGTGCAGACAGTTTATATTACGTTAACATATAGAAACAAAAAAAAACAACAGAGCTTTCGTGAAAGCATTAGTTGATAGAGTTATTTGTTACAGTGACTTTTACAGAAAACAAGGGAAGAAACCTGTGTTATCAAAAGACGAGTTGATCGTTTGATAGATTGCTCGTTCTTGAAATGATGGGATAACTCTTCTGGAGACCCATCTTTAGTCATCAAAAAGTAAGTGAAGGTGTATCCAAGACTATGACCATCAATCTCTTCCAGTATCTCCACACACGTATCGCCTTTCAGATGTTTCCCAGGAGTGCAGTTGAGTTCTAGACACCGACCCTACACATAAAAATACAAAGCATATGATGCATTTCATAACACTTATTGTTCACTGCAGAAATACATTATTATAAATCAGACACTTTGCAGGTTGTAATTTGATATAATTATCTGAGAAGTTATTTTCACAAGCACTTTACAGTAAGTTATAGTGTTTGAGATCTAAGGTTATTTAATAACTTGTTCTGTTTCCGCTATTTTGCGCTGTTGCATGTGAGTTGCGTAATCATGCCATACTGCATGTTGAGGGCGAGGCACTGCATTTCACCAAGACTGCATTTGTTCATTTTAGAGTATCGATTTATTTGTACTGCAAAGTCAATATATGTAAGACATTAGTACCATTTCTAAATTAAAAGAAGTTCCTGGCCCAGTGAAATGTGGTGTTCCGAAGATAAAAAGTAAGTGTAGTATTGTAAAGAATTATATAAATCCTTTAACAATTGCATAGCGTCGTGGTCTTCTAGTAATCTGTTTTTTTTTCGTCCTCTGCGACTGTCTTCGCAAATGCTTTTTTTTGGATCTAAAATGTGAGATTTATTAGAGTTCTCTGTCTATTTCAGAGGCCCTGCACGCTTCTTTTCTCTATGCCATATAGGGCAAAATGGAGCCTGAGTTAATCTTTGTAGTTCTGCCACCAATGCCTATGTTACGTAGTCCAGCTGTTCGCCTTAAAAACATCGCTTTCCCATACAATTATTAGTCATGCATAATAGATGTTCGACCCTGTGCAGATGTGGAATGGTAAGAGGTTCTACCACATCGGTCTACAGCAGAAAATGGTTATTTGTTAGCATATCGCTGTCGTTAAAGTCACTGCGGGTGTTTTGGAAAAAATTAAAGAATTAAAGAAAGAATAATGCTATAAGAAAGCGAATGTGTGAATGTAAAATAGTATGAATGGTGCTATCGAAATAGCTAATCGACTTTAATTCATTTTTTTACATTAAAAAACTTTCGTTTGTAGGCCTACATATATTTAGATCTAGATCTAGAGTCTAGATACTATTATAGTAGATGTAGACCTACTATTATAAGGGTAAATTAAAGGGCTTAAGAAGCTTATTAATTATTGTATGTTAGAATATTTAATATTCCTTATATGTATCCTGTCCAATCATAGTGAGGTTATTAAGCAAATAAATGGAACTATAAAAAGCACGCACGCACGCCGACCCTCTAACCCTCTTCTCGTCTGAGCTGCATTGCATTGCCATAGCTTTCTTCGATTCCGGCTGATGCGTGCGTGCGTGGTGTCCCGCTTGGTTGGACGATGTAGAGAATTATATATACAGATTATAAAATGGTATATTTTATTTACTAATGAATTAATGGTGTATCGTGGGAAGCGTGGTCGAGAGGCCAAGTGTCGATTAGCTTGACTACCTAGAAGGTTCGAGGTTCGACACCCGACTCGGGCAGAGTTGTGTTTACTGAGCGCCTAAAGGCAGCACGGAAAACCAACTACTAGATACCCCCTCCCCCCCCCCCCCCCCCACTGGTCCACAAATGAGATTGGACCAAAAGCGCTCTGAGAAGCATGCTATAAGCATGAAAGTAGCGCTATAGAAAGGTATAATAATAATATCGTATACTAAAAGATTTATTTATATTTAGATATTGTTTTAAAATATTTAGATTGAACTTTGTATCTAAATTTTTGTTTAAAAAATTAAAGATGAGCTTTGAATAGGTTCTTGTATTAGTCTTTTAAATAAGGCACTCTTTTTCCTATCCTGAACTATAGACACTTAAAACTATTTTCTTTTTTTGATCAAGAATCGAGGATTAAGAGATACGCTCGTTTTCAAAGCTTTATTTTCTATGAAGGGCAGGCACTGGATGTAGCATTGTGTCTATTGTTGTTTATATTTCATATCTTCTGATATTCGTTCTGCATTGCTTTGCTTACTGTCATAAACAGGGGTGTATACGATTTGATAGTGTGTGTATAAGTATGTATTCGTTGTGAGTTGTAAGATGAATTTTTAGCATGTTTTTATCAAAGGGGGTAATAAGTGTGGCTAGAGGTCAGTTTGTCATTTGGAGAGCTGACCTGGTCAAGTGTCAGTTGTTGTATTTGGTTATGCTTTTCTAGAGTAAGGAGAAACTCATTATTCCTTCTATGTCTGTTACTTAGTCATGTTATGGTATTTTGACGATACATTATTAACATACACTATTGAATCTAGTCATAGTGCCCCCTCACAGCGAGCACATTTAGCCTTCTTTATTATCTTCAGAAGTGTAACGGATTTACATGTTTAGCCGAGACAAATCGTTATAGAAAGCCTGAACACAGAACTACAACGTCACATCCTGTGGACAGTTTAGACCAATAGCTCATTGCCAAATCAAAAGTCTGTACGATGTGGCAACCCTCAGGTTGTGACATTGCAGGTCTGTCTTTAGGCCTTTTATAACGATTGGTCTCGGTATAACCCCCGCTTGTTGTCATAGAGTTCGCCTCTGTTGCTTCATGTTAAATAGAAAATCCTACCTTAAATGAGCCCTGGGTGTTAATCACGCGCATCCCCTTTATGTTGAATAGAGAATCCTACCCTAAATGAGCCCTGGGTGTTAATCACGCGCATCCCCTTTTATGTTGGATAGAGAATCCTATCCTAAATGAGCCCTGGGTGTTAATCACGCGCATCCCTTTTATGTTGGATAGAGAATCCTACCCTAAATGAGCCCTGGGTGTTAATCACGCGCATCTCCTTTATGTTGAATAGAGAATCCTACCCTAAATGAGCCCTGGGTGTTAATCACGCGCATCCCCTTTTATGTTGGATAGAGAATCCTACCCTAAATGAGCCCTGGGTGTTAATGACGCGCATCCCCTTTATGTTGGATAGAAAATCCTACCCTAAATGAGCCCTGGGTGTTAATCACGCGCATCTCCTTTATGTTGAATAGAGAATCCTACCCTAAATGAGCCCTGGGTGTTAATCACGCGCATCCCCTTTATGTTGGATAGAGAATCCTACCCTAAATGAGCCCTGGGTGTTAATCACGCGCATCCCCTTTATGTTGAATAGAGAATCCTACCCTAAATGAGCCCTGGGTGTTAATCACGCGCATCCCCTTTATGTTAAATAGAGAATCCTATCCTAAATGAGCCCTGAGTATTAATCACACAGATCACACACAACCAACCTGTACCCATTATACTTTAAATGACCAGTATTCATTGCTCAATACCAATGTTTCCCAAACTCGGTCCCGCCGATCCGCAAGGACTGAATAGATTCCACATACTATGAAGTATCGTATTTGACTACTATGCCATAACGTGAATAAATCTCTCTAAAACATAGGCAACGTGTTCCGCTAAGTATTCAGAATGTGCTAAGTGCTCCGTAAGTGAAAAAAGTTTGAGAAAAACTGCTCTATAGATTTAGTATCCCACTTATAATGCTTAAAAACTTTTCTTGATCTACAGTATGGGCAACCCTCTAAGAACTAAACCAAGTTATTTACACTTACATTAGATCGTTGAGTCGTTACACTAGAAAATGTATCTCTTTGTAATGCTGTTCATTATAGGCCTACTATTGCATTATATATACTCACATTAGGTGCAGGCCATTGTTTGTCTTGACATATTTGTTTTACAAACACTGAGTCTACGTCTGTTTCCTCCTCTGGTCTAAAGTTTAACAGCATGGAGAAAGACAACTTTGGTACATATTCTCTTCTCCAACATTTGGAGAAATTATAATTTGGTGGAAATAAAATCGGGTATTTACCCTACAAGAAAAAGGAAGCATGATTTAAAAAATGTATTATTAAAGATAGTCAGAGCCACCCCCCCCCCTAACGACGGATACGCCTGTGGATAAAAAGTAATATTGCATCGAAATAACAAAATACGTAGTCCGAATAGGAACATTAAATAAATTAGCTTGAATATAATTTACATTTAGAAAAATCTGGAACAACCAATGAAGAAATTAAACGTAAAATTATGTAGAAGAGCGATTTAAAATATTAATTTTGCGTTAACATTTTTTTTTAATCTTAAAAACTTATTATCACTAAGTAGATTTCGTGACGTTTTAGCGAGAAATTAAACGAAATATAAGAAAGACGACAACATTCAAATAATAATTTTTCGTAAATTTTTTAAAATAAAAAATCCAGAACAACATTCTATCGATAAGATTTCAGGACGTTTGAGCAAGACAAAATATTGATTTTTTTTCTAATTATTCTTTTCATTGCATTTATGTATTGTTTCAAAAGATGTGTATTCATATGAAACATGTACATTATGGCCCGTGAACTCTAGTATAACCTTTCTCTCTCGTAACCCTAAAAAATGTCTTACATTCCAAGAAACTTCCTTTCCTAGCATTGGGGAGTGGTAACGATCTTTCCTCCAAGAAGTCTATTAGATTTTGTTTTACCCCCACCCTCAAGCCACAAAATAATGAAGTTCGACCAACATTTCAATTGTTTTTATACATTTTTTACACACAAAAACACTTCGCAGTCCATTTCGGTTTTTATAAAAACATGGAAGATGTCCCAGTTTTCACTGATATCAAACATATATTTTATATATAGACCACAAAGTCTGAAATGGAAATTTATTTTTTTAATGTAACCATGGAACTATACTAATGGAACACCAGCTTCGAGTTTTTTACAAAGACAAAGAGAGTCGAAGTGCCGTCGCGCATCTTTTTCGCGCACCATACCATTTTGAAAAATCGATGAGGATGCCAAAGAAGAAATTTACTCCGAGAGCCACTTGGATTGACCTTCATTGAGAGTAAAACTTCCCCACACTATATTTTATTATATCTATAAAAACTTTATCCATTTTCTGACTATCTGATAAAATAGATACAATTTCCCTGAATAAGAGATCGTCACAAAAGTTGTTTTTTTCGATCACCCTATAAAATGCCACTTATTTTCCAAAAAATAGAATCTAAATTCCGAAAATACAATCTTTCAGTGTTTCTGTGTTTGGTTTATTTACACTAAATCTTGATGAAGACCTGTCTACCGTTCCGCCAAATGCGTATTTGTTACGATATACTAAATTGCACGAAATAAAAATAGGAGGCCTAATACAGTTTTGACACTCCAAGCTACGCATTTCTAATCGTTTTTTTTTTTATTATCGAAAGGACTAGGCTATAGGCATACACGTCTCGTGGGAAACAAAGAAAAAGTTAATCTTGATAATATTGTAGCCTAAATAAAATGACAAAAAAAAAAAAAACAACTATAGCCTAATCTAAAATGAAATAGATCTAGAGCTAGATTTTCTTGGACGAATGATATAAAATAAGTATAAATAATAAGTCATATGAATCTGATAGATCTAAAACAAATACTGATAGAGTCATTCATTAATTAATTATTAGAATTACTTGACTACCAACTGGGTATTTTTATTTCCAAAATACAATGTATTTTATGTGCATTTATTAAAAACAACAACCAAAAATTAAGCGTTTGACGCAACTAGATCTAATATTAGTAATATATAGATTCTAGTTCTAGAACCAGAAAGCTACTTCTCTAATTCAGTTTTCTAGTTTAATTCTAGTGAGATCTAGATGTCTAGACCACTAGATCTAAATCTAGCTAGGGTTTTTGTCATGGAATAGATTTATAAAACTTCAGCCACCTACTGATCACGATATGACAGATAGGAGTTAGATCTAGTACTAGTAGATCACTACATTTGACTAGATGATTACTAGATCACAGTAAAATTCAATGTGTACTTCCGACTTTAGCTCAACAAACAAGTCTACTCCAAAGTATAGATCTACTAGTAAAGTCACAAAGTGTAAAGGATCATTATATATTCACATAAAAAAAATTATAGGCCTAAAATGAATCGAATAATCAGTCACTAATTTGACTAATCAGTAATCTAAATTGTTTTTTTTTTTAAATGGCAAGTGTTATTGATGACTTCTGACTTGTAAACCAGTTGCAGAGATTCTAGTTTTTATTTTGATGACATGTTACGATATATCAATGATATTTAGATAAACCTATAATAGTGGAACAGACAGAAGGACCATTTAATATAAGGCAAAGAAGTAAGATGTTTATAATCCATCAAACTATGATCAAACTCACAGAGGACTTGTGTCATTTGTGATGGCATTTCATGCATTTACAGAAGCTACAAACTATTCTACAAAAATGATAGGCTTGTCTTTGATTCTGAAGACTTATGAGGAATGCAATTTTTCCATTGGCTACTCAGCCCCAGCTGTGACCTACATATTATGCCACACTGAGCACAGGCATAACCATTGTCCACCTGTGGTAGAATCAGTTTTTTTTTTTTCTTTTTGCCGTCTACCCTCTGCAATTAATTTTCATTGGTGTATACCACACCTTTGTAAGTGACCTCCAGCTGTCTCGCTCTGAAGCTGTATGCAACCAGGTGCTCTCTTATTCTATGTCAGTTAAAGCAAGTTGGCGCCTAAGCTTGTCTTTAAAGCATTTCTGTGGTACCTCTTTATGTGCATATGACATGTTAGGCAAATAGGTTTTACCTATCGGAAGGCCATTTCGGAATATATAGGTGTTTAAAATGAAACTCCAAACATCTGGACTTCCAAGAAAATAAGCTTAGGATTCAAAGAGACGACACTGGCATTTCAGCAAAGACAATCAGTAAAATTAATAGCAACTTTAATTGCAGTCCACCAAACAAGATAAAAAGAAACAAGTGTGGCTTCAATAGCATTGATGATATTTAGTTTACTTTTATCTCATTTACTAGTATTACTATTTCATTGACTAAGGTTTTTTATTGTCAAATATGCATAAGTACATGTACTAGTTCCTGCAATTTGATGAAAAATAATAATTAAATTGTGTGTAGTCTATATACAAATGTTTATAAGAGATCACAGCTTAGCTTAATTTACTTAATTTCAAAACTATGATTTTGTGTTCTGACTCTACTCTAAATAAATTATATTTTATTTTAAGAATGCAAAGTTGGAAATTCTGTTCTGATGAAAAAATTATTAAAATAAAGTAGATGTTTATGGTTTCTTTGTATTTATTTTTAAATTATTTATTCATTAAAAATTAATTGTTCATTAACATTTACTTGAAGTAAAGATCAAAAACACAAATTCAATTCATGCAGATCACAGCCCATCACTTAAATGTATTTACTGTCAATTCTACACACTATTCATTTCAAAATGTTGCTTTAAATTGTTATATGACACAATCAAAGTACTGGTACCTCACATTGATGTAGGCCTAAAGCACCTGAAATAATGACAAATTTTCATTCAATAACTTGTACTGTCATTTATTATCAGACGTGTTAAAACTAATGACCTGTATCATCATCATTGGCCTCCTTCAGTCGTAGAAATAGAAAGACTAAGGTTTCATCTCAGAGCACACTTCCTCATGTGGCTGTGGAGCCCTATTTCGGAGAGACACTCCCATCCACAGATAGCACAGGTTAAGGTGGTTTTTGCTTCGGTGGTAGAGGAGCTGGCCGTTTTTCGGATTGTACGTTTTTCTTCCTGAGCTGAGACCTATGTACTTTCACTGTCCATAGCTTTCTTGGTCACTGTCTCTCCATCTGTTGCGGTCTAAAGCTATGTCTTCCCAATTGTCAGTATTGATGTTCACTGATTTGAGGTCACGTTTTATTACATCTATGTAATGGAAGTGGGGGCGACCAGTTTTTCTTGTGTCAGTAGTGTGTTAAAACTAATGACCTGTGTATATAATTTATTAAGCAGGAGCATCAACAAATCTTGAAAAATAATTGTCTACAGAAAAACTTTATTCTTATCCAAACAATATACATTTACAATGTATTTAAGCAAGTTAATTTATATTTATACAAATCTATATGGCCTAAAGATTATAGCGTATTTTGATGTGTGAATACCAAGTTACATTATTACATGAAAATAGTGTACTCATTTTTAAAATATTCTGGGTAATAAAAAACTAATGATACAATAAAATTGAAGCATTAGTCAAAAAAAGAAAAATTTCACTCAAGATCTATGTGAACTCTGCTTGAAAATGAAAATTAATTAATTAATTTTGAAATTAATTAAAAAAAAATTTATGGTTCTTTAGTCAATGGAATGATAGCAGCAATTATTTCATGATTATCCATTCATTTCAATATACTTATAACTGAAAAATAATTCATAAGGTTTAGATACAACCATTTGAAATAATGATTATAATTTTTTTCTTAATTTGCTTACTTCAAATCTAATATAAACAAGATTTCCTCTGTCAAGAAACTTATGAGGGAACAACATGCATGTTCTTCTCAGTAAGTTTTGCAAAGGGAATTAAGAATATTTAATTGATGTTGCTTTTTTTTTTTTGCCAACATTTTAAACCTTTGCACCCGGTTTTAGTTTTAAGGAGAATGCACCATATTTTATATGTTTACTTTTGTTAGATTTTTATTTTAATTTTAAAAAAGTAAAATTTCCCTTACCACTCATCCACTGCACTCCCTCTTGTTTTAATGGGGCTCAGATTAATAGTTTTCAAGTACAATATCCAACAGATTTAAAGAAATACTAAATCCAAACCTGTTGGCTGAATGACAGGATATACATAAATATGTATACAGCTTACAGTATAATATATATATCTTAAATTAAAATTGGTCCAAGACTTTTATTTTGCAACATGATGGGATTTTCCTTTCTGGTGGTGCTATGCAGGAGTCCAAGAATCTCATCTTTTCTCATAACAGAAAGTTATCTAGTTATAAAAATAAATAAAAGGATTTTTTAAAAAATAAAAAAATATGTGTGACATATGTGTTGACCATGCTAAAAGTATATGTTATTAATTATAGTTATATAATTTTGCCATTCTAAAAATAGTCTGTACCTAAAAGGAGCTACTGCGTTAATGTGTAGACATGGCCCTGACCTTAATAGTTATGAATTATTACTATAGGTGAAAGCAGATGTTCAGTTAATTTGATGCACATTGAACTAATCTAAAAGCAACTATAACATATATTATGATTTACATTTTCATGGAAAACTAGTTTTTCAAAAATACAAGTACTTCAGCTTATGAGAAAAGTACATGGGAAAAATTGCAGTACCTTACCTTTAAGAGGTGCAACCAATCATTGACTTTTCAGGAATGCATGCCTTTTTCTTGCATTTCCAAACATAACTGTAATTATACAATTAGGCATATTGGTTAATTTCTTTTGAAAACATTACAATAAAAAAATAATATTATCAAACATACAAATTATCAGACAATTTTGCCTAATTTCATCTAACAGTTTATTGTAAAGGAATGGCCTGCACAACAGCCAAGGTATATTAGGCATTCATGAAAGATGAATGTGCTTAAGAGTGTTATAAATAAATAATAAAAAAACTTAGAGAAAAATGTTAAATTCCATCCCAGATATTTGGATGTTGCTTGACCATGAAAATCACACAATTCATAAAACATCTATTAGATAACTAAAATAAAAATTGTATAGTAGTACTTACATTAAATATTGAATGGATGCCCAGAGAGTAGAAATAGTATAAGTATGATACTTGAGCCATTCTGGTACATCATCAGAACTGGTTGGCATGGTTCTACTTGTTAATAACTGAAACATTACAAACATTTTTTTTTATTTATAATTTATCACAGACTAGAATAGAAATGTTGCCAGGAAAAATACCAATGGTTAGAATACACCTGATGCTACTTTTGTAGCCTTAAAATTATTACTGGTTAAAATGCACCAAAACTTCATTAATTAAATCTGATAAGAAACATATATGTAGGCCTATCACACAAGTCCAAGTTTATCAGAGTGTGAGCAAATAATTAACTAGATATGTGAGTTTTATATTAAAGTATTGAATTTCAGGGGATAGATCCAACTTGACACCACATCATTTATTATTTCATGAACTCATGGGTATGGCATGGAATGGAAACTAATATATATGGGGTGTAGGCAAGGCATGGATTATAAATTGTCTTGTATAGATTAGATTGGGTAAAACTGCCAATCGAAGGTAACTTTTACTGATAGATCTGGATCAATTATAAATTTATGGGACCTAGGCCTGCATAAATTTTATCTTTTATTTATATATTTTATGTACATATATAACTAGTCTAGAATCTATAATTATATCTTAATAATAATTTTTGTAGATAGATGTCATATAATATCTAACATATTAAGTATAGATCAGTAGATTTAGAATTTTAGCTAGTGGAATATTTTTATATCCTAATCTGAACTGGATCTATATATCTAGAATTTAGATCAGTAGATTTAGTATTTTAGGTAGTAAAAACTTTTATACTCTAAATCTAAACTGGATCTAGATCTAATTATTCTAGAAGCTCAGATCTAGAAGACTAGTTGTCAAGATTTGACTACACTATGGCTAATGCACTAGCTTAGTAGGCCTACTAGATAGATCAAGAGACAGAGTACTAATAGACTCGTCTTGCCTCGTTGGGCCTCTCAAATCAGCTATAGACTTTAGAGACAATTTAGGAAGGTGAATATCGATCCAATTCAAAGATCTACAATCTACATGTTAGAGTCTAGCTAGAGATGCTAGATCTAGTCTAGAAGGCTTATAATTATAAATCAATAAAAAATAAAATCAATCATTTCTAAAGTTTGTAAAATTATATGTAGATCTAATCTATCTATTTATAATATAATAAAAATCTATGTCTACTTTTTAAATATTTAAAATGATATGGCTGGTGATATTAATTATTTTAATTGAAACATTGACATACTGTCACATTTATACAAAAAGTAACAAAATAATTAGATCTTATACTAACTCATAGACTCATACCATATTGTATTAAACCTTCGAGTTTACGCTCCACTACCTTGACTTGACTATATTGACTAAATAAAGGGCCTATGATTATAGATGTAGATTATTATCTATGATGATGATGTTTATCAACTGGTAGATCTATAAGTAGTATCGTCACTTTAAGTATAATCAGTATAACCACTGCATTCGTTTCATTCACTGTCTGTATCAATAATCGTGTGAATGACTGAATGTGATGTGAAAGTGAAGTCTAGATTTAGAATAATTTAGATAGAATTGATAGATTATAGATCTACACTACTATTAAAAAGTATTAACTATACTAACTATAGTGTCTATACTATAATAGCCAGTATGACTCGTATGAGTATACTCATATACTGTAAAAGTGTAGGCCTATAATAGTAAGTATAGCTATAGACAGACTAGATCATAGATGATCGATAGATCTAGAATCTTCAATCTAGATTCTAGACTCTGGACCAGAGTCACTAGATTTGACTAGGACTAGATCTATAAATATTCATATTGACAATTATTGATCTCATGTATGGTCTAGATCTAGATAAAATAGAGTGGATCTCATGACTGTCTATATTAGATCTATTGATTTTTTTTTAAAACGTTAAATAAATCTAGACCTTAGTCTTTAACTTTAGTCTAGGCCTAGGTGTTGTAGATCTATATTATTCTAGATATTATACAAGAGATCTAGATCAATATAAGTCCGGTTTTTTTAAAATTCGCATTCGAAATTTTAAATACCCAGATTTAAGTATTTATATACCCATATTGGTAGGTCCGAGTTAATCATTTATTAGATCTATTAAAGCATGTCTATATAAAAGATTATTATTTTAAAAATATATTGTTATATAAAAGATATAGTTATGAATATTTACTTTAAAAAATTAAAGAAAATGAATTTTTCACTTTTGCCAATTAACACTCTGGCTAGCAAAAAGGATGACTCCTCAATACTGTGAAAAGACGATAACTGCATGAGTTGGTTTGGAATTGTATTTTGTAAGACTAATTTTCAAAACATATCCTTCATGAGAGAGAACGAAAAAAGGTTGTCAAAAAAAAAAGATGGCTGGACTTAGCAAATAATGGACCAGCCTCTCTCTCTTGATATCTTGTTAAGAACATTGGTGACCGGGAAAAGTGGATGGTTTGGTTGCGCGGGACAGATGATAAAAAAGGACATGTACAAAAAAAAAATCCAGATTTTGTGTAAAATACCCAAATGAGGAAGTACTGGAAACACCTATTTTAATGAAGTGGCCTTAAAAAAAAATCTTTTGTGACGATCCATTATTCAGGGAAATTGTATCTATTTTATCAGATAGTCAGAAAATGGATAAAGTTTTTACAGATCGAATAAAATATAGTGTGGGGAAGTTTTACTCTCAATGAAGGTCAATCCAAGTGGCTCTCGGAGTAAATTTCTTCTTTGGCATCCTCATCGATTTTTCAAATTGGTATGGTGCGCGAAAAAAGATGCGCGACGGCACTCTTGATCATAAAATCTCGAAGCTGGTGTTCCATTAGTATAGTTCCATGATGTAACTAAATGTTGGTATAGAATGTCACTGGCCTATGTTTTATTTGATGAATTCCATCGTTACCACAACGATACAAAGAAACAATTGAGTCAAATGCCTTAGTTTCCACTGAAGCCGTTTACCGTAATGTGTCAACAAAATGTTTGTATGATTAAACATTTCTGAAGAAAATTATAACCGGAATTTTAACAGTGTGGCGAATTAGGTACTGATACATAAAATCATCCCAGGCATGCTACCCTGCCTCATAGAGGCGCCCGGGTGGAAACGATCGTAAGAGGAAACGATTAGGCTAAAGGGTAGCAAAACAAGACTCCCGTGGGGGTGTCTACGGGGGTGCGAGAGCATCATCATTGCACTGTTCGGAGTTTTAAAAAAGCTCCCACAACCTTGTCACAATCCAGGCGCTGTTCCTCAATGGGCCTTTACATAAATAACGTGTCCCGCACAGTTAGCCTGGTATAGAAAAGGAAAATGGCGGGGGTCTTAGTGTACGCAGTTTCTTGCCGCGAGTCTGACCCACCCGTCATTCAGGCCGGTAAGAGGGAGCTCTTGTTCACTTTTGCTGGCCTAGAGTTCCAAGAGCCCAAGTGTCAACTCTACCTGACAGTTTCAAGAGGAAGAAGAAGAAGTACACATCACCATGAATAACAAGATAACATGGAATTGGCTTTATAGTTAATGAAAAAAAAATTCGACACACATTTGAGGACCCCTCAAGTAAGAGCCCAGTGGACTGTCAAATGTAGACCCCCCATCCCCTTCCCTAGCTACATGAAGAGAGTTTAATCAATTATGAAAACACAATCAGAAGGTTAATAACCAGCCCTCCCCATCCCGAAGCAAAAAAAAATATATTGACATATTACGAAGCTCATGGTGCTTACAATGTAAACCCATTTCTTTATATGATTTCACCTTCTTTAATGGTCATCTCGTTAATGGCAAAAGCATGGGCAGATAACTCTGGTGAAAACTTTGTCGTCCTTAGCTGTAGTTACCTTTCTTTACGTAGCTTTTGGGTCCAAAAATACAGTGAAAGAAGATACAGTTTGAAAAAGAAGCTTTGTAAACTCTATTAGAGTGTAGCACAGTGTGCCACAAGATGATCACCGGCTCCTATTTTGTTTTCAGGTTTGATCTATGAATTATTTCCCACGTTAGTGTTCGGCCGCGAGGCTGCGGAGCTGTGGATTCCGTTTTCCCCGCCCTCCATCAAGGTTAAATGACGAGCTCATCTTACTCATCTTTCTAGATTAGGTGATAGATGAGACCACCATGTGGTTCAAACGTAAGGTCCAGGAGTTGAGCGGCTTGTCAGAGACTATTTGTGACTCTTGCCATTGCAAGGCATTTGTTAACAACATCCAACATATTTTAAGCTAAAACAACAATTGGATTCTTTAAACTAATGTTGATGGACGTCATAATATTGCTACTACAACTCAAAAAATGTTAAACACAAATATTAGAAGAGATAATGATGTAAGTAAAAGTTCCCCTTTCAAACCTTGTGGTCTGCTGGGCAGATGATGTAAATGTTATCTCTTTCGTTGGATCATGGTTAACGAGGGAATCATGTAGCAAGCACAACGACCTTTGCTTGATCCCAACTTATGTCAGGTACCCGTTTAAGTTGGGTGGACTCAGAGGCGCCCGAAGTTACAAATCCCAGTCTTCATCTGGATTCTTACCACTGACCCCTTTACGGAAGCCAAACGCTTTACCGCTCAGCCACCGCGCCTCATATTCGAGGAGATGGTAAGATGTTATTTTGGTAAATTTTAATTAGTTTCAAGAAATTTAAAATACTGTATAATTTGTGGCAAGCTGCTCAGCGACAAGTAAAAAATAATGACATGTCATTAGTTTCAGTTTAGCCATACTGACAACTTCGACAAATCTCCTTCATTCTTTCTCTACAGATATGGCCTTCTCTTGTGCGTTGGCGAGCACCATAAGCGCCGGTGCATGATATATTAGTGTCACGTACACAGTATCTATATTTAGCCCAAGGTTGCCAGACAGAACTTATTAGCTCGGGGAAATCCAGGCATGCAATTACTTTCTGTTTCAAAATGTACATCATTGGTTTCAAAATGTTAATTATTGTATGTTGAGCTGCAATTATTGGTTGGTCTTGCAGGGTAAGGTTGTTGATCACGTGATTATGCTTTATTGCCCGGACATGATCCAAAATCGTGCCAGTCTTGTATGGTTCGTGTTAAGATTCAGATGTATATTTTATATTATTGTGTAGATCAGTTATTCTATTCAAGTACATTTAACCCTTGTAATTATTTGTGAATAGTTTTTTCAAGTTCTAAATTAAAGTAATTGTTTTAGACGAAGAGAAGTTTCTTTATTGAATATAGATCGTACTTAGATCGTATTGTCAAATAGTAACTCCTAGATCTAGATGATCCTTTTATCAATTGGCAACATTCTGAATGATCGTATTATCAACATATATCTAGCTACTTCTATACGATCATCTTATTGAAAGATTATTTCAAGATCCTAGGCAATCACGATCATTGATGGTGTGATACAGATCAAGATAATCTACAACGTGACATTTATCATAGCATCTTCATAGATCTTGACATCTGACATCCACAATCAAGATTGAACGTGATATCTGGTACCATCTTAGATTGTGACATCAGACACCATTGATGATTGTGACAATTAGCATTACTCTTGACGTATTTGTCCAGGATTGTATGAGTCATGAAGTGTAATGATTTGAATGAATATGTTACAAAATTAATTGGCTGTAAACGTTACATTATTGTTTGTTAATTGTTTTTTACGAACGTTTAAACGTAAAAGCGATAAAAAGACATTTAATTGTTAAACTTACCGTTATACAAATCTCGCAGAAAATATTATAGGAAAAAAAATTCCTGATATTTTCTCTGAACAATAAACCTCTCCTACTGCCCATCTGATGGCAGGCTGTTACAATATCTTTGTCACGTGATAAACTGTTACAACCAACACTTCAAGGAAGAGATAATTTAGGAAAAATAAAGAAAAACAAATATCTTTCAAATTCATATTTAATGTATATTATAATTTTTTTAGGAAAGAAACACTGCAACAGTAGCACTTGTAATATATCTGACATCAAATACCACATCATTTAACTAACCACATAACTTACCCTCACCCCACACCCCAATATTTTTAACATAGTTTATGCAACGTACTTTAGTTTTTTTTGTACATTTTTTTTTTACATTTGAAGTTAAGTAAGTTCTGTTATACTAACTACTACATTAACATAAAAAAAATTAAAGAGAAAAAATCTATTTAGTATGTATAGACATAATTTAAAACAACAATCAATAAGTAGTTTTTCATATTAACGCGAGGACTGTAGCGATAAACAGACACAGAGAGACACTTAGCTAAACAAAAAATTAATTATTTTTTATTAGGGAATTTTTTTTCTAGAGCAAAATGAGATATAGCATTTACTAAGCAATTAGATCCATTAGATGTTCATTATAAGACATCAGTTAGGACAGGTTCACATTTAACTCCACTTTCACTTTTACCCATGGGCGCCAGCAGAGGGGTGCAAGGGGGTGCACTTGCAGCCCCCTGGATTCTGAGTAGTCAAATTATAGCCACTTTTTTGCACCATCAGGTCAATTAAAATCTAAGTAGCAACTGAACAAGTAGTGCTTCCACTGGTGACTGAAGTACAGTTGTAGTAGACTAGCCTAAGCTTATCAGGCATTGATGGCTGACCATTCACGTGCACCCCTCTGAATTCTGGGTAGCCAAATTTTAGCCACTTTTTTACACCTTCAAATCAATTAACTTCTACTAGGAAGCAACTTTATATGTAGTGTTTCCATTAAAATAAAGTTAATAAGGATAGCCATTGTCGTAATAAACTGTAACAAGCTATCTCTAGTTAATGTCCTACTATGTACGCTTGCAATTCAATATTCTATAGCTCATTAGTTGCAACGATTTTTTTTCATTTGCATATAATTAATAGTTATCATTATATTTAGTAAAGACCTAGAATATGATATGTCTTGGAGTAAAAAACTTGCCAGCTGTCTTTTGATTTGATATATGTGAAAGTTTCTTTGAACAAGATTGAAGAGTGCAGTCATCTTGGTGAATGTATTCACGTTTTGCTGAGTTACGTCAGTGTTAGCGCTCAAAAAAATAAAATAGCAGGTTAACCAGTTTGTGACAGATTTACTTAGACTAAGACTTGTGACAGAAAAAAAAGTTCTTCCCTTACCACCCGAGTCAAAACGTTGATTTGTATCGACGGAGCACTGGCAGCAGCAAGAAATCAAAATATTCAAGCAGCATCATGAATTGGCTGCATTTTCTTGGTATTTCGTTAATAAAAATGCAGATTTCTCAGGCACTGAACAGATGTGTTTGAGCGTTGGATTTGTTGGTGGCGATTGTACTCGATTAAAATTCATTGGTTTTTGCTATTGTTGTTTAGAGAGACGCACTGTCTGTGTCAAACTTCATTGTCAGCGATTACATTATGTAAATCATGGACAAAATTCTCGGCCAAGGCTACGATGGTTGCCAGTGATGTGTAGCATTTAAAACTGTGTTCAGGCAAGGATTCGTGAAAAATATCCTAAAGCAAACATTGTCCGTGGCGATTATTTAATAACTAATGAATGCCACACAAAAAGAACTATCCAGCACTCCGCCTTTTAAATAAAAATTTTGGTTAAGCGAATATATAGATCTACAACAATTTTAAAAAGAGCAATTACTTTGCTTTTAATAACTTTGGTTTATGCAAATATATAAAACCTAGTTCTAAATGTTCTGCGACGTCTAATTATAGTGAATCACATACCAATGAACAGAGTAATTCATTTCCCCAAAAATAAAACAACTGTCAACTTTTAAGGTCAAATCGATAGAACTATAGAACTAATTGACCACACCGTATAAACTCTATTTTAACCGTTATCGTTTTTAAAAAACAACAACAGCTATTTAGAAAAACAAATGTCTGTACACTAACACATATATAAATCATACATTGAATTTATCATTCGTTATAAAGACACAATAAATTGAAAGCATATATTGCGATGGCTGAGTGGTAAAGAGCTTGGCTTCTGAACCGATGACTGGGAGTTCGAATTCTAGTGAAGACTGGGAATTTTTATTTTGGGATCTTCGAGCACCTATGAGTCCACCCAGCTCTAATGGGTACCGGATGTTAGTTGGGGAAAAGTAAAGAAGGTTGATCGTTGTGCTGGCCACATGACACATTCGTTAACAGTAGGCTACTTAAACACACGACCTTTACATCATCTGCCCTATAGAACGCAAGGTCTTAAAGGTGAACTTTATACATTGCATCTAAATTCATTTTGTGTCTACGGCAACTATTAGCAATAGTGTTTAGTAATGCACGATTCTTTTTTATACTTACTTATTTGTACACTTCATCAGATGCAGAGGATTTTCAGCTTTATAGTCTTCAAGATAATCTGAGCTTAACAAATTTCTGATTTGAATTTCCAGCATCTCTTGGAAAGACTTAGCAGCATAGGCATACTGGTAGTGGAAAAACTGTAAGCTGACTTTCAATTGAATAATCTATTAAGCAAATAAATTGGATGTTTTCATGTATAGCGGAAAAACTAAAAATAGCTCGCAATTTGGTGTAATCGGAGTACAAAATTAAGTAATTGGTGATAAGATATGTTTTTTTTTTTTTTAAAGGTGTCTGAAACTTTGTGTGTATGTTTAGCACTAGAAAATCAAATGTTCTGTTTGTACCACAAAATAATTGTAATATGGAGGAAGCACCATCGAAGACACCTAGTTTTTCAGGTCCTACATTTGGCAGCTGTCTATCCGCACGTATGATGACGTACTGACTTGACCTCACCTGTCACGAAAAATTACATGATACTACCGACACCGTCTAGCGACTCTAGCCGGTAGTGACCTTGTGACCTGATTACCGAAGCAATAGACAGCGCGGTGCTGCCACTTCCGTAACATTCTTCAAAAGGGTCATTCGATGAGAAGTTTTACCGAAGCATTAAACTTACTCTTTAGGACTTTAAAAACAAATGATAAAGGACATTTAGATTATGATCAATTGCTACGTATGAAGATAGAACATTAGATCTAGTTGACAACTGCGAAATTAAAATATAGTGTTCTTGACATTGTTTAGTTTTCGTAAAAATGTCCATTAAAACTCAGATCTTGTAAAAAATTTAATTCTTTATAAAGAAGAGTTTCATGCAAAGAAAATAAAAAAATACAACACTCTAAATAAAGAGCTTTTCTGTGTATACCAATAAAACAATATGTTTGTAATCATTGCATTTTATGAGATTAACGATATTTTTTAATGAAAAATATATACATATATTTTCGTATATATATCATGGGCGTATTCAGGGGAGATTAGAGTTCAACACCCCACCCCCAAAAAGAAATACTAAAATATCACTTACCGCAGCCCAACCAAGGGGGGTTTTAAACAAGGAGGGTTTGAGTTTAAAACCCCCTACCAGAGGGGTTCGAGTTTAAAACCCCCCATACCAGGGGCTTTTGCAGTTAAATCCCCCTCTTCTATAGAACAAAACAAAAAAATGCAAACGACAATCCCCAAATTTCAAGAGCACAGTTAAGAAAGATTTTGATTTTGAAACCCCTTCCAAAATTTACTATAAACTTCCTCTTTAATCTAAAAAAAGCAAATTACACACCCAAAGGGTATTTCAGTGTACCTCCCTCCCTCCTCTTCAGTAGGGTTTGAAGCTAAAAAATACCTCTTCAATATAAAAAAAAAACAAATTACGCACTCAAAATATTATGAGCGTAGCTAAATGGGTTTTGATTCAGTTTTGAGTTTAAACCCCCGCTTCAGCGAGGTTTAAAGGTAAAAAATACCTCCCACAACCTCCCCCCATCCGAAGAAAAATCCTGGCTACGCCAATGATATATATATATATATATATATATATATATATATATATATATATATATATATATATATATATATATATATATATATATATATATATATATAAATAAAATAAATAAAATAAATAAATAAATAAATACACACACACAAACATATATATATATATATATATATATATATATATATATATATATATATAAATATATATATATATATATATATATATATATATATATATATATATATATACTAGACATATATTACAATATATCAAATAAGCAAATTCACGACAGTCACTAAGAGTGATTTGTAATCAATTAAACGAAATAATAATGTTATAAGTAAAGCGAATGCGTAAATGCAATAATAGTATGAAAGAAGCTATCAAAATAGTTAATCGACATAACTCAATTTTTTCAAATAAAAACATTTGCTTGTAGGCCCAAATATATTTGATTAAAATATGAAATCAATAGACTTAATTTTGTATGTTCATGTGTTAAATAATAAAGTAGATCTTGAGTTAGACATAAATCTAGATCTAGACTAGATCTAGACTAATCTAGAGTTAAATATTGGCTTGGAGAGTTCATTCTGCGCTGCGAGAAGGTTTTGCTTTGCGAATGCGTGACCTTTTTTAGTACGCAATTTATGAATGAATATATCTCAACACGGCTTCGCAGCTTTAGCGAAAGAATGTATGAAAAATACTTTAGAAAAACAAATTTGAATGTTAATTTGATTAAAATATGAAATGAATGGACAATAATTAGTGTGTTCATGTGTTTAATTATAAAGCTATCTTTGTGAAGAGAAGTTGGATCATCTTAGAGGGGAATTAGAGTTTTAGATCTAGGAATACAGAGATGTGTTATTGTGTAACATTTCACGTAATGTCTAATGAAAGAATGTTCGTCAAGAATTCTAAATTTGCAGATATCAGGAAGAAAGTTTTGTAAAAAATGCTTTTGAAACACACATTTGAAGTTAATTTTATTAAACATTGAAATCAATAGACTATATTTTGTATTTTCATGTGTCAAAGTAAAAAACTATCTGCCCAAAGTGTTGTTTCTAAAATTAGATCTAGATCTAGATCCTTTCGATTTTTTCATGTAAATATGTTAAACATAGGCTAGATCAATGTTTCTCAAACTGTGTGCCGCGGCACATTTGTGTGCCGCCGAAGATTTGCAGGTGTGCCGCGGGAGTTTTTAGAACGCCACACGTGCAGCGTTACACAGGTCTGCCTACTATTAAATTTTGATTTTACGTTGCGATGACATCTCCACTTGCAATGACCAGTAGTAGTAGTGGATCTTTCCATTATGACGGAAAGGGGTGTTAGCTATTCAGGCTATGGAATTGTCCACTATACATATATTATTATAATGAATAAAATGTTGGCCGCCTTAGCAGACGCACAGCAGTTCTCGAATTGGTAACGATAATAATAAGCGATGTGTTTCAAGTAAATTGGTTAGGTGTATGCTAATAATAACAAATTAATAATAAGCCTTATTCATTGTTATCCATGGAGAAATACGTTAGCAAGAATGAAACTGCGAAAGCGTTAAATGAAAAGCAAGGAACCAAACGAAGGTACAAAGAAGATTACACCAGATATGGTTTCATATCTTCTGAACCATTGCCATTCTGTCTGATCTGCAATGCAACTCTGTCGAATGAGACGCTTGTTTCAAGCAAATTGAAGAGACACTTGGAAACTAAATATCCAGCTGTAAAAGCGCAACCGAAGAAATACTTTTGAAAACATCAGGGCTCAACAAAATAAACAAGCTAAGACACTTACGAACTACCTAAAGCTGCCAGAAAAGGGATTGATTTCAAGTTGGATTTTCTATTCATGACGAGATCTGGTGGTTAATGTGACGTTTCTCTCTGATTTATTTGACAATTTAAATTCAAGGACCATCGGAAACCATCATCACTGCATCCTCAACCTGAATCATTTGGTGAAAAATTGTCTTTGTGGCAAAGAAAGATCTCGAAAGGAGTCTTCGACTGCTTTCCTACTTACAATGAATGTGCTTCAACTAAAGAAATCACCCCCGAAATTCTGGACACTTTGACACACTTGCAGTCAGCATTGTGGCATTAATTTTCAACAGTTGGAAGTAATGAATATGGATGGGTCAGTTATCCATTTGGAAACAATGAAGCTACAAATTTGACAACTGAAGAAGCAGAGAAGCTCATTGATTTAAAGCAACGATGCCGTTCATAAGTCAAGTTTTGCCGAGAAAAGTCTGGATGTGTTTTAGATTTCAATCAACAAGTTATATCCTTCAATCAGTTTAAAAGCAATCAAAATAATTCTTCCATTTGCATCTTCATGGTTTTGTGAGTTTGGATTTTGAGCACTGACTGAAATCAAGTCTAAGAAAAGAGAGAGACTTCTTACAATAGACGATGAAATGTGAGTTTGTTTGTCGACTCTGGAGCCTCGATTAGATCACATTTGCTCTAAAAAACAGGCACACCCTTAACATTAAATATATTACTTAAAAACAGGTAAAATCTTTTTTTCTTTTTATTATAAAACAACTGTTGCTCTTCGTGGTGTGCCGCGAAACTTTTGTAGTTTTTTTTTTACTGTGCCGCCAGACAAAAAAGTTTTAGAAACACTGGGCTAGATCGATGAAAATATAATGCTTTCATAGAGTTGGTCAACTTTTTTTTTGAGGGACTTAAGTTTGTTTTAGGGCTACAATACATACACTATGGTCTAAGTTTGTACCCAAGGAAAACTTTTGCCAAGTTTTATCAAGATTGATCAAACAATAAAGGCTCATCATTAGACTTTGTCCCTTCTCGGATAGAACTGAGTGGGTTTTTAAGGATGTTTTCTAGTGGTTTAGGAAACAGTCTGAACTATAAATGTCTTGCCATTTGTGTACTGATCAAAACGCTCCAAACCAACATTTTCTTTCTGGGATGTGCTCCTCTATATTTCTCTGTTTTTTAAAGTTTGTTGTTATCAACATTGCCAAACCCACTGTTCTTTTCGTTTTGCTGTTATCTTTGTTTTAAATGTCTTTTGTAGTGTAGACTAGATTCAGGGCTATGTTTCTTTACTACACAAATTTCAATAATACTCTGTCGTCTGGTCTTGTATACATCGTCATCTTTATCTGGGTGAGGGTTAGGGTTTCAGCCACTATGCAGAGGCGTAGTGAGTGGGTACAAGTGGGCACGATGCCCCTAACGCTACCCTCAGGGGGGCGCCTCGTGTAGAGGCGCCTTTATATGCTCATGGTAAATGGGGGGTGGGACGGCGCCAATAAAGGACCTTTCCCCGGGCACACGTTTTGCTCATTACGCCTCTGCCCCGATGATAGATCTAAGTAGCAAAGCTGTTTTAGCTCACAGTCACAAATGACTTGTATAATATCATACATTATATAGGCCTACTACTAGATCCAATCAATGTTTGTTATTTTTTAAAACTAATACACTGTCATCTAGTCTAGTTGTGCAAACATGTCTTGTGGCCTACGGCTAGTGTTACAAATAAATAGTCAAAAACTTAATAAATCTGGACTGTGAACTTGTAGGCATGTAGCGCCATACTTTATATTGTAACATTAGTACTAAATTTAGAGTCGAATAGAAGACAAGATATACTAGTTATAGTAGTCTAGTCTCTAGATCTATTCATTACAATGATAAAATTATTAAATACATTTAGAACCTTCAATCTTGATAGATACATTTCGTAAGTTAAATGTTCTACCATACAAAATCCAATCACTCGCTGGTGTGTAATTCTCCCATTGGCTGTAAACAATACAATCATCAAAATGATCCTGTTATTATGTAACTCAAGCCTCGATCAACTAAGTCATTTAGACGATTCAAGTCGCAGCGGAAACATTTATCGAAAAACGATTTGCTATTTGCAATTTGAACCCAATTTTTTTGAAAGTCGACAGTTAAATATCATAGTTAATTTAAGAGCCTATTAAAAGTTTGAGTTTGTCTGTATGTGTGTGTGTTTGTGTAGTTGTGTGTGTGTTATTTGTTTGGGGGGAGTAGTTGTAATAAGATTTATGGAGATAGGCTTTTGTATAAAAAGTAGATGTATGAATAACAAACTATACAAACAATAAAATATAATGAGTGGAAGAAATGATAAAGAAATAAATAGTGACGTCTTCTCTTTCAAATTACAGGAAGAGCAAAACATCAATAATTTATTCAATAGTTCTTTAAACATTTATGGGCAAAAATGTGTGTAGTGCGGGCCATTATTCTATGACAAGATGCAATAAGAAATTCGTAGTAATTAATTGTTTAAAACTGTGCTATATTGAACTTTCAAATAAATGATTTGATTGTTTTAAACTGTGCTATATTGAACTTTCAAATAAAGCATTTGATTTTTTTAAACTGTGCTATATTGAACTTTCAAATAAAGGATTTGATTGTTTTAAACTGTGCTATACTGAACTTCCAAATAAAGGATTTGATTGTTTTAAACTGTGCTAGACTGAACTTTACTTTCAAATAAAGGATTTTATTGTTTTAAACTCTTTGGCTCCGCAACAACGCACAGGGCGTTGATTTTAAAAAGGGGAAAAAAGTCGGACCAACGCTGGGGGCATCAGCTATTTCAAATTAAATTTTTTCGTTTCCATTTCTCCAATTCTTGTTTTTTATTTTTTAATTGTTTATCTAGAATAGTTTCCCTTTGCTAAACATCCGGAATTTCCTTCATTTAACGTGTTTTTATTTTGTACGAAGTTTGTAAAGAGATGACATTTATTTTTTCTGTTTGCGTGTTTTTTTTTAACATGGAGCTTCAACCAAGGCCATATAAACTTTGTAGATCTAAATATTTCTTTGATAAAGAAGTATAAAAATTCAGATGACAGTGGTTTTGTTTCATCTAATGGTGATATTGATAAATCTAATTATATAGATCTAGATCTAGTAAATTTATTTATAGGTCTAGACCTGCCATGTAGATCTAGAACTAGTTTAGCTAGTTTAGAACTAGTTTAGCTGTCTCTACATTATCTAGATCTAAATCTAATCAGATAGATGTATATCTCTAGTTCTATCATCTAGGCACTTAAACAGAACAATTTCAGATTTGTTCCACCAAGAAATTGGGTTGTCAACCTAGACTTAGTCAGCACTGCATCTATTGAGATGGAATGTTTTTTTTCATTGACAATCACATTGTTGATAGTCTTGTTAGCAAAATAGATAGATATGCTGACCATAGGATTAAATGGAACCCCCCTGCTAGAATAAGATCCATTTTCAGTGAATGGAGACCTATAACTATAAAGAAAGACAAAGTATGCAAACACTTTGGGTTAGGGAGAACGGTTCATGTTTGCGCTGGATGGGAGTCGAGCCCACTCATTCATATTGACTGCTTCCATGAATATCACAACTAGAAGGAATATTTATATACTAAGTACATGAAGAACTATAAATATATATATATGCTGTACAGTTGGACTAGTTTTAGGGTAAAAGTGTTTTGTTCCAAGAGTGTTGCTTTTTTTATGGGCTTTTTCGTTAAAGTAGTGACATTGGATTATTAGTTCCAGTTTATTATTTTTTGCATCTATTGCTGTTTCTTCTGTGGTGTTCTGTAAACAAATGGATAAAAATTAGAAAAAAAAGCTATTCCAATTCAATTTGAACAATAAATTTCTTTAAACACGCACTTGGATGGATATTTTCAATGTCAGTTGGTGAGTTTTTCATTTTTAATTTTTATATTCAAAACCCAAAATTACAAAAGCAACATAATTTGCAAACTAGAAAACATAAGAAATGGAAAGACAATCCATTTCTCTTTAATTCTATATCAAGTTTATTATTTTCCAATACGAAATAAAAAAGTTATACAAGTTATATCGAAGCAAAGTAGCGCACTCTGAAATGGCGGAAAAATTAATTTTGTCCAAAAAAGGCAAATAATTCCAAATTATTTCTAGAGCAAAAGAGTAAACTGTTCTATACTAAACTTTTAATTAAAGGATTTGATTGTTTTAAACTGTGCTATACTGAACTTTTAATTATAGTATGCAAAAAAAAAGTGAGGCGGTTTTCACGTTTGTTGTCGGGAATGAGAGCTATATAATGAAGGGTGCCGAAAACTTTGCGAAGTCATGTAATGCTAGCTGTTACACTGAATATTCATTCCTCGTTTCATTTGCTAGGACAAATTTGTACAAGTGTTCCTTCTTCCTTAGTGCTATTAGAGCATGGAATGGGTTGCCTGATCAAGTTAG
Source organism: Biomphalaria glabrata (assembly GCF_947242115.1). Classification (NCBI taxonomy): domain Eukaryota; kingdom Metazoa; phylum Mollusca; class Gastropoda; family Planorbidae; genus Biomphalaria; species Biomphalaria glabrata. Next base: position 12,016,949 of record NC_074712.1, on the reverse strand, counting down.
GAAAATCAGTGACTTGGCAGAATTTAAGTTATTGGTTAATATGCATGACTAGATGCATGACGCGTAGGACGTATTAATCTTTTTTGAAGTAACATCTGTATTAGATAAGATAAGAGAGCCGGAAAGAATGTTGTTGAGGTGTTTTATTTAGATGTAGTGTGTGTAAAGGTTTGGGTTAGTGTTATTTAGTTCAAAGTAATAGGATTACATAGAACAGAAGTAATTCCGCCTCTTATGTATGACTACAATGGAAACTACACATTAATTTCTTAAATACTTCACTCTTTGCGATTAATAATATTTTTACTAATTGATCTTTCGTAATGATATTTCATGCTTTTACCTTTGTCAGTACGCTATGTTCACTTACCTGGACCAGATGGGGAATAGGGAGGAGAGAGAAAGGGATATCTAAGTGTATTTTACCTTCATTGGTTTTTAAAAGAGTTTAACTCGTGGCTCAAGCCTCCTCGGACCGACGTTCTCACCACTTTGCTAGTGATGACTTTTTTATTACCATTTAGAGACCTATAAAGAGGAATAATTCAGTTTATACTACTACTGTTTTTAAGTAAAATTTCTTTTTTTCTTCGAGGTACCAAACTAAAAGAATTAATTACCTATCTAATATATAATGTAGAATTTGAGGCGTATGTATGTATGTATGTATGTATGTATGCATGCATGTCCTTGTATAGAAATTAAAACCTTTTGACCTATCTTGATAAAACTTGCAGAAATGTTCCTTGGGTACTAACATAGACCGTAGTGTATGTATTATAGCCCTAAAACAAACTTAAGAACCTTAAAAAAAGTTGACCAGCTCTATGTAAGCATACTAACTTTATCGGTCTAGGCCATGTTTACATGAAAAAAGATCGAAAGACTCTAACTCTACATCTAATTTTAAGAACTACACTTTGTGCAGAAAGTTTTTTACTTTGACACAAATTATATTCCATTGATTTCATAATTTAATAAAATTAACCTTCAAGTTTATGTTTCAAAAACATTTTTTTTTACATTAATTCCTTCCTTATATCTGCGAATGTAGAATTCATGATAAGCATTCTTTCATTAGACAATACCATAATGTTACACAATTTTCTATTCCTAGGTCTAAAACTCTTATTGAAATCTAAGAAATTATAACTTCTCTTCGCAAAGATAGTTTTATACTTTAACACATAAACATACTAATTATAGTCCATTCATTTCAAATTTTAATCAAATTAACATTCAAATTTGTTTTTTCTAAAGCATTTTTCATGCATTCGTTCGCCCTAAAGCTGCGAAGGGGTGTTAAGATATATTCTAAAAGTTTCACTCATTCGCGTACATCTAATTAAAAAGGTCACGCATGCGCACGTGCAAAATGAACTCAATATTTAACTCTAGATTACTCTAGATCTAGATGTATGACTCTATGTATAATTCAAGATCTACTTTATTCTTTAACACATGAACATAAAAAATTAAGTCTATTCATTTAATTTTAATCAAATATATGTAGGCCTACAAGCAAATGTTTTTATTTGAAAAAATGGATTTAAGTCGATTAGCTATTTTGGGGGAGCGGTGGTTGAATGGTTAAGCGCTTGGCTTCCGAACCTGAGGTCCTTAGTTCGAATCCCGATGAAGACTGGGATTTTTAATTTCGAGATTCTTAGTGTTAACCCAGCTCTAATGGGTACCTGACTTTAGTTGGGGAAAGTAAAGGCGGTAGGTCGTTGTGCTGACCACATAACACCTGCTCGTTAACCGGTGGCCAAAGAAACAGATGACCTTAACATCATCTGCCCCATAGATCGCAAGGTCTGAAAGGGGAAGCTTTACTTTTACTTTTTTTAGCTATTTTGAGCACAATTCATACTATTTTTAAATTTACGCTTTCGCTATTTTTATAACATTATTATTTTGTTTAATTGTTTACAAACCACTCTCAGTGACTCATCGACAGTTATACGCAAACAAAAAACCCGCTGGCCGCGGGTAATATATGTCTAGTAGTTAGTAAAAATAATGAGTTATATTTTCTTTTTTTATTGATTCTTATGCTCGAATGTAAAAGAAATAATTGTGAACATTAGCCAATATCTGACATTGGGTGTGGGTGAAATAAAGTGTATAAATTTTTTACCAGACAGACAAAGAAAAAGACAGTCAAACATAGTTTATATAAGCTTTTATAAATTAACCAATTAGTTAATCAATTAATACTAATTAATTTATTTTGTTTTATAAAGCGTAAAGGTGGCTAAGCCCTGCCATCTTGAGATAGATGACATTAACTAGCGGTTCTTCCCCTTTGATAAACTTGTTTTAAAAATATTAAATATTCGTTTGTTTTTATTTAGGTAGCTGGACAACATTTCCGCTTGTACCTAGTTCCCCCCCCCTTTCCCACTCGTTCACTTGTGAAATTAAATCGTAACGCCCTGTGCATGATGCTGAAGAATGAACTATGAGCTATATACAAAGTAAAGACAAATTGTTTTACCTGAGAGACTCCGTGACATATGGCACAGAATTTATTTTTATACACTACTCCTGTAGAGTTATCTTTCACTTTGACAAATATATCTAGAGTTAGTTCCGATTGGTCAAAGTTTCTCTCACAGAGTTCAACAATAGTTTCGTTTTCTTTGAAGTTAGTTGGACACAAAGATACAAACAAAAAATTGTTGTAATCAGTAGTACACGCAATGCCGTCTGTAGGTTTTAACTGAGGAGTAAGATCAATCTTAGTAGTAGAACTGTTTTGACTTTCAATTTGGTTACTCTGACTAGCCGCGCTACCGTCTCCACGAATAGCTTCAATTTGATAGATCGGCACTGAGATATCAGGGCAACAGTTATCATAGATTTCACAGGCAGGCCTCAGACAGGAACAGAAATCACATTGATAATTTGAGAACTGTTGAGTTGTGACTTCCTCAGAACTGTTGCACCGCTTGGTACACATTCCCAGATAGTACTCGCGAGAAGTGTGTGTGGTTTTGTTCCAAATATAAAACTTGGTCGGATGATAATCACAATCATTTATATGTATTGATTCACAGCTAAAAAAGAAATTTAAAGTTAAATACAAATGTATCACACATTTAAGTAAATCCATTTTGAAAACTGTTTTTTGTTTGTTTTTTAAATTTATCCTAACTATCAAATCGTTCAAACAGTATAACCCAAGCAAATGGATGCTGTCTATACAAAACATAAAATACGTCAATAGCATTTGGTTTTATCATGAAACGTTAACGTTTAGACCTATGTTAGGTCAAGGATTTCCAATGTTTTACTTGATATTTTTCTATTAGGCTCAAGTTAATTTCTTGGCATCTACTGAAACTTATGTTTTAGTGTCCAGCCTCAATATTTAGTTACTGTCACAAGTTCTAATACGTCTTGTCAAGACAATGTTTGATGAATGTATCTTTATTGGGGGCAGAGATGGTAAATTAGAAAATACTAGCCGACCCGGGGGCGCGGTGGTTATGTGCTCAGCTTCTGAACCTGGATTCGAATCTCGGTGAAGGCTGGTATTTCGAATATCAGGATTTTTAGGGCGTCCCTGAGTTCACCCAACTCTAATGGGTACCTGACTTTAGTTGGGGAAAGTAAAGGCGGTAGGTCGTTGTGCTGGCCACATGACACCCGCTCGTTAACCGTTGGCTATAGAAACAGATGACCTTAACATCATCTGCCCCATAGATCGCAAGATCTGAAAGGGAAACTTTACTTACTTTTTTAACTTTTTTTAGCCGACCCGCGGAGTAGCACACGCCGCTATGTAGTGGCGGGTGAACACTTTCTAAAAGATACAGTTGTCAAAATGGGATGGGTTTAGGCAAACGACTGTGAGTGAATAAAAAGAAGGAACTTTTAAGATAACAACATACACTTGTCCATGACTGAAAATAAATTTTGGAATATACAGGCATATCTTGTTGAACGTTTGGCCTTTTGCTTTTTTAGATGTCATGGCAAAGGCTAATCTAAAAGGGAATTGTCTGCGCGTAAAGGTAAAAGGTATATTTGAATCTGATGTAGGCAGTGATATCCGGTGAGTAATGACAGTTAGTGAGATAGCAGCTGCAATAGTTTTACACTTTAGTAAGTTGCGGTGAATGCTAGTAACAGTCAGTCTAGTGCCATTACAGAGATCTCTTGTTGGCATGAAGTTTCTAAGAAGAATGACGACTGAACCAATTTTAATTTTGAGTTTGTGCGGAGGCATGCCAGTACGGGTAAGATTTTAAAAAATTTTCGGGTAATGAAAGTTGATCTGCGGGATCTTCTGTGACGATGGAGTCAACGCTGGTGTAAGTTACTTGGTCGGTTTGGAGACTTTGTTCGTGACACTGAATATATCTCGCGTACTGAATTGTTCCGAAGTGACAGTTGAGAAGTCGAGCCATATAGTCGTTGAACGGGATCAGAATGAACAGGAAAACAATGTGAAGGTAATGTCACTGGTGTTATAATTGTCCCATTTCCAACATCGAGAAGTCATTTTGCGAACTGTTGTTCGTCAGCAAGAGCTCTCATATTTGTCATCAATGTAAGTACATGCATGTGACGCCACATAGATTGTTTGTTATTGTAATTGGCGACAGTGAGTGCTCGGGAACCACGCAAAATGACCGGGAGTATTAGTCGGAAATCTCAACCCAATAGTAATGTTTTCCCTCCAAATGGGTGCGTCTCAGCTATGAGATCACGTGGCAACCTGTCAACTGCCTGGAATGCGTATGCATGTGTCATTGGCGCCTCGTCCCATATGTTCAATATGGATTGCAGACTATGTTGCGCGTGTTGAGAGGTTTTGCTATTGCATGTGGAAGTCGCAGTGAGCTTCAACGGTATTTGAAACACCGAATGTGCAGTACGTCCACCTAATAACAATGTTGCAGATATTCCTGTAGATGCAACTGCTATAGGAATGTCTACTCTGGCTCTGATGGAATGAATAAGGGTTTTGTAGACAAAAAGTTTTCCTAAATTGAAATCTAAGTCACTTAACCTGTTAAGCCTAGCTAGGCGCTGCTAGTGACACTGTGATTCGTGTTCAGTTACAGTCTTAATTTTAAAGACTAACTTTACCAAGTTTAAGTCTAAGACGAACTGGTAATTTCCAAATTTCGCTGGCGTATTTATGTCTCTAGGAAGCCCAGGCAAGTGTGAGGCAACCAATGGCCAGATTTTTTATTTGTCTGGGCGCTGGATCAAGACTAAAAGAATATTTCCAAGGGGGAATAACCTACTTGATTTTTAAAATCGCCAGCTTAAGACTGATTGGAAGAGAGAGAAAATAAAACATAAAAATAATTGAATTAATAGCGCTGTAGAACAGCCTCACAGACCTATATAAATATCGCCAGCATATAACTGATTGCCAGAGAGAGAAAAGGAGGAGGATTACAGAGTCAGCGTGCTTGCGAAGTGCTCCGCATGGTTGGGCGACGTAGATAATTATATATACAAAGATTGCTTGTTCTTCACACCATCTTTATTTTCTGATTATCTGTCACCGCGAAGTTACGTGTGTTAACTCTTGTCCGACTTGCAGAAATAAAATGACTTTTTCATCGAGGCTTAGAGAGTCGGCGTGCGTGCTTGGTATCCCGCATGGTTGGGTGACGTAGATAATTATGTGTTTTATGTACAGATTAAAAAAAAATAATTAAAAAAATATGGTTTTATTACTCTAGACCTGAAAAGTGCTTAACAATAAAAAAATACCAATCAATTCAGAGTAGACCATTCCAAGAGTCTTTTATAGGCCTGTTGCAAACTGTTCCATTTCTGTCGCATTCCATTCGGTTTTACCAATGGTGTTGTGTTCATTGAATGATAAAACATTAAAACCTGAACGTCGTAGGCTACCTCTGTGCATGTAGACAACGTAGTGATAGGGGTTAAGGTTCAAAGTTTACATGATGAGAATCTGTAAAGATTTATTCTCACTGCGAGACCGTTTAGGATCACGATAAATGAAAACAAAAGTATGACTATTGGCTTTTGAAATTTGTTAAGGTAATCTTAAACCAGACCTTGACATACACTAGGTTTTGGAAATTCTTCCTATTTTTATCCGAATTAATAATTTGGCAAATAAAAGGGTACTCCATTATATGTTTCAGAAACTTCAAAAACTGACTAATGTCATGGGCAGGTAAGGCGAGAGGAAATATTTTACTTCTTATTTGTTATTTTTGGTATAATAGTTATATCCCTTTGCTAATGTACTCCTAGATTATAAATGTAAACAGTTTGCAAGTGTTGTAAACTGAATGTTTTAGCTTTGCTTTAATGTGAGAGAGAGAGTGTGTCAGTCAGTTTGGTCTTGTTCCCAGTCCAGTGTTATACACCTAGATTATAGTATTAGTTATTTAGCGACGCACATAGAAGACGTATATTGAACAGGACTAGTGACGTTTGGGATATTTTGGGTTAGAGACTAGAAAATCAGTTCGCGATAGAATATGGTGAGAAGCCCGTTGCTGTAGGTGTTACTTCTCTGTAGGCGAACAGTATGGGGTTGATCAGCTTGTCCTAGTCTGTTGGGTTGTACTGTGCTATTTTGTTCAGCATTGCTTTCAGAGTTGAGTTCAGACTTGAAAACGGGCAGAAAATTATTGTTTAATAATCAGTGTTGTAAAATTTGTACTATAAGTCAGAGCAGTATAGTAGATGTTTTTGTTACATTGATTGTAGTCGTATATGTCAACGTATGAACGGGTATGTGTGCAATACAAAGTAATCCATCCCCTTCATCATTTGAAAGATTTCTTTGATGGAATGTAAAGTATGAACTCATTCAAAAGATTATCGTTACATAGAAGGAAAAAAAAAGTAAATGCGTGTTTTTTTTATATAAGTTGCATTATATATCAAGACATATGCAGTGTTTTTTTTTTTCTGCGATAGACCAGTTGGAAATGTTTCCTTTCAATAACATGTTATTGAAGACTTATTAGTCGTCATAGCCATTACCAGTTCTCTTATAATAGAAGTTGCCATTGTATATCATGTCATTTTTTTTTTCTTTCCTTTATCGATGTAAAACATTATTAATATACACCCAAACTATTGGGTTCAGGAAGTTTTGATACGATCAAAATTTTTCTCTGCCCTGGGAGGACTGCTGTGACACGGTTACTATGTGTGGTCAACCGTAACACATGGTCTTGTGTTGGGTACCTGGGAGTTAAAGGGACTTTCGGAAAGTCGAGTCAAGAAGAAATGAAGTCATCTAGTGGAGTTGGTTATCTGTAGATAATGTTAGCCTTGTAAATATGTTATGTTTGAATGCTTCACAATAAAAGGCAGTTTATACTTAAAGGGACTTGTTTCTTCACAGTAATCTTTACGCAGAATTCTAATATGTTGCAGTTTACATTAATCCAATATTTATTATAAACGCCGTTGTCAAATATCCATGCGAGAAATTACAACTTATAATCAAAACAACTTTTTATATATTAAATTTGATTAGCTAAGACTTGCTAATTTCCCCACAGAACATTTAGCATTATAAAATATTTGTATGAATTTTTTTTTACAATTTTAGCCCTTTGCAATACGAAGTTTGTTATTTCAATAGACCAGTGTCACCATACAATAGTAAATTCATATATTTACTGATGTGTCCGTGCACGTGACTACTTAGATCAGCACGTAGTGATTTATTGAAGATATGTAAATGTCAGTACTTTGGAAATAATAATTAAAGCAAGAAATAAATAGATCACAGACACAAAATATATATAAATCAAAAACTACTGGTAAACTTGTAAAGTTTATTTTACAAGACTTAATTATTTTGAAAGCTAGACATAAACTTTAAATGTCTACACTTGAAAACAATCAGAGCTTGGTCTAGCAGAAAGTAGGTTTTAAACAAAACTTAGAAGCTGCCCCCGAAAGCTCCAGCCAATGATCCAGCTAAAGATCAAGCTAATGATCTAGCCATTAGTCCAGCCAAAAGTGCAGCCATTATTCTAGCCACTGACCCAGCCAATGATGCAAGTGACAATACAGCCCAACAAGTAATAGTCTTTTAAGACATGTAAATGTCAGTACTTTGGACGTAACAATTTAAGAAAAAAAATAACAAAAAAAAAAAACAACTTTTACTTATTCTTTCTTTGTTAACACTTCTTGTTTGCATTTGTATCATTTTAATTTATTATTTCTTTATGATCTTAAGACTAATTATAATTTTTGCACACTGTAAGAAGTTTTAAATTACAAAATAAAATGCACATGTAGGTATTAGAAATTTCACGTATGAGACTAGGTTTCAATGGTAACCTTAGTAACTATGTCCGCCTTTGTTCTCCAAGATTCGATATCGGAAGTGTTATGACGTCATTGGGAGCGTGGTTTTTCCGGGATTTTTGTTTTAGCTGGGCTAAGTGCTATATATAGCTTTGCAACTTTTAACCATTTGCTTTGCTTTCACCAAATCAGTAATATTAAGAGTTATTTTTGTAATCTCAGTTGGTTTTTCATCATTTTCAAATTAAAAATGCTTGCTGGCATAAGTATCTGACAGGAATAAGCAAGATTACAGTTCCAGTACCTCTACCAGTATTTACGGCTTAGTTTACTTTAGTTAACTTTATTTAATGAACTTTGTTGGTTATTTAATCTTGCCACCTTTGTCACGCGCCGCTGGGAAAAGGCCTCCGTTGTCATATAGTCATCTGACCACCTAAAAACGTCGAGCGGCGTTCTGTCCGGTTCGAGAAGGCCAGTAGGGACCCTATATAAGAGCGGAGGTATAAGAGACCAGTCAGTCACAACATCCCACTTCTGACACCAGTTGTTACGAATCTCACTATCCAGGCTCTCTGCAAACTGCAACATACACCACCAACTTAAAGAACTTGACAAGTCAGGGCTCCAAAATAACGTAAAGGTTTAATGTCCATAAATAACAGCCAATACTGTACAATTGGCAGCACGTAGAACAGTACAAATAGCTCTGCGATAACAAATATCTCTCCGATAACACCGTTCCGCCGTATCAAGTCTTGCACTGGCCTCTCCGTCTCGTTCCGGGCTTGCACTGGGTTAAACAGTTCTTGACTGACTTCACACACTTGGGCTCGTAGTGTCGGACTTGATCACAGACCAAGATCAAGACTCCGTTCGTCTCAACTGTACTTGACAGTACTCCGCACTGAACCGTCGTAATGCTCCGTACAGAACCACACCGTTGAACTGTGCTGTAGTCGACCGTGTTCTGAACTCCTGTTGTGAACCCGCAGAATCGATTATTCGAATCCCGAAGCAGGCAGGCATTCACGTGATAGGAAGTGTGAGGATTTTGCGATAGGCAGGAGTTTCACGTAACAGGAACCAGTCGGTGTCTCCAATCGCAATCAGGCTGAAATAAAATACCGAGATGAATATATTCAATAGATAAAAGGGCAGCGTGATCTACTCGGGCATAAGCCGTCAAGCAGAGAATCCTTTAGTTCAATTAACACTTACAAAGAATGCCGGTCAAGAGATATGATCAAACCAATACATTGAGAATGACCATAATAATAAGGGAAGGGTTAGCCTAAACAAGAACAAAGAATGGGGGCCAGCGATCATGACGACATTGCTTTCATACGGCCGTCGGTCAAAAATAATGAAGTAAAACTGAAAGGGACAAGGAGAGGTAATTTACTAATCTCTTCTAAACACAGTCTCAATGCATTAGAAAGATCATCATATAAGGTTGCGTCAATGACCAATTCAGCAACTTAGTGTCAGGGAGAGGTATGGCGAGAATGAATGTTAGTTTGATATTTTGGCATGATAGTTATATCCATTTGTTATGAATGCGAAGTGCTGCACGTGTTGTGAATTGAGTAATAAGACCTCGTTGAATGTGCGAGAGAATGTGTTAGTCAGTAAGGTCTTGCTCCCGGTCCAGGAAGGTTGGACGTTCACTTCCTGGACTGGTATTTATGCATTTATATATTTATAAGTTGATGGACTGGTGTTTTGTGTATTTCATAAGAGTGATATAATTGTGTGCTTTATTAAGTATTAAAGTATTATCAATATTCGTGAATATAAGGAGTTAGAGTTGATGTATATTAAGTGTTCGTATTTGAGTTAAGCAAGTATTGAATTATAATTGAGTAATCAAGAAAGTACCAAGCAAGTATTATTTAATATTCAAGAAACCCCTAGTGAGCCAAGTTAAGAAACACAACAAGACAAGAGACAAGCAGAGCATAGCAGCAGCAGTATATATATAATTGGAAACCCCTGACATCTGGAGGCTTCGTCCGGGCAGGTATCGTTGTACCTGTTATCTATCATTTGTCGCTTCGATCAGCCAAACGAGATACAACCTTGACATATTTGAGTGAATCTGTATTATTAAACATAAGTGTATAACCAGTGTACTATTAATACAGTATTATTATTGACATCTGAGGGCCCGTCCGGTTGTACCTATTTTTTTCGTCACCTTGAAGAAGTCGTTGAACTAGCCAGAGCCTGTAATTTTTTGTTTACTGGTTGACCTCTACACACGATTGTGACTGTTACACACAGAAGTTTTTGTTGACAATTTGTGATTCAGCATTTAAAGAGACATCACCATTTAATGAGACACTACTACAACTACAACTTACTTACTATTGGGTTATTACGTTTGGAGACATCACCATTTAATGAGGAATCACCATTTAAAGGGAAATCACCATTTAATGAGACACTACTACTACTACTACTTACTTACTATTGGATTATTGCGTTTAGAGACATCACCATTTAATGAGGAATCACCATTGAAAGAGACATCACCAGTTAAAGAGACATCACCAGTTAAAGAGACATCACCAGTTAAAGAGACACTACTACTACTCACTATTGGATTATTCTACATGAATGCAATTACTCAAGTAATCGTGAATTATCTACCTTTGTTACATTGATGTTGGATTATACTGGACTTAAGCGCATCGATGCCCTCTTGGTCATCGTTAAACGTAAAGGAAATAGCAAGTGCCTGTATCACTGTGTCTAACCTATGGGACTGTCTTGATTATTTGTATATCTGGTATCTTTTTGGATTATTATTGCACTAACTGACTAGATAATCTTTTTTTTTGTATGCACCCATTATTATTACTATTAGTATTATATCAATGTTTGAATAATTTTGTTTTGTATTTGTTTCATTCTCTAAATCTGCTGTGAGTCATAAAGCGTTTACAAGGAGGCCGAACAGCGACCTGACACTCCAGAAGTTCTATATTTTTAAAGCAACACTGTCGTGTGGGAAGAGTTGTTATTTCTTTCCTGGCATCAGACACAGATAAGTTGAGTTTTCTTTTGTCTGTTGTATAGGGCATTTAGGGTCGAGTGTACATTGCCTTTTTAGTAGTGGAGATAAAGGGTGACATTATGGAACTAAATGATAGTAATTATATTATTAATGATATGAGAGAGATTGAAGATAAGGGAGTATTAATTGAAAATGTCTTAACTAATAAGGAACTAAATGACTGCCTATATATTGAAAATGATATCAGTGACATACCATATAAAAGAGAAGAAAGTGAAAATGTGTTAACTACTAAAGAACTTATTGATTGTCGGTTTAGTGAAGTAACTGTGAAGGAACTTATTTATAAGGAACTTAATGATTGTCAGTTTATTGACAATAATATTATTCATGTTCTGAGACCATTTTACAGAGTACACAAACCATTAAAAAGATTAAACCTAACAAAAGAAGTTTATCAAGTTGTTGGTACTGGTAAAGTAAAACCAGACCCCAATTGGCTACAAATGTTTTTATACCTAAAAATCCCCAGAAGACGAAAAATAAGTCTTATAGAAGTTTGTCAAGTTGTTGTTGGGGGTAAAGTTAAACCAGACCCCAATAGGCTACAAATGTTTTTGTACCTAAAACTTCCAAGAAAAAGAAATCTTGACGTAGTGTTTCCCCTCTCCCAGTTGCTGAGAAGGGAATGTCCACGAGGGTCACCTGAATTCCCGAGTGCGACTTGGCAATAGAGAAAATTCAGCCTTCTTTGTCCTCTTCTTGTATTTTAATTTTGTTGTTGTACCAAATCTTAATATATTGTATTATCTAAACAGTTCACCCAAAATAGCTTGCTGTGTTGCACCAAGTGGATTGCATCCTTCCGATAAAGTACCTCAGTAGAGAGCTGATCCATAGAGAGTGTCATTATGTCATCAGCAGCGAGTGTCCGACGCCTAGAGATACCTCGGATACTTACGTGAATTCCCAATCCAGTTTGACCACAGACCATTGTCTACTAGCAGATACACTGTCAAGACTTAGCATAGTTGTATTAGTTATAATTGTTAGAATTCATTTTTTTCCCAATACAATGTGAAATGTGCCTTTAACTATTAGAGATGGTATCTTCTCGTATATTATTGCTATACATAGGAGTTGATCTTTTCTTGTATGTTTGCTGTTTTACATATTAAATATTAACGTGGAAAGGACTAGGCTTGCCGACTTCAAATAGTAATTTAATTCTCCATGCCACTATTTTTTTTTCTCATTTATTCTTTTCTCATTTATTATTTTCTCTCTTTCCCTTTGTTGTAAATAGCTGGACATATTTCTTTTGTTAGGTTAATAATGGCTATTTCACTTTCATGTACATTATATACATTTGTGTGTAGATATATATGTTTATATATATGTATATAAGTATGTGTATGAAACATTGTGTGTATGGATGTAAATTTATGTATATATTTGAATGACTGTTATCTAATAACAGTCATATCGTAAGAGGGGGATGTCAGGGAGAGGTATGGCGAGAATGAATGTTAGTTTGATATTTTGGTATGATTGTTATATATCCTTGTTATGAATGCGAAGTGTTGCACGTTATGTGAACTGAGTGATTAAGTCTTCGTTGAATGTGCGAGAGAATGTGTTAGTCAGTGTGATGAACTTGCCGAAAGGATTGTATTCATAAGTTGATGAATTCATATGAAATGACCATCACACTTGCCGGGGATTATATGATCAAACTTGACAATTCAATGAAATGAAGAAAGAAACATCTCTCTGTATTTTCTTCAAACTTCTTTAATAACTTCTTCAACTTTCACATCAAATTAACTTCTTAATTCAATAACAACTTGACACTTCATAAATAAAACTTAAAGATACATAAAACTTCACTTAGTATAACTTCAACTTCAACTACTAAAACTTTACTTAATGGACCCGCTAATATCACGAAATTTATTACTAATCAAGAACTGAGCGAGGACCATCGCTCTACAAGAACTACTACTATGCGAGGACCCCGTCTAACTTACTTTCCCCTTATTTATACTTTCTTTGATCGTACATTCCAGAATCATGGAACCTTCTCAGATAATTATTTTAGTAACTTTGACCTTCTAGAAGCTGACGTGTGCTATTTTTTCCCTTAACCTCTTTCTTTGATTGGATAACTAAAATTAACTTGTTTACGCTGGACACTTGCACTGGTTTGAACTTGCTTCTAGAAACTGGTCGAAATAGGTCACAGACTCGACTCGTGACATTACCCCCTTGCCTTTTTAGCATTTTGTATGCAATATAAAATGCGTAAAATAGCAATATAACATATGCCTAAAACATTGATAAAATTGCATATAAAAGCAAGTAACACTGATATAATTGCTCAATTGAATGTACAAAACTCATAACTAAAAATAAAAAAAAAATGTTTCATCATGTTAACATATTAATATAAAACAAAATTCAAAATGTTGTACACATTCAGCATACATAATTAATATTATATAATATACATCTTAGTTCTATACATTTATTATTAATAATTGATATATTAATATGAACATTTCCCAACTTGTGTAACTAAAAGATGTCAAAGTAACAAAACTTAACAAAACGGAATAATACATTATATCTCCTCTGGTACTTGAGTTGATAGAGTATCTGAATATTAAAATAACAACAAACACATGGAATAAAAAATGATTAAATTTGTTTTTCTAACATAAAACAAAATATAGTTAAACAATAAACAATATATTGTATAGTATCTAAATACATCTGGACAAAGTATCAGCAAAAACATTCAATTTTCCTGGAACAGTCTTTACATCAAACTGATAGTCCATTAACTGCAAACTCCATCGTGTCAGACGACTATTTGACATTTTTTTAGAGTTGAGAAATGCCAGTGGTGCATGATCTGTCTGTAAAGTAAAAGGTGCTCCCAACAGGTATTTGCTAAATTTTGAAATGGCCCAGACAATCGCCAGGCACTCTCGCTCTATGGTCGAGTATCTGGTCTCTGCTGAAGATAGTTTTCTGTTTATAAAAAATACAGGATGTGGAATGCCTTCATATTCTTGCATTAGACATGCTCCTATTGCCGATGAGGAAGCATCTGTAGCAAGATAAAACCGCTTCTTCTTGTCTGGTAATTTCAAAATGGATTCTTGTGCAAAAGCATACTTAATTTTCTTTATGGTCTCTTCTAATTCTGGTGACCATGGAATCGTGTTAGATTGTCCTTTCTTCGTAAGGTTAGTAAGAAGTGTTGTCAGTGATGCGTAATTTGGAATAAAGCATCTGTAAAAATTACAAAGTCCTAATATACTTCTAACCTGCTTTTTTGTTTGAGGTATTTTAATGTCCAAAATTCGTTTAATAATATCGTCCTGTGTTTTCAGTGAATTGTTTCCAACTTTATAACCTAAAAATGTAACTTCTGATTTTGCTAATTCAACTTTGCTTGGTTTTACAGTAAATCCATTGTCTTTCAATTGTTGGAAGATTTCTTTGAGTCCTTTAATATGATCTTCCCATGTATTATGAAACACACATATGTCGTCAATATAGGACACTGTGTCTTTTCGTTGTCCGAACATCCTATGAATTGCTCGGTTAAAAGTACTGCTAGCATTTACTAAACCGAATGGCATGTAATTATATTGAAAAAGGCCGAAGGCTGTAGTAAAAGCAGTGTATTGTTTTGAATCCTGTGTCATAGGTATTTGATAATATCCTCTTGTCAAATCGAGTTTCGTAAAATACTTAGCTCCAGAAAACTGTGACATTAAATCCTCTGGATTAGGCATTGGATATGAATCAAGGCATGTTATTTTATTTAACTGTCGAAAGTCTACACACATTCTTGGCGATGATGACTGTGAACGTTTTACAAGCACTATTGGAGCAGCATAAGGTGAATTCGAGTGTTCAATTATGCCTTGTTCTAAAAGATCATTGATTTCTTTCTGAAGGAAATCTCTATAATTAATAGGTAGTGGATATGGACGTGACTTGGTAGGTTTGTCACTTGTCAATTTGATTTCATGATTTATAATGGTTGTTTTACCTGGAACATCTGTAAATATATCAGCATACTCTTGGAGTAGATTCATTATATCTTTTTTTCTCTGTGATGATAAATTGTCCAGTTTGACAGCATGCCAGGTTTCAGTCTGTCTAGAAGTTGTAGTTGGCACTACTAATTCATCCATATCCTCCTCTTTTTCTTCTGGAATAATCGCTAAGCATGAAATATGTTTTTCAAGTTCATCGTCTTCTTCTTCTGTATCAGTAGCTTCGTTGTATTTCTGTAGCATGTTGATATGAAACACTTTGTTTCTGTTATTGATATTTATTTCATAATCTACATCTGTGACTTTTCTTAAAATAGTAAATGGACCCTGCCATTTAATAAAGAACTTATTTTTCTTATCAGGTAATAATAATTTAACTTTGTCGCCTGGTTCAAAGTACCTAAGTTTTCTATGTTCATTTATTCTTCTATGACTTGCAGCATTAACTTTGGCTGTTGCTTCCTTAGCTATTTCACATGCATTTATTACTGTATTTCTTGTATTGAGAACATGCTGAAATGCGGTTTTCTTATCTGATGCATCATGGTGTGACTTAAGTAGTGATTCTTTGAAGGTAGTTATAGGACCTCTTGGATTAGCTCCATATAACATTTCAAAAGGAGAAAATCCTGTGGTGTCTTGGATACTTTCTCTATAAGCAAATAATGCAGCTGGTAAAAGGAGATCCCAATTCTGCGGATTATCATTTGCTATTTTTGATATAATTTGTTTCAATGTTTTGTTAAACCGTTCACAAAGCCCGTTGCTTTGAGGATGGTATGGTGTTGTAAACTTCATCTTGATGTTGTACATCTCCATAAATGTCTTAGTTATATCTGCTGTAAACTGACTACCTCGGTCAGAAAGTATAACTTCAGGTAACCCTGTCCTTGAAAAAATTTCAGATAAAGCTCTGGTAACATCAATTGCAGAAATATTGACTAACGGAATAGCTTCTGGCCATCTAGTACATGTGTCTACTAAAGTTAAAATATATTTGTGATTTCTGCTGGATTCAATTGGCATTGGACCAATTAAATCAACTGCTACTTTTTGAAATGGTTTCTCAGTCAATTCCATTGTCTGCAATGGCGCTTGTATTTTGTTACCTTTTGGACTTTTCATTTGACAAATATGACAGGTACTAATGTGCTTCTTTACATCTTTAGTAATACCTGGCCAGTAAAAATCTTGAAGTATTCTTTTCTTGGTCTTGGTAACTCCCATATGTCCAGCAAACGGTACATCGTGGCTTGTATTAATAATGGTCTTTCTGTATACTTTTGGAACTATAATTTGCTCAACAGTTTTATTTTTGTATTGACTGTTCTTCATAAGTAGTCCCTCTTTAAAATAAGGATCATTATTTTCTTGTGGATTGATGTTCGATTGAGCCTTTTTAAACATTTTAAATAATGTTTCATCATTTTTCTGTTCAACTTTAAATTCCTCGCTATGAAATTGTTCAAGTTCATTTGTCTGTAGATGCGAATGGTTTGCCTTCTTATCATTTTTATTTTCTTGAACAACTTTATCAGAATTCTTGTGTTCAATATGTTCAGTTTCAAGTCTTTCCTTTTCTTTTTGCATTGACCTTGTAACTACTACATTGCATTCTTGACTCATTTCTATTGTATTGTTCCATTCAATAAGATCTTGTGTAGTACAGTCACGCACTCCCTGTATATTACCAACTATGAGATCAACAGGTAGATTTTGAGCTACTAAAGCTTCTACATGTCCACTGAAAAATGGAGTCGTAATATGTATCAAAGCTTCTGGTAATTTACTTACAGTGCCGTTGAAAGCAGTGGCTTCGATTTCATTGCCTGTATATTGATTTGATCTCACAAAATTTGCACGTATAACAACTGAAGTGCTACCTGTGTCTCGTAACACCTGTACTCTTTGAGAAACGACTAATCCAGGATAAAACTGAAGTCCTTGTGATTTAGTGATAACAGTCATTGTTGAGTGATGTGCCTTCGAGTTTTTGGTAAAACCCTGTTTCTTATTTCCATATGTTGAATTCTTTACATTTAATGATCTGTTTTGCGAATATGCTTGGTCACTAGATCTGTCACTGATACTAGTATGTTTCTTTCTGCAATCCTTTGCTAAATGTCCTTTCATGTGACAAAAACTGCACTCTATGACCTTCACTCTACATTGTGAGGCGAAATGACCTCTAGTATTGCATTTATAACATATTAAAGTTTTGTCGGTCTGAAAGGATGGCAATGGTCTGTTATCTCTTGAAAAGCAAATAAAGTTTTCATCGGTTGCTGATCTAATTTGCTTACTTGGATAGGCAGTTTTATATTGACGTATTATTGTTGTTAGAGTCTGTAGATCTTTAGGATTTCTCTCGATTATGAAAGATTGGATATCTTCTGCATATGCGTGAGTAATGGTATCAATCAATATGTGGTCTCTTAATGCTTCATACATTCTATCAATATTGGCTAAAGATATCCACCTATCAAACCACATTACCATATCAGAGACAAACAACTGTGGATCATCTTCCTGCCTTGGTCTTTCGAAAAAAAATTTCTTGCGATAAGCATTTTGCGTAGCTCCAAACTGTCTTAGTAAAGCTTCTTTTATTTCTGCATAAGTACGCTGTTCATGAGATGGTATTTGTGCACATACATCTAATGCTTTACCCTGTAATAAAATCAAGAGATGGTGTGCATATTGGTCTTCTGGTAAGCCTGATGCTTTCGCTAACTCCTCAAACCTCATCAAATACGAATCTATATTATCTTTATTTTCTTGAAAAGGTAATATTTTAGATAAAGGTTTTTACTTGTCAAAAGCATTGCTAGTAGGTAAAGTCGGTTGAACCTCTGTTTTTTCTTTTTTAAATTTTAACTCCTGTTCCTGAAGTTGAAGTCTGAGTTTTTCCACTTCTAATCTTTTTTCTTCTGCCTCTCTGTCCTCTTTACGTTTCCTTTCTTCTGCCTCTCTTTCCTCTTGCCTTAATTTTTCTTCTCTTAAAATTCTTTGTTTTTCTTCCTCTTTTTCTTCTTGTCGTCTTTTTTCTTCTCTTTCAAATTTTCTTTCTTCAGCCTCTCTTTCTTCTTTACGTTTTCTTTCTTCTGCCTCTCTTTCCTCTTGCCTTAATTTTTCTTCTCTTAAAATTCTTTGTTTTTCTTCCTCTTTTTCTTCTTGTCATCTTTTTTCTTCTCTTTCAAGTTTTCTTTCTTCTGCCTCTCTTTCTTCTTTACGTCTTCTTTCTTCTGCCTCTTTGTCTTCTTTAATTTGCTTTTGACACCATTCCCACTGATGTTCTTGTGGAATACCAATGTCCTTGGCTAATTTTAAATATAATTTAAATGAGTCTGCTTGAGACGCCATAGTATTAAATTAACGATATCAGAAATGTAGGTGTTTAAATGTTCTGCCAACACTCTCATCAAGCAGAATCTAGCCAGCGAACCAGCGACTACGTAGGACAGGTAAAAAGTGAAAGAGGGCTGACCTATTTAAATATCGATCGGTGTCTCCGCTAAGGAATGCAAGTGGTCAGTATTTGTAAACAAACTAGTGGACAACTAGCTTTAGTAACGTTGCCTTCACAGCTTAGTAGATATAGCTTTCACAGCTTAGTAAATGTAGCTTTCACAGCTTAGTAAATGTAGCTTTCACAGCTTAGTAAATGTAAAATGTAAGGTACTGACCTTAAAATAGAAGATTTTTCCCGCAGGACGTTCTCTCTGCCAACTATTATGTGACCTGTTGACTGGAAGTTTCAATCATAAAATACTTTTCGTAGCAATGAATGTATGTCTTGTTGAAGTTTTCTGAAAGAGGCTTTGTCGTTACGAGAGGCTTTGAATTATTCGTTAGAGGCTTTTTCTTTGAAATTCGTAGAACTTGCTAGAATGTGCCGACTTTATTCTTCAATGTCGCCTTTATTGTCTGATGCATATATTCATCGATGCCTTGCCTTATTTATCGGAGGTGCCATATATGTGATGAACTTGCCGAAAGATTGTATTCATAAGTTGATGAATTCATATGAAATGACCATCACACTTGCCGGGGATTATATGATCAAACTTGACAATTCAATGAAATGAAGAAAGAAACATCTCTCTGTATTTTCTTCAAACTTCTTTAATAACTTCTTCAACTTTCACATCAAATTAACTTCTTAATTCAATAACAACTTGACACTTCATAAATAAAACTTAAAGATACATAAAACTTCACTTAGTATAACTTCAACTTCAACTACTAAAACTTTACTTAATGGACCCGCTAATATCACGAAATTTATTACTAATCAAGAACTGAGCGAGGACCATCGCTCTACAAGAACTACTACTATGCGAGGACCCCGTCTAACTTACTTTCCCCTTATTTATACTTTCTTTGATCGTACATTCCAGAATCATGGAACCTTCTCAGATAATTATTTTAGTAACTTTGACCTTCTAGAAGCTGACGTGTGCTATTTTTTCCCTTAACCTCTTTCTTTGATTGGATAACTAAAATTAACTTGTTTACGCTGGACACTTGCACTGGTTTGAACTTGCTTCTAGAAACTGGTCGAAATAGGTCACAGACTCGACTCGTGACAGTCAGTAAGGTCTTGCTCCCGGTCCAGGAAGGTTGGACGTTCACTTCCTGGACTGGTATTTATGCATTTATATATTTATAAGTTGATGGACTGGTGTTTTGTGTATTTCATAAGAGTGATATAATTGTGTGCTTTATTAAGTATTAAAGTATTATCGATATTCGTGAATATAAGGAGTTAGAGTTGATGTATATTAAGTGTTCGTATTTGAGTTAAGCAAGTATTGAATTATAATTGAGTAATCAAGAAAGTACCAAGCAAGTATTATTTAATATTTAAGAAACCACTAGGGAGCCAAGTTAAAAAACACAACAAGGCAAGAGACAAGCAGAGCACAGCAGCAGCACTATATATAATTCGAATCCCTGACACTTAGCAATAATATGGTGGACATAGGTTAAAACAAATTCATTATATAAATATCTACATATGAAATGGTTGTTTCTTACTTAACTTAGTGAGAAATACACATAAGGTAACTTAAGTCTACTAGAGTCCAGAAGTGAACATAATCTTACAGCAAGGTCCAAGTAAAAAGAACAAGAGAAAGGGAGCACAATGAAAGGAATCTGTGAATGAACGTCCCTCAACATTCTAAATAAAATGTAACAACTGCTCGTAATTCAATAGGTTTGAGTCTTATATGGCGCTTGGCCGGAAATAGGGATTGGCAAAGAAAACATGTGATAGATCACTTGGTAAGTCAAGATAGATAACTTGTTGACATCCGGTCAAGATTAGCTCGTCTCACTCACTTGCCAATGAGGTATTAACAACATCTTGCTAGAGGTCAAGCGTGACCAGCGTTCAGGTTCTAGACAAAGAGGGAAGGGAGGTCTAGCTGCCTCGCATGATGAAAGGAGTCCACATTGTCTCGCGCTAGTGATAAAGTCAACAAGGTTGACATACTTTAAATTAGAATAGAATAATGGAGGCTTGCCCAGATGGGCAAACTGGTGAGTCGCTAATGTGGTTTGACATTTATGCTAAAATAAGTGAAGAAATGGAGAAGGGATACACACTTTTCACGGCACTAAATGTGGCAAAAATAAAATTAATAATGTCTGTGTAATTTGATGAGGTCTATTGATTTTGTTCTGCGGACGTACCCTCTTAAACATTATTTGAAGAATCTTGGGTAGAATACATTGTGCTCACTTTTATTGCCAAAAAAAAATTGGTTGAACATGTTTTACTACCATATAGCAGATTGCCCATTACATAGGTCTGGTAGATTGAAGCTTTGGTCTTGTCGCACACTTTTTTCCGCAGCGGTGACATGGTGCCCATTGCCTTCTCTTTCATGTTGTTGATGTCTTTATCTAGTAGAACATCAATGGATATGATTTTACCAAGGTAACAAAAATGGTCAATATATTGTAGTGGTTGGCCATACATGGTTCATTGAGGTGCAGCATGTGTGTTCAGACTGTGTTCTGAACTATTATTTTAGTAATTTTTTTTATTAGTATTCAAGCCAAACTTCTGGCATGCATCAGATAGTTTGTTAACCAGGGTCTAAAGCTGAGTAGCAGATTCAACAACAAAAGCTGCTCTATCTTTGTAGATTTATAAATACCTTTAACAAGGATTTGTGTATAGAGGAGGGGGAAATATGGCAGGGCTAGACATTTTTTCAATTTTTACAAAAAACAATCTTTCTATCATTAGTTATTAAGAGCAAAATACAAAGCTTATATTAACTCACTCTTTCGGACTGATAAATATTCTGTACATATTACTTCTCTCATACCCATTCTCGGATCAAGTTGAATCTTAGCAGGTAAACTTAGTGAGGCAATAATTCAATTAATTATTGGTAATTAATTATTTTGTTCGGTGACAATTAAGGGAAATAATTTCTATATCATTGGAATATATAGATGTAAGTGATTTTTTTTTCAATTAGATAAGATTTTTTTTGCTTGCTTATAAAAACAATTTTTTTTTGCGCACTCTGGTCAAATATCTTTTGTGTTTCTTTGGGGGAAGGGTGTGTCTGAAAAATGTTTCTGGGCTCCTTTCAAGCCCTCTGCAAATTAATCTCGAGAATAAAATTGATTTCAAACGGTACACGTGTCCCTTGCTAGGTTGAAAAGCGGTTTATATCACTTAATAAAACATGAAAAAGAGATATATCATAAGCTTTTAAACAAATGGAACATTTTTTTTAAATTCGTTCACTTTTTACTGAGGTGTGGTGGCTAAGTGGTAATAAGCTTAGCTTCTGTGGTACCCGGGTTTGAATCCCGGTCAATACTCTAAAGGTTACCTGACATTAGTTGGGGAAAAGTAAAGGCGGTTGGTCGTTAACCGTAGGCGACATAAAATGATAATCTTTACATCGTTGCTCACACGGTCTGAAAGGGAAACTTAACTATTTTTTAAACTGTTTTTCTCCTAACTGACGATACCAACGTTGCTTTGACCCCATTAATTATATTAATTTTTAGTTTTATAAACTTCAATTACAAAAAAAGCAGGCATTCTTCTCTAATTCTAAAACTAATATAACATTTCCTGATTACAAATAAAAAAAGTTATTGAAGTTAAATCATAACAAGGTAGTGAAACAAATGAACAAAATTAATAATTCCATAGGCACATGGAAAATAATTACGGAGAGAAAGAGTTAATGTTGCACTTTTTTTTACAGCCACCCTAGGCTTTTAATACACCGCTAAATGCTGCTTCTTTAAGAGCTCGCAAAAAATGTGATAAAATACGCACTGAATTTACTACTTGTTATTTATCTTGTTAATATCATTCCTCTCATTTATCTTGTTTAATTCATTTATCTCATTTATACCATTCATCTCATTTTTCTTTTTTAACTCATCCAATCCTACGCGCAAAAAAAATAAAATGGCATTATGCATTAGCCGTAATTGTGTAATCTGGTGAAAGAAGCTTCTCGCGCCTCAAACTAATTAAGAATTACTTGAGGTTAACAATTCTCAAAGAAAAATTGAAACATCTGTGTAGCAGTAGATGGCATCAGATGGGAATAATTTAAATGTGTTCAATGCCATCTTTTTCAGAATGTTGGTTGTGTTTCTTTGTGCCCCCCTCCAGTCCTGCTAATGTAAAGTCTATGGGTGGGCTGGGCAGACTTCTCCGTGGAGGGCAGGTACCTATCCTGCTGATATCAGACATTTCTGCCCTAGAAATCTTCAGTGCCCAACCACTTTAGTCTATGATACTATAAACAAAGATATAATTATTGTAATAATCTGCTGTCATCAGGCGCTATAAATTACATGTATTTTTTTTAAATTTCCATGTTGTAATGGGCATTTGTTTTAGAAACGGGCGAAAAACAATAGGGAAAATTTTATTTTGAGCTATAAATATTTTTTTTTCTTAATAGAGAAAATGCATAAAATGGTCACATAAAATATTGACAATACACATTGTAGAGATGAGAAGAAGATTTTATTCAGATTATCTCTTATAATGTTACTACCTTTCTTTTATTGTTTTCACCTATTATAATTTAAGTTATATTACGTTACATTGACTTTTTGATGAATTATAAAAAGTTCTTAAACTTCTCCAAGTAGTTACATTTGTAATATTTAAATTAGTACTTTTTAATTTTTTCACTCTTCATAATCTTTAATTGTTATGTCCCTTTAATTTCATGTCCAGTAAGTCGGTACAAACATCCAGTCGTCCGTTTTTATTGATATCAACCATGATAAGCTCCTTGTTGACTGTGATGTGTACTTCAGTCACATTGAGACTTATTGTGATTCTCACTTCCGGTGGTATAACTGAATCATTAATGGTCATCTGGTAATCTGATTGGTTAAAACTCAAAAACTTACAAAAAAGTATCTGGCTAACATGTAGACTGTTTCTTTCATATGGTCTAGTGTATCTAGTTTCTAAATGATACGTCCCAACTGTCATAAGAAATAAAACATCTTCTCCCTCATTTTGATAAGTCGACTTTATTTTCTGGATTTCTTGTTGATTGTTGTGATAGTAATAGTATACACTAGTATAGTCTAAATTTAAGTCACACAGTACTTGCAAGTACATTTTACCGAGAACGGATTCTCTTAGAATGACAATTGGCTCAAGTTGAACAAATTCTGTAGGTGACAGATTCATACGAAAAAAATGTCTCATTAGATTTTTAGTCAACTTTTGTTCGAATTGTGTTCGTGACATAGATACAGGGGCCATAACAGTTCCGTGGGTGATAAATATAACTTGTGATGTATTTCCTTTTGCATTCTCCAACCTGCAAGGATCAATACCTTCTCTGAGCACAGTGGCAAGTTATATTCGCTATCAAGTAATTTAAGTTGAACTTCTATCTGTGATTGAAAGAAAATATTGAATTATTTAATGACTTTCTAAACCATTTTAAAGCTGAAAACGATTAACTTAGAAGAACAACATTTTATGAAAATAATTTTGCTTTTTTTTTTTAAAGATAACACCTCTTTATATAATTCTAATTGTATTTTTATAACTAATGAATATTTGATAAAAAAAATGGATAATAATTTGTCCGCTCCCTTTGCCACTGAAAAAGAACTAGCTAATGTATATATCTACTAGACTTTAAATATTAAAGTGGAAAGCATTTAGATCTAGACCATAGACTTATATACATTGTATCCAGATTATACATCGAGATCATATAAAACTAAAAAGGCTTTGTTTTGTAAAGTAGGTATATGATCGAGAATCTTTTTTTTTCAACCCTAACCTATGAAACATATAATCTCATTTTAAGATCTAGATCTAGTACTGACCATCAAAAATAATAATCTTGTCTCATAATTATTTTTTTGCAATTTTCAGATACATAATCAAGAAAGATCTAGGTAATCAATCTATTTAAATGCACATAAGATGATTAAAATCAATAGACATGATTATTTCCATCTAAAATTTTTGAAACATTATCTCTTTCAAAACTAACAGGAAATGGCTTTGTTTCAGATATAAGTATGAATATATAGTTCTGTGATTAAATTGCCATTCTAAATAAAATACGAGAAATAATTTTGCATTATTTCTAAACTTTGAAAACATTACTTTTCTAAGACAGAAAAGATTGATTGGGGCGCCTTCCATCAGAGCTTGAAAAAGAGTTACGTACATAAAAATCTATATATATATATAGGTCTGTGTATCGATCAATCGCGGATAAGAATTTCTTTCCGGTTTTCAGTCTAGATATAATATATAAGTGTATGATCTATACTAAGAAGACGATGCTTAAAATTTTCCTGAACATTTATTTATTTATTCAAGGAATATGAACATACCAAAAGACGTTTAATATTTTCAAGATAAATATTTTCTCGTTCTCCATACAAATTTAATTACTTATTTATTTTTATTTTGAAAACAATTATAACGGTTAAAGTAGAAGCCAACGAGCTAGTATTTTTTTTTCATAGCAACTGTCAAATTGCAAGGAAAATCGTTAGAGCCGATTTTGAGCCCATTGTCTACCCACTACGGTTCTATGATCTAGGTTTTTGACGTTTCCACAAATTTACGAATTGAAGTATTATAAAAAAACTATAGCATTTAAAAGCAAATTATTTTTTTAGTGTGACAGTAGAATAATATTTACATATAAAGTTTTTTTTTTTTCTGTGCGTCATAGAAATCTCATCGTGTGATTAAAATAGTATTACCTTAAACCAAAATTTGCTAGCAAACGTTGCCTCCACTTAACTGTTTCCACAGCAATAGAGAGGTCATTCCAGGATCAAGGATTGGCCTCTTTAGTCACACAAGAAGTTGCAAAGGGAAAATATCGACTCTCGAGGTGTAAAATGCCATAGACTTGATATTGTAGACATGGCATTATAACAATTCGAAAGGGGACTTATGTTCTCTATAAAACACGTATTCATCCCAGGCAACGCTGTAATTCTTACTAATTCTATAAGATCATTTGTCTTCTACACGACCCTCTCTTGTTTCAGGTGGTATCACTGCACGTCTTACAAGAGAGTACAAAGCTTCGAGATATTCATGGGCGGACTGCTAATATGTGCGAATGCCATAAGGGCCGGCAGTGGTTTTGCCATTTAAAGTTAGAAGATGTTGCATTACATTGTAAGAATTTACTAATATCCTGTTATAAGAAGGTCTACGTGACATCACGAAAGGTCTTAGCCTTACCTTTCATAAAAGATTTAAAGAAATAATTCAACATTGTAAAGGCTAAAGCATTTTCGATTTAATTTTATAGTTTGCATCTCTTTACCATGCTTTTTTTTAGGCTTCAATACTTTATAATACACACAATAAGCAATCAACAAATAACACAAAATCTAGAATTCAGTGGAGTCATCAATTTTGTGTGAAAATATTCTCAGGGATTTAAAAAGGACAAACAATGTTTTTGGTATATTATCAAAGAGAACAAATTTGTGCAAGTGCTCCATCATACTTAGTACCATTAAAAAATGAAATGACTTGTCTGAATCGGGCAGAAAAACCATCGACTTAGCAGAGTTAAAAGTCATTGATTAATATACATGACTTGAATGACATGCAAAGAAAGTAACGTCTGCTAATCCAACCTGTCCCCCCCTCCTTGTACTACCCAGTTATTCTCATGTTCGAACTAGAGAGCTATATTTTTTCCTGGATAGCGTATATGACCTCAGTGAGTGTGTTAGTGTTACGAAATTTTAGTTCGGATTTCTCGATCGAGAGGTTAAGAATTGTTTTCTTTTTGTATTTGTGGGTCAGTGAATGTGACTTTGATTTGGAGAATTGTAAAAGTATTTCTTTTACCGGGATTATTAACTCATTACAACCGGATTTTGCTTCCGCTAGACTAAGTCTGCCATCAGAGTGATAAGGGAATCAGCGAGCTATTTTTTTATTTATTTTATTTGGTTTGTTTCAACCCCACGTCATAACAATATGTTAAATATTTGCGAGCCGGATTGTACGGTAATGCCAAGATCGATCTCTCTCACCCGTTAGGTCCCTTTATAATGTTACTTTACTTGTAAGAGGGAGGCCTGTGGCTGAGTGGTAAAGCGCTTGGATTGCAAACCTGAAGTCCCGGATTAAAATCATGATGAAGACTGGGATCTTTATAGCGCCTCTGACTCCATTCAACTATAATAGGTACCTACATTAGTTGGGGAAAAGTAAAGGCAGATGGTTATTCGTACTGGCCATATGACACCCTAGTTAACGCTGGGACGCTAAAACAGCTGACCCTTACATCATCTGCGCCTTCCTCGCAAGGTCTGAAAGGGGAATTTCGCTTTTTGTTTTACTTGTATGGGCGCTCAGCAGAGTTTCTTGCCAGGTAAATAGAGGAAACCTAAGCTTTCTTGTATTGTTAGCAATAGAAATTTATCCCAGTTAGTATAACACTACCTTTAGTAAAACTCTAGCTTCTGTATTTGTTTCGTCTGCTAGATCTCAAACACAAACTACTGCTACTTTTACAGTATGGCCCCAGCCGATGTCTATGACTGATAGGACGACAAACGCCCCATATTGAAATTAGAAGACAACGGCTTATCTTTCGCAAAAAAAAAGTGTACACATCTACCAACATTCAGATAGTCAGCAAAAAACAGATAAGCTCATAGATTAAATTAATACCCCATCTGCCAACTATCAGGTAAGCTCAAAGAATAAATCGATCCCAAATCGGCAAAAAAATCAGAGTAAATTTAAGGAATAAATCGATTTCACATCTGCTAATATTAATTGCTTTTTCGGTCTACATGGTTAAAGAAATGTGTAGAATTGGAAGTAGGAGCGGGAAAAAAAGTACATATTTTTTAGCTTTAATAAGTTTGTATGTCGGTTGAAAAGCTGCTTATAAAAAAATTTGTGGGAAAATTAACCACAGTAGTTTCGATCATAAAAAATGCTTAATTGTTCTAGACACGAGATATGTAATAACATCTCACAATTTTCCTAATTTTTCAGTGCATCTCAAATTTGAATATTTAGTGACAAATTATGATTGAATGAATATATTAGTGACTCTGTCAGGCATGGATTTTTTGTATCTCTTAGAGATTTACTTTGGGCTAGAAAAAAAAAGAGCTTAGAAAATTTGATAAGAATGTAAATGCCCAAATAATATAAATAAAAAAAAATAATTTACGAACACTTCCTTTGTATTATATCACCCGAGACACTAAAAAGCCAAATAATTATAGTTTGTATTTTTGCAATTAAAATATCTAATGTTGAATATGAAAACAACAGAAGTGTATATGTGTAACACATAGACCTGCAATTTCTTACCTGCAATGTAAAAAATTCAATCAATAGAGTATGAGAGAAATTCGTCTGAAATTTTAACCAGGTCTTGTAGTCGTCTTCATTGTCAAGAACAAACATCATATTTAGATTGTATTCGATACCGACCACATCCTTGATGATTTCCACACAGTCATCATCTCTTAAATGTTTACCTTCAGTACAATAGATTGGTAAGCAGCTGCCCTGGGAAATTTTTTTTTTTTAAATATTACATTTTATAATTGTTAGAACCAAAAGCAGAGAGTTTGACAATATCACTTCATATTGACCAGACAATTTGCGAACTGGCTGGAAATTTCGTGATATGACTGACTGTGACAAGTCAAAAACTCGCTGTCAGAGTCACTCAAATTTATCAAAGCATTAATTATTATTTTTCCTTATTTATTTTAATTATTTCCCCATCCTACCCCCAAATTCTCCACCCGCGCCACCTTTTCCCCTCCAGGCTAGACATAGTTGGCCACCTTGGAGATAGCTAAGGCGCGTCCTTTCATTTATCTGCCCTTGATCGGGGAAAGGTAAACACACAATCTCTTTTGTCTTACCCGCAGGATGTCTGACAGCCGCAGTGGACACCACCTTGTGTGGAATGCAAGTCACTCCCCCCCCCCTTTCTCCTACGTCTCTCTTTGATCTAGGAGATTACTCTCGACGCTCCCATCTTAAGTCTAATTCACCCAAGTGTAAGATAAATCTTAGCCTAGGACATTTCCTGTGTCCGCCCACATTCTCCAGGCCTGTATATAAAGTAGATCCAAACCAAATCAGACCCTCTTATTTCTCTATCGCTGAGCAATCGAGTCTGGACTACTTCATACATTTTACTCCTAGAGGAATACCTGGTGCCTCCCTCAGGTGTCTGCCTATTTATCTATTGGATTAATCACCTATTTATTGGATCAACGATCTATTTACCTGCCTATTTATTCATTGGATCAACGATCTATTTACCTGCATCTGTGCTTGGGGCTATTCAGCACTTCACTTGCCTACTGAGATCTACTCAACTCTACCACTTGGCGCTATCGGCATTGCCCGCCTATTCGACAGCCCACCTGTCAAACTATTAGGTGCGACGTCCCTATAGATTCAGATCTGTGTGAGACGTCATAGCTACGCCAACCCTCTGCAACTCACTGGACATATCCTGTCAACTACGCTGCCCACGGCAGATCAGCTCTGCCCGCAGTATCCTTGTGCCCACGGTAGCCGGCCACCCGCCCTACTGTGCCCACTACAGATATTAGATTTTGGGGATTGAGACTCCACAAGAACTATATCACCGGCGTCCCTCTATCCGCTAGAGCGCCACCTCCAGCTGCAGAACCTCAAGCCAGGACACAGCCAGCTGCGACATCAACAGGAATACCAGCTAAGTCAGAGGACAAAGTGACATACTCTCTTATTAGGTGCAAGAGTGATGATTAAATCCATTATTATCTAGAGATAGATGCAAACCCTCCCCCTTTTTATTCTTATATGTATATTTATGTAAATAAATATTCTTCATTTTTAACTTTTGTATCTATCTTTCATTGCTTTGTCTCGTTGCGTGTCTGCTCCCGATTCATATGCTGATAGGTTGGTGTGTGATAGCCTTAAAAATAATCATCCCCTAGACATTAAAACGCGCCAAACACACGTCACATTTCCCCACCTGTCACACTGACCAGTAATCAAAATGGCATAGAAGGATCGGCAAAATTCTTCAAGAATTGATCAGAGTCAGAAAATTGATTAAATGACTTAATACTAGTGATGGAAACTAAACTAAAATTAAAAAGTTAAACCAAAACTAAGTTTCAACTAAAATAGTAAAAAAAATTATTAGTTTATCATGAATTTTAAATTACAGTTAAACTAAACTAAACTATACGACCTCTTTCATAACTTTTTTTGGCGGGGTGGGAGGAGGGTTTGATCTAGACCAAGCTATAATCATCTGACTCTATGCCTACGGTTCGATCTTATTCTTTGAACAATGTAGAAATATTTATTCATAATAAAATCAGTAATAACGAAGATGTTTCTTACATAAACGTTAATGCACAATATGATTTGAAAAAAAAAGATTCCAAATAAATATGTGTGCTTGTATTTTTGACTTATACTAAAACCTTTAGAAAAGAATGGTACTTCAAAAAAAATATTATTAACTTATTAGGGCCTATAAACGGAAAATCTTACTGATACCACTAAAGTTTAAAATCTCATTAAATAACAGATTTAGAATTTCACATTTCTAGAAACCAAAAGTAATAGAAACGAAATTGTTGGATTTTTATTAACCATTTGACCTGTAAAACTACTTTAGCGTAAAGTACATGCAAGATTAACCATGCCAATGTGTTATTTTCTGGTCTTACCACTCAACATACAACTAACACATGATTAAACAGACAAGGAAAACAAATGCGGAGTGGTCTTTTCATTATGGACTGCACACTACAGTACACTACTAGGCCTACATATGTCTAGTCTATCTTACCAGGTCGTTAAGATCAGTCGGACACACAGTCAATTTACTTATTGGGCAGGGAGGGTGTGTAACTATTTTAGTGTAAACATAGATCTATGTACTTGTTTGACTAACTATGCCAGTATGTTATTTTCTTGTCGACAATAAGCAAACACTATTACATAACGCGCAATGAAAACAAAAATGCAGGGGAGTCTTGTAATATCATCGATTACACACTAGACCATCATGGGCGTAGCCAGGATTTTTTTTCGGGGGGGCAATTTTTTTCTCCCCCCCCCCCCCTCGGTCCCCCCCCCCCCCCATCCCCGGCCCGAAAAAAAAGTATATATACATATATATATATATATATATATATATATATATATATATATATATATATATTTGTATGGATGAAAGTGTGTGTGTGTCTACATAATTAATCTCTATTACATTCTAAAGCTACATTTTTTTTGAAGACGTTTACTGTGCCCTAGAATAGGCTCTTACTGAAAAATAGTAGACTCCTCGCCCTTGACAGCAAGTTGTCTGGAGGAGCGCTTAGAGCTCCCCCAGGGCGGCGCGGAGCCCCGCCGCCAAGCACTATTTCTGGTATTGAAAGCCAACTAAATGCATATTCTGAGGTGCCTACAGAGCATATTTTGCTTATTTAAAGTTTTAATTCATAAACCTAATGTGCTATTCTTACTTACTGAGACCCTTTCGCGCCGTTCGGCGCATTTTCTGGCTAGCTGTTTCCACAAAAAGCTGTCACTGGCAATGTCTGAAGCCTCTTCCCACCTGCTCTAAGGAACTCCATGAAAGTGTGGAGCCAAGTTGTACTATGATGTCATCGCAACTGTTATTATGCGTAATTCATTTTGTTGGAGAACCTCATGCGACGCTCTGTCACAGTCTTAATAAGGGGTCGACTCCCATTTCGGCATAGGATTTACTTGATTTAGACCCGATCTCTATAACTGACTCCTAAACTCCTTCTTAGCCATCTTTGTAGAGCCACATTTAGTGCTTTTCAATTTCATAGCACTTTATTAATGTAGCCCAGCCACTGGTAGACATGTGTAACTTCTCTTAACTACGATCTTGGAATTAGGTTACTTTTTTGCTTTAGATGTTATATCAAAAGGGGAAGTTTTATCGTCAAAATCATCTGTTGGGGTTTTTTAAACTAAAATATATCTGGAGTTGTTTTTTTTTTTTAAATTGAAAACCACATTTAGCTACGGTCATATAATTTGGTGAATGTAGTTTGCTTTAGAAATAATATTGAAAACAGAGGTTTTCAACCTTAAAACGCTCTGTAAGGTGATTTTAAACTCAAAACTATCTTGATGGGTTTTAAACTTTTAAAAAAGCCATCTGGAGGAGAGGGGTTGAAACTCAAAACCCCCTATTGGCTTGGCTACGCTCAAAGAATTTTAGTGTGTAATTTGCTTTTTTTATATTGAAGAGGTATTTTTTAAGCATCAAACCCCTCTCGAGGGAAATTTAAACTCAAAACACCCAAATGGCTTGGCTACGCTCATATCTTTTTAAATGCGAATTTTTTAATTTTTTTTTATTTTGAAGATTTATTTTTTAGCTTCAAATCCCACTGGAGGGGTTCTAAACTCAAAACTCCTTTGGCTACGCTCATACAATTTTGAGTGTGTAATTCGTT
This sequence comes from Biomphalaria glabrata, assembly GCF_947242115.1. Taxonomy (NCBI): domain Eukaryota; kingdom Metazoa; phylum Mollusca; class Gastropoda; family Planorbidae; genus Biomphalaria; species Biomphalaria glabrata. Next base: position 11,984,546 of record NC_074712.1, on the reverse strand, counting down.
GTTTTTTTTTATTGAAGAGGGGTTTATCGTAAATTTTGGAGAAGGGTTCAAAATCAAAATCTTCCTTAGATGTGCTCTTGGAATTTTGGGATTGTCTATTGCATTTTTGTTTTGTTTTATAGAAGAGGGAGATTTAAATTCAAAACCCCCTGGTGGGGTTTTCAAACTTAAACCCCCTGGTATGGGGTTTTAAACTCAAAACCCCTTATAGCGGGTTTTAAACTTAAAACCCCCTGGTAGGGGTTTTCAAACTCAAAGCTTCTCAATGCCCCCTGATAGGGGGTTTTAAACTCAAAACTCCCTTGGCTGTGCTATGGCAAGTGATGGTTTAGTATTACAATTTCACCTAAAATAAGCAGAATTAAAGCAAAAGATCAGTAACAAAACTCCGACACTAACCCCCTGCAGGGGGGGGGGGATTTCATTTCGGGGGCGGGGAGTGGGTTGAACCTCCCCCCCCCATGGCTACGCCCATGCTAGGCCTACATTTGTATTTCTACCTGACCAGGTTGTTAAAATTACTCTGACACTATTTAATTTTTGGTCAGGGAGGGTGCAATGTGGATAAAGATGTGTTTTTTCTCAAGTTGGTTATCCTAATGCTTTTAGATCTTTATAAGCCTAATTGTCATTTTAGACCTAGATCTCATTAATAAGTCTAGATATTAGAATATATTATACATTTCGGCTTCACCTTATTGTCGGTGTGTAGATTATGGCATTCTAGCACCAATGTGTATTAAGTGCACAATTTTTGAACGCACTTTCTTTTTGTTGCCTTGCTTGTAAGCTGATGGAGTGTTTTTGTTATGCTGGTGTAACTTTTGTTGAGATTCTTCTGTGTTCCCCTGTTTAGGGTGAGTATCTAAGGCATGACTGCTTTAGCAGTTGTTTCAATGCCATAGTGATAGTCTACTAGACCTTTCTAGTTGGTTTTTACTTTGTCTTTACAGGGAGTTAATATGGGATTGGAAGTCTACGATGGTGACTAGAGATAGCAGTGTGTTGTGTTGTGGTTTCGAACATTAATGTGTACGTTGTGGGACAGCAAGGTGTAGAATTATTATTTAATTAATAAATTCACAGTATTAGAATATTCCAAATTCAATGTCATTACTCCATTAGTTTGTCATCATACTTATATTCATATCATTAAATATTTACATTGTTAGCAGTGAGTCATTTATTTATTGTAAGTACGAAGGTGCCTGGTTGAATGTCAGTGGTCCGGGCAAACGAGCTAAGGCCTTACCATAACCCTGACAGTTGGGGGCTCGAGTCCGGCTGTGACTACCAGTCACAGAGCTATAATTTCAATCAGTTTATAAGTTTTAGTTACTTGATTATGTAGCAGCAGTGTCTACAATACAATAATTGTTTACATAGTAATGCATCACAATCTACTGTACTAATATTGAGTTGTGTACAATTGGCAACGATGTATATCGAAAGTAGCAGATAAATACATCCTTTGTGATATAAGTGATATAACACTATAACTATACTGTACTATATACTATATAACTATTGTATTGCCAGATTAAAACGCATTTGTATTTTCTTGTTTTCTATATTGTGCTTCACCTTCGAACGAGTATCTTCTCGCTCCCGGCAACAAGCGAACGTGAGTGTAAAGTGGCTGTTGGTAACTACTGAAGTCTGAGGCTACTAGTATTGTGTTGGATTGTCCTGTGGCAACTATATTACGACGCTGTGGCCTGAGTGAGGCACTTTCCTCCGACGTGGGATACTGCACAGATAGGTTTCTTTCTTTGCCATTTAACCGCAGGCTCTAGGTTTTTGTTGATCTCTTGTACAATTAGTATAATTTTTTTTGGTTTCCATATTGTATATAATTTAAATATAATACAGCCAAGTAGTGTACATTGTATTTACCATGGAAACTAGGCTGACAATAACTGCCCAGTTTATAAGTGATGGTCGTTCTCTGGGGTACGAAGGTGAAAGGTTAGAGAGGTATGTGGCTGAGCAGAAAGAAGACTATGAAAAAGCTAAGAAAGAGGAGTTTGAACGAGAAAAGTCCAGATTTGAACGCGAGAAGGAGCAGTTTGAACGTGAGGATAAGGCCAAGCGTGAGGAACACGAGAGGTGGAAAAAAAGAGATGCCAGGAAGGAAATCAAGAGGAAAGAGGAGATGGAACTAGAAAGAATGAAGGAAAAGTCAATAACAGCGGCTGGGACGGCAACACAGGCAGAGGTGCGGCCTAGAAATGTTTTAGATAAACTTGACAGGGAATGAAGGAAGACGATGACCTGATGGCATATTTAACACACTTTGAGGCCGTCGCAACAAGATGCAAGATCGATAGAAAGGAATGGCCATTGCTCTTGTCCTATAAACTAACTACCTTTCTAAGAAACTGTATGCTGCGGGACAATCTGTTTTTGAATGAAAATTATGAGGAAGTGAGGGCTATATTATTCCGACATGCGGATATAAACGCGGAAACCTGCCGCAAGAGGTTTCACCGGGTAAAACCACGACAGAACGATTTTAGGGGTTTTGTCACCGAGCTGCGAAACGCGTTGGACAATTGGTTGAAAATGGCTGAAGTAGGCAAGACTGTGGAAGAAGTGAAAGAGTTGCTGGTGAAAGATAGAATACTTGAGAATGTGTCTGGAGATGTGTACAAACAACTGATAATAAGTAAGAAAGGCACAGTTGATGATATGATTGATGTTATTGAAGGGTTTAAGGTCGCTAGTGGGGGGGTGTCGCTTGCTAAGGAAGACAGTGTGTATGTTGCGGCAGCGTGTGATAAGCCTGTGATGAATACTAATCCAGTTGCTGAAAGAAACGTGGTTGTTTGCTTTAATTGTAATTGGAGTGGCCACAAATCGGCAGAATGTCCTCAGCGTTTTCCACGATTAATTCTGTTCCTGATGTTGATGATGGACCTAGGACATCATCTGCGACGTTTTCTAATCGGCAAGGACCCAGTAGAAATGTTTCAATAGGGCGTTATCAGAGACAGTTTGATGGTAGAGGTCGTAGAATCCGTGGTAACAGTTTTAAGAGACAAAGTTATGTTACAGGGGAGCGTCCTCCTAATTACAGGAGCAGTAGAACTGGGGGCAATGGGGCGTACCAGAATAGTACCAGTTTTACAAATAGAGATCAAGGTCCACCAGTAAGGTATAGGTGACTGAGTGGTCCTCGTAATGCTCAAAATTGTGGAAATTGTACTTTAGGGAAAGGAGATGAGTATTTCTCCCCATGTAAGAGAGAAACTTTTTTTTATATGTTGATAAGTCATTACGTGATAAGTCTGTGAGTAAGCTGAAGTTTGAAAAGGGAAGAGTAAATGGGATAAGTGTGTCTGTTCTGAAAGATTCTGGTTCGAGTGTTATAGGTATTAGAAGTTCATTAGTTGGTGAGAAAGACATAAATCATGGTATCTATAAATTAAAGCTTGTCGATGGGACAGTCAGGGATTATCCACTGGCGTGTGTAAGGATTGAGTCAGATTACATTGTTGGGAAATATGTGGTTGCTTGTTTTAAAGATCCTCTTGTAGATTTGATTCTTGGGAATGTTGATATTAATTGAGTCGGGAGTTTGATTGCGCAGCAGTAACTAGGTCATCGAAAGATAGAGTGAATGATAGTGGCCTTGAGTGAGTGTGGAATATTGGAAGATTGTCGTGATGTTTTAGGTACAAGTGATGATTTTTTACGTGAACAATTGAGTGATCCGTCTTTGAAAGATCTATGGCAGCGACATGTGGACAATTGTGTAGATAATAAAAAGAATAGAGGTGTGGAATATAAAGTGTTTGATAGACTATTGTACAGAGTGTTTACAGGAGAGTTTGGTGAGGAAGAAAGACAGTTAGTTGTACCTTCTGATAAGAGAGAAATTGTGTTGAAAACTGCTCATGAGAGTATGTTAGCAGGGCATTTGTCATTAAGAAAGACTAAAAGTAAAATCTACAAATATTTTTTTCTGGCAAGGTTTAGATAAAGACATAAAAAAGTTAGTGAGGTCGTGTGATATTTGTCAGAAAGCTAGAGTGTCGCGTCGTTGTGACAGAGTGGAGCTAGGCCAAATGAATGTTGTTACCACTCCGTTTTACAAAGTTGCAACGGATATTATTGGGCCATTGGAGATAACTGACAATAAAAATAGGTATATTTTGACAGTGGTAGATGTCGCTACCAGATGGCCAGAAGCGATACCTCTGAGGAATTTAAATACAGAAACAGTTATTGAGGCACTTAACTAGTATTTTTTGTAGAATAGGGCTACCTATAGAAATATTAATAATAATAATAATAATAATAATAATAATAACCTCCGAATTGTACAAACAGGTGTGCAAGTTTTTCTCAGTTAAACCCGTGCACTCCACTATATACCACCCCAGCTCTAATATTATGATAGAAAGGCTCAATTCTACTTTAAAATCCTTTTTAAGAAAAGTATGTCATGATAGCCCTCATGATTGGGACCGGAAAGTTAGTGCAGCATTGTTCGCCTACCGAGAGGTACCTAATGAGACAACGGGGTTGTCGCCATTTGAGCTTGTCTATGGGAGACAAATGAGAGGCCCACTGGCTATTTTGAAGCAAATATTTGTAAATGCTGAAGAAGAAACTGAATATAAGAATGTGTTCACTTATTTAGTGGACTTAAAAAAATATTATCAGAGGTGACTACTATTGCTAAATCTAATAGCTATGCTAACAAAAAGAAGTACAAGATGCAATATGACAAATATTCGTCTAGACGAGACATTAATGAGGGTGATTGTGTTTTAGTCCTCAAGCCACACATAGACAATAAGCTGTCCGTGTTTTGGCAAGGCCCGTACAAGGTTTTGAATAAAATATCAAAGTTCAATTACTTGGTTGAGAAAGAAAATAAGATAAATGTATATCAGATAAACCGACTCATGAAATATTACTGTAGGGTAAAGGAAGTAAGCAATTTAAACGTTGAAACTAAAGATAAAAATGAACTTTTATCAGCTAACATGGTATCAGTTGTGGGGGAAGAAGAAGTTGATGAGCAAGATGGGGAGAATGAAGATGTAATGGCTAACATCCCAACACTAGAGATTAGGTCGGAAGAGATGAGTGGCGGGAATGTGTTGACGCAGGTCAAAATTAATCCCGATTTGAGTGCTATACAAAAGAAGCAAGTTGATGACATTGTGCTGGAATTTAAAGACATAATATCTGATATTCCTGGTAGAGCCAAGTTTGAAGAGTTTAAAATTAAATTGGTTGATACGAAACCTGTAACTTTAAAACCATATGCAATACCTATTCACTTGAGAGATAAAGTTAAGCAAGAGATTGACAGCATGTTGACATTGAGAATTATAGGGCCAACAGACTCTCCCTATGCAGCGCCCGTTGTTATAATAAAAAAGAAAGACGAAACTTTGCGACCTTGTATTGATTTTAGAAAATCAAACAATGTTTCTGAAATACCCGCTGAGGTAATTCCCGAACAAGAGGATTTGTTCAACATGCTATATAAAGCTAAATATTTTACGTTACTGGATCTGACTAAGGGTTACTGGCAAATTCCTATTTGTGAAACAAGCAAACCATTCACAGCATTTAGAGTTTTGGGAGAACATTATATGTTCCATTATTTAAGACTCCAACTACAAAAAAAGGAACTTTGTGGTTTGATTGGGTTAATTAACTACTACAGTAGGTTTATACCAGAACACTCGAATTTAGTTTTTCCTTTTACGGAATTATTACGTCGTGGAAAATCCATGAGAGTAGACTGGAGCTGTGAGTGTGCGGAGGCATTGAAGAGAGTGCAGGCCTGTCTGTGTTAGTATCCATGAGAGTAGACTGGAGCTGTGAGTGTGTGGAGACATTGAAGAGAGTGCAGGCCTGTCTGTGTAAGTATCCTATTCTTTGTTTGCCTGATCCTTCTCTATCGTCCAGACTGATGCCTCAGACAAAGGGAATCTCTGGCATTCTTAGCCAGTGTGTGAATGGTAGGTTGCATCCTATACAATTTGTGAGCCGTAAGTTATTGCCTCGGGAGCAGAAATATTCTATCATTGAACGGGAAAGATTGGCCATTGTATATGCAATAAAAAAATTGGACAGGTATCTGGCCTGAAAGAAATTTCATCTCCACACTGACCACAAGGCTTTATTTTACCTTAGGGGCACTAACTTTACCAATGCACGTATTACAAGATGGACGCTGATGTTGCATGATTATTCCTTTGATGTTGTTCATGTCAAAGGGGAGGACAATCTGCTTGCTGATCTGTGTTCAAGATTGCTATAGACTTTCAAATACGCAGCTAAATGAGCTACATACTTATGTATTGTTTTAATACATGTCTTATGCATTTTAATGTTCCAATGTATACATTACTGTTTGAAAATGTTTGCTTTTTATGTTAGATGATATTATGTTGCATTTAGTATTTTGTGAATGGTTCACAGTGTCATGTGGATACTTTGGTAAATATAGTCCTTGATAATTTGTTTTCTACGTTGTTATGTTTGGAAGAGTGATGTTAATGCTGATGAATTTTCCTAAATGGATGTGCTTACCTTGTAGTTGCCAAATCTTCTTACCTTTCTTTCAGTTTGAGGTACGGAAACTGGTCCATACTTTGTTTGGGGGGAGAGGGGGAATGTCGGTGCGTAGATTATGGCATTCTAGCACCAATGTATATTAAGTGCACAATTTTTGAACGCACTTTCTTTTTGTTGCCTTGCTTGTAAGCTGATGGAGTGTTTTTGTTATGCTTGTGTAACTTTTGTTGAGATTCTTCTGTGTTCCCCTGTTTAGGGTGAGTATCTAAGGCATGACTGCTTTCGCAGTTGTTTCGATGCCATAGTGATAGTCTACTAGACCTTTTTAGTTTGTTTTTACTTTGTCTTTACAGGGAGTTAGTATGGGATTGGAAGTCTAAACTGGTGACTAGAGATAGCAGTGTTTTGTGTTGTGGTTTCGAACATTAATGTGTACGTTGTGGGACAGCAAGGTGTAGAATTATTATTTAATTAATAAATTCACAGTATTAGAATGTTCCAAATTCAATGTCATTACTCCATTAGTTTGTCATCATACATATATATATTATTAAATATTGACATTGTTACCAGTGAGTCATTTATTTATTGTAAGCACGAAGGTGCCTGGTTGAATTTCAGGGGCCCGGGCAAACGAGTTAAGGCCTTAACATAACCCTGACACTTATGCCCATGTAGTGCGGAATCTTCTAGTTTTCTTCGACTCAACACTATCTTTCGACCCACACATACGTCAGCTCTGCAAGGGTCTTTATCTGCAGCTGCCATATTGAACAACGGAGTTAACAAAAACATTAGCTGCGGCATTCATACTCTCCCGCCTTGACTACTGTAACGCCGTGCTAGGAGGTATACCCGATGACAAAATAGCCAAGCTGCGACGTATTCAGAACAATGCCGCACGAATAAACCTTAGAAAAACAAGACGAAAATATTCTATTACGCTCTTGCGCACGCTCCATTGGCTTCCCGTGAAAGCGAGAATTGATTACAAGGTCGCCACACTTTGTCATCAGTGTATATATAACAATAAGATGCCCTTGTACCTTAGCGAACTGATTACTCCATATGTCTCTCAGAGAGCCCTGCGCTCAATGGACTCAACGCTTTAGTGTTGCCACATTTCTCTAGGAAAAGCTACCACAGCATTGGCAAAACTCTCCAAGCGCGTCTGGGAAAATGGTAAATTGACCACAGCGACCAAAATCCTAGTCTACAACGCCTGTGTTGTGAGCACTCTCCTTTATGGCAGTGAGAGCTGGTCAACATACATGTACCCAGAGAACAGATTGAATAGTTTCCACTTGCGCTGCCTGAGACGCATAATGGGCATCTCTTGGAGGGACCATGTCTCCAATCAGGAAGTGTTAAGATATGCCAATATGAACAGCATGTATGCTCTCCTGACACAAAGAAGATTACGCTGGCTCGGACATGTCACCCGCATGCCAGATGGCAGAATCCCGAAAGATATCTTATATGCTGAACTTGTGGAAGGAGTCAGACCCAAGGGCCGCCAAGACTAACATATAGAGATGTCTGCAAGCGAGACATGAGAGCCTCAGGCATCAGCGAAAGTATGTGGGAAAACATAGCCAAAGACCGGAGTGCATGGAGACAGACTGTGCGTGCTGGGACAACCCTTGCTGAGAACAAAAGAATTGAAGCGGCTTTAATCAAGAGGGATAAAAAGAAAGCTGCCCTGTCTGCTAGCCCTAAATCAGAGGCATACACATGTACGAATTGTGGCAAAGTCTGCCGTTCTAGAATTGGCTTGATTAGCCACACCAGATTCTGCCCCGTCTCAAGATTAAGCCAAAACCAGTGACTCATTTGGGCGCATCCATTGCCTTTCGAAACAAAAGGAGCCATATATATTTCTCCCTCAAAAGCTACGGTCTGCGGGCTTTTTCAGTGCACGGACCAAAGGTTCGGAACTCACTCCCCTTTAATCTCAGACAGACAACATGCTACACCACTGTTAAGGAGAACATTAAGACCTATCTGTTCAAATTGTTTTAGATTAGTTTCTCATTTTAGCAGTTGTGTTTGTGTTTGTAATATTACTATAGCGCAAAGAGCCTACATTTTGTTTGTTAACAGCGCTTTATAAATAAAATTATTAATATTGTTATAAACCTGGTGGTGGCACAGATGGGGTTAGTGGTGTGTGTGTAGTCAGCCGGCGCAAATCGCCCCAGGCCAGCGCTAGACGAGAGGTCAACCGTGACGAGTTACGACGGTCAGCCGAGACGAGTATTAACATGAAGGTTCGAGTAGGATCGTCATCGTGAACAGAGCTCAAGAGTGTCACGAGGGATGTAGTCATATGACCACCCAGAATGGTCGAGCGACGTTCTGCCCGGTTCTAGAAGGCCAGCAGGGACCCTATATAAAGAGCGAAGGTATCAAAGACGGGAGAGAGACAACTTCTCGAGCTACGGTTCGTTACTACGGCTCAGTACAAGTACGAGAAGAGACAGAGAGACCAGTGCAAGAGTTGATACGGCGATTAACGGAGAGATATTTGTACAGTCTTGTATTACGTGCTGCCAATTGTACAGTATTGGCTGTTATTTGTTGACATTAAACTATTACGTTATTTGGAGCCCTGAGTTGTCAAGTCCTTTCAGTTGGTGGTGTCGTGTGGTGCAGTTTGCAGAGAGCCTGGATAGCGAGATTCGTAACAATATTATCTAAGGTTTAAACTATAAAAAAGTGTACTTGATGTTTCTGAAGTTAATATTCTTACATATTTCTGAATCTTCTGGCTAAACGTACTAGTAGGCACACAAATAAAAACACTGTAAAGAACTTGAGGACTAAACTTTCAGCTTCATATAACTTTATTGTCTATTAGCTCTAACAATTTCTTACTGTAACATGTAGCGTAGAAGACTGTACAATATCTCAGTTTACAGTTGGCTATACTTCGTTGCAATTTATCTCTTCACTTCGTTGCTATGCATCTCTTTTCAACTTGCATCGAGCCGTATTCCACAGAACAGACCAACGAAACACTTCCCAGTGTCGCTCCAGGTCTCTCAAAGCTGAACCAAGTCGTACTCAAGTCTAGCGAATCAGAGCCGCACACGTCTTACAACGACTGTATCGACTGTAACGGCTAAAGTCCACTGTAGTTCGCTGTATAGACTTTAACGACAGTAGTCCACTCCAGTTAACTCTACCCTAGTTAACTTGCATAAAGTCGTACACATCTCTCTTCTACTGTCTCGCACAGTAGACAACAGTACCGACGACTCACTCACGACTCCATACGACTGACTTTCACATTAACTCTCTGGGTTATATAGAGTCCCTAATCGCTCCTCCAAAGTTGCACAAACACTGTTAGTATCATCTGTAACAACTCTTGGGGAAACGTCACATCCTGTCTTTATTTATACATGTAGATTTCAGAGAACACCTCTGCAGTGTCATCAAGCCGGGGTCACACGTACTGACCTCTATCTATCTATCACTGTTCATTAGTAACTGCCCCCTTCTTAGATCTGTTCGTCCTCTGGAACAACACGTGAAGACACGTCACATCCTGTCTTTGTTTACACTCGTAGATTCCAGAGAACACTGACTGCTGTGTCATCTCGCCGGGGTCACACGTTGACCTCTACCTATCACTGTTCATTTGTAACAATAAATTAGTTTTTACCGCAAATGAATTGATTAAAACCACTAAAAATTGACCTAAATTGCTAATCAGATTTCCACTATAAACAGAAATTAAACACATTTGGCAAAGAATATTTAACCACTTTTGATAATACTGCTACTTTCAAGTGCAAATATTGACTTCCATAACTTCTACTTGACCCTCTTCAAATGCAGACTGACAAAATAGTTGTTGATATCACATGACCAGAAACCAGGGACGTGAGTTTCAATCGCTTTCACGTGTTGAAAAGTTTTACAAATTTTAATTAAACTTTTTAGTTTATAACTAAAAAAAAATTAATTAAACTAAGGTTTTAACTGAATTTTTTTTCTAACTAGACTTTAGCCTTAAATTATTAAAGTTTTTAGTTAACTTTTGCCCATCACTACATAATATTAACAAAATCCATTAAATGACATTATTACTACTTACATCATGGGCAGACCGCATAGTTTTTCTTATTATTACTTACATCAGGGGCATACCATTCAGTTTCCAAACATTCCGATTGATTGATTTTATATTTATGCTCTTTTTTGCTCTCAATCACGTTTGAATCTGGGAAGAAATTCAGCTCTATTAATCTTTGTAACTCCGGAAACATGGATGGCATGATGGGATGCTTATGACAGCCGTGTTCAATCAGGAGAAGCGGAAAGCGATCCTGTAATAAAATAGAATGCTAGGCATCTGTATAATATACAATTATCTGGCCAATCAGTACTTCTTTAAGGCAGCATTTGTGAATTACAACAAAGATTAGTTATACACTTTTTTTACTATAAGAAACTAATGCAATATGTGAACGTGTTTTTGTTGACAAAGCTTATATTAATTCACTCAACACTCTGTATAGTAAAAAGTTTGTACACGTTATTACTCCGACACCCAAATCTCTGATCTAGCAGACAATTTCTCACAATTATTTCTTTCACCTAACAAACTCAAGAATCAAATTTAAAAAATAAACAATTAGTTAACTATTGGTACGGCAAAATTATATTCGTTTCTCCCCCCCCCCCCCCCGAGCCATTTCCCCAACTGGTCCAGACAAGTGATTGGATTATAACGTAGTGAAAAAACTAAAAGCAGGAGGTAGCTTTAAACAAACACAATTTGTAAAAAAAAATTAGTCCCACAGATTTTTTTAAGAAAATAAGGAAATCCTATGACGAACTTGAAGTTGAACACGTAGCAAGGTTGTGACAGAGCAGCGCATGAGGTCTACGGGACATGTTTTACGACAAAATGAACTAGGAATACCAAGAGTTGCGATGACATGGAGGCCAATACGAGGAAAGCGCAAACAGGGACTTCCTTGTCTAACTTAGCGACACACCTTCATGGAGGACCTCAGAACAGTGAACACCAGATGGAAGAAGGCTTTAGACATTGCAAGTAACGGATCTTTGTGGAGACAACTCGCGGCCAAATACTCCGAACGGCTCGAGAGGACCTAAGTCTAAATAATTAAGTCGTACAGATATATTGTTGTTGGTCTAGAATGGTCTAGATCTATTACCAATTAAAGATCATGTAATGATCTAAACCAATTGATACAATTACTCTTTGTATAAGCTTTGTTTTTTAGAGTATATTTTAAATGTTTTTCTTATTTTAACTTGAAAGTTTGTTTAAGTACTTTTTAAAAATATTTTATTATTTCCAAGATTATGTCAACTCACTGTGTCTGTCTTGCAAAAGGTTAGTATACTTTATCTCACTGTGTCTGTCTTGTAAAGGTTTAGTATACTTTATCTCACTGTGTCAGTCTTGTAAAAGGTTAGTATACTTTATCTCATTGTGTCTGTCTGTCTTTTAAAATAATAGTATTTTCATTTATTATAACACCTAGTTATTTTGAGTTTTTAGTCTGTGTTACTGTTACCATGAAGAAGATTAGTGGAATTAATTTGCTTTAGTCTTTTTGTTACTCATAATTAATAACTGACATTTTTCAGGATGGAAAGACATGCTCCTATTTAATTCATATTTCTGTAATTCATGTAATTCTCTTTGTAAAATTTCTGTATCTTGTGTTGTTTTTATTGTTCTAAATAATATGCAATCGTCTTCGAATAATCTGACTTTTGTTCCTGAACTAATGCAATTTGGTAAATCGTTTATGTAAATTAAAAATAGTAGTTGACCTAAGACTGTTCCTTGAGGTACTAGTGAGTTTACTGTTATAGGTGTTGATTTAGAGCCATTAATTATTACAGTTTGTTCTCTCCCTATCAGAAAATCTTTAATTTACTGATGAAGTGGACCATTAATGCCGAAATATTTTAGTTTTTTAAGCAAACAATGGTGGAGAATTTTGTCAAAAGCCTTGGGAAAATCTAAAAAGATAGCATCTATTTGCTCACTATTATCTAAACCTTATGAAAAATCATTAATTCATCCTATTAGTTGTGTTTCACATGATCTATATTTCCTAAAACCATGTTGGTTTGGAGTAAGGACATTATTTTGACGACTTCCAAATTTTAATGAACCAAAAAACATTGAAGTAACAAACTCGACTAGCTTTCTTTTCTATTAATACAGCACTTTATTTCCTCTCTAGTTTCTACCTCACAACCTACACTAACAGGTCTAGCAGCTCCACTGAGCTTCTGCATTCCTGACCTCTTGCTACCCCGCTAGGCTGACCCATTCAACCGCTGGACAGGTACAGAACAGGGGCGTAACTTAAGGGTGATACTCATACTCCGAGACATACACACACACACACACACACCAAGATCCTTTCACAACAATTATGTTTGTCTAAGTGGTTTATGATGTTGCTACATATTATGTGTTTTAGGATTTTACATGAGATGCTCTTAAGTGATACTGGTCTGTAGTTTCCTGGGTCAGATTTTTCTCCTGTTTAAAATAGGGGGTGGGGTGACATTAGCTTCTCTCCAGTCCCTTGGTACTTTAAATTGGTTAAGATATATTAAATTGTATTATCTATCTATCTATCTATCTATCTATCTATCTATATATATATATATGTATATATATATATATATATATGTATATATATATATATATATATATATATATATATATATATATATGTGTATATCTATCTATATATCTATATATCTCTCTATCTATCTATATATATATATATTTAGGATTGATTCCCACTTTGTTTAGAAAAATGAATAATTGTGTTAAGCATCAACTTGAACAGAGTGGAGTGGAATAAATAACGTGAACAAAAAAATTTACCTGACAGATAGAGTGAATGATATAAGCTTTCTAATATTATAAGAAGGTTATGACTTTATACAAATTCTGCATAGTGGAATCCATTTATTTAAATGACTCCTTTAAGTTTAGTGGTATCACTTAGGCAGTCACTAAACATATTGGACATCAGAAATGTTATTTCACAAAAATGGTCTATATCTTGACATGAATACCTCTCGCGTTTATAAGCATGAATACCGACAATCAATGTAATGGAAGAATAATAGCAAACACTTACGTAGCGACAGATAGCACAGAAAATGTTATTGTAAAACACGTCTTTGTTACGGTCTCTGACAACCAAACTTTTACTAGAGAGCTGAGCACATGCCTTTGCGAGGTCCAAATCGCTCGCTTTTCTGCTAGTGAGACACACATCGTCCATAACAACTCTAAACGAAAACAGACCAATTAGTAATTTTAGATGTTTATGGACAGATGAGTGTTAAATAAAATAACATAGCCTACTTGTCACTGAATTGTTTGTGACATGAGATGAACGAGCTTTACAAAGAACACTTATTTATCTTGTATCACGTGGAAAGTGAATTATGGCGAAGCCTCTTTTTGGGAGCTGACCACATGGTCAGAGATCAGTAGTCACCATGACCATGGAAGTAAATGAACGTATGATTTGTATTGTTTGAAAAGCATCACTAGATACTGTTATTATGTGTACTTGATATATTCTATTAAATCTTACAGTTAATTTTGTGAAGTATAACATGTATTTGTTTATGGCTGGACTTGCCTGTGTGCTAATATTTTACATTTAATAAATATATTTGTCTCATCAAGAATGCAAAGCTGAAGAGATAACACTATAAAAGCCATAGTAACATGTCGAAAAGTATCAAAAAGCATTCTACACAATCACATTTATATACTAGATGAAATGAGGACTTAAAAGTCAAAGTCTTAAAAGCACAATTAAAAATGGAATAGAAAAATATTTAATTGGGGATGAAGTGATCGGGGGATGAAATAACCGAGGGATGAAATGACCGGGGAATGAAATGACTAGGGGATGAAGTGACCGGGATGAAGTAACTGGGAATGAAATGACCGGTCACCAAATCAGATACATCATCTCATTTCTCTATAACGAATTGTGTGAAGCAGGGTTTGTGCTTGCTCCGACACTCTTTGCAATATTCTTTGGAGCACTGTAAATAAAATGAGCTGACGCATGCATTAGGATATCGGTTCATCTTTTGTCTTCTCTTTCATCTCTTGCTGCTTCAATACACGCCCACCTTCTAAAACTGTAAACCACATCGTCTTTGAATGCCCTTTCCTCCTAATCCACCCTAGGCAGAACCTACTACCACTTCAGCCCAACATAACCAACACCCTGTATGACAGTGCTGGACAACTGAAGAGAACAGCATACTATTTTTCCTTTTAACAGTGTCCACTGAGAAATTCGCTGGTGATTTAACAGGTCTGAAGCAGTACCGCCCTCTGATTGGCAAAAAGAATCGTATTCTTAATATTATTATTACTATTACTTATTTCAAAAAAAAACTTTATTAATGTAACGTAAGTGTTGCATCCAGACAATTTAATACTCTGTATTATTCATAATAAAAAAATAGACCATAATCACTGGTGGATCCATGGTGGGCGGTAAGAGCGTTTGCCCCCCCCCCCACTTGGCCGACTCCCCACCCCTTTAGCGTGTCTATTTTTGTGGATTAATCATAGTTTGTGAACAAAAGTAGTTAAACTACTATATAATTTGTATATTATGTCGCTTCTCTCAGGTGTCTTAGCCGATTCGGTGGGATGGAGGGGCGGGTGATTGCATCTACTGCCCTCTCCACTTTAGCACTTTGAGTGGTGGGAGCGGTCCTATTTTTATGTAGAAATCATAGTTTTGTGAACAAAACTAATTGAATATCTATATCATGTATATCTATATAAGGTACTTATTGAGTTTTAAACTCATTTGTATATTATGTTGCAATACTCTCTAATCTCAAATTTTTGAATAAATAGACATATATTACCCCGGCCCGCGGGTTTTTTTTCGTTTGCGTATCACTGTTGATGAGTCACTGAGAGTGGTTTGTAAACAATTAAACGAAATGATAACATTATAAGTAAAGCGAATGCGTAAATGTAAAAATAGTATGAATGGTGATATTAAAATAACCTAATAGACTTAAATCCATTTTTTTTAAATAAAAACATTTGCTTGTAGGCCTACATATACTCGATTACAATTTTAAATGAAAAGACTTAATTGTGTATGTTAATGTGTTAAATAATAAATTAGATCTTGAGTTAGACATAGATCTAGATCTAGAGTAATCTAGAGCTAAATATTGGCTTGGATAGAGTACATTTTGCGCTTGCGCATGAGTGACCCTTTTAATTAGATATACGCGAACGAGAGAAAGTATTACATTATATCTTAACACGGCTTCGCAATTTTAGGGCGAACGAATGCACGAAAAATGCTTTAGGAAAACAAATTTGAATGTTAATTTGATTAAAATATGAAATGAATGGACTATAATTAGTATGTTCATGTGTTAAAGTAAAAAACTATCTTAGAATAATATCTTCGAATTCAATTAGAAATTTAGACCTAGGAATAGAAAGATGTGTAACATAAAGGTATTGTCTAATGAAAGAATGCTCATCAGAAGTTCTACATTCACAGATATAAGGAACGAATTCACGAAGTTATGTAAAAAAATGCTTTTGAAACACAAATTCGAAGGTTAATTTTATTAAATAATTAAATTAATGGACTATATTTTGTATTATCATGTGTGAAAGTAAAAAACTTTTTGCGCAAGTGTAGTTTTAAAAATTAGATCTAGATCTAAAACCTTTCGATCTTTTCTTATGTAAACATGGCCTAGATCGATGAAGTTATAATGCTTTCATAGAGCTGGTCAACTTTTTTTTGAGGTTCTTAAGTTTCTTTTAGGGCTACAATATATACACTACGGTCTAAGTTGGTACCCAAGGAACATTTCTGTTTTATCAAGATCGGTAAACGGTTTTGATTTCTATGCGGGGACATACATACACACATACGTACGCCTTACTTTCTGCTTTATATATTAGATAAATATAAAATAAAAAAAGGTTGTACCTGGGGGGAAGGGGGCTATACATGCAATCGCACTCCACCCATGGGACAAACCGATACTTTTTCTTTTGTATTTTAGTTATTTGTTTCCAACCTCCACTCAATCTGATATGTGTATACTGTTTACATACATTTTTTTTTGTTTAAACCTTTGGGTTATGAATCTGCAAGTAAACGAAGTTACGAATACGCGTATTGAACAAAATTTATCACTTACAAATAAGCTTTTTTAAAAAGTATTATTTTTCGAATATAATTTTTTTTCGGCGGCCATCCTCAAATTCTTAAACTAAATCTGTGTATCTTATATTTTCATTTCAGGATCAACCTTTGCTCCCAAGTTACTTTATTTACTAAATTTGATGTGTCGTTTTAATAGAATGAATAATGAGCTGTAGATGTCAGTAGAATTCGTTTCAGCAGTGCAGAATGCAAGAAAACGCTCCCCCAGACCCTATAGCTGTCAAGAGAAAGGCCACCAACATGATTTTTCCCGAAGTTTGAAAAACACTGCTTTTTTTTATTCTCATATGTATATATTCGCTAAGGTTACTGCCGGTAATTAGATACAGCTAGTCTGCTACGTGACATATATATATAATAGGCGTTAAGGTTAGGGTTTGAAAAAAATCACCCCCCACTCAAAAATTCTGTATACGCTAGTGTCCATAACAGAGAAGATAAGTAGAACATTCCATAGCCAAGAGAAAGAATGACTTAACTGCTGATTAAAACACTCCAAAGGAAACTCGAATGGAGGGACCACAATCACGTCCTTAAGAAATGTTTGACTTTCGAGTTGTAGTCTCAGAAGATGGTCCAGAGACTTTGCTGAATATGATAGCCTGTGATCTTCAAACTGTAAAGTTGTCTTTAGTGAGGTTACCTTCAAGTTAAAACAAGAAGAACATAAACAAATATATTTAAAATAAAAAACAAAGCTTTTACGAAGAATAATTGTATCAATTGGTTTGGATCAGTCATGTAATTAGATTGGTAATAGAGCTACACTAACAACAAAAAATCTGTGTGACTAATACTATTTTTACAATTTTATTTTGTTTTTAGCTTTTAGCTGTCTTAATACGCTTTGATCCAATCAGTTATCTAGAGCTATTGAGGAAATAGTCGGGAGAGGGGGAAGAAACGTATATGATTTCAATGTATTTGGATTTTAAAAGCATTTTTAAAAAGGGGGAGGGAAAAGGACCTAAATTCAAAATCGTGGCTCTTATCTCCATGGGCCAACGTTTTAGCCACTCTGCTAGTGAGGTACGTATGACTAGAGAAGTTTGTAAAGTTAAATGGTGTTTCAATTTAGACCGTCGACCTTTTAAGGGGACCGATTATGCTTATGCCACTATTTCAGTCAAGTACAATTTTTTTCCCTTGTTCGAGATACCAAAATAAAATAAATAATTATCAAATAGTTAGTCAACTAATTGTTTTTGTTTTGTTTTTTCATTCATACTTTGTATTATCAGGTAAAATAAATAATTATATAAAATGTCAGCTTGATTGTTCTCCGATTGGGTGTCAGAGAAATTACTTTTACAAATTTTTACAAGACAAACAGACTTCCAAACAGAGAGAGTTGATATAAGCTTTGTTAAAAAAAGGAAAATTTAAGCCTTAGATTTTCAAGTTTACTCTAAAGTTACTGCTATAATTACGAATGTTAAATTTTAATATTAATTACATCTTATATTCCAGCACTCGTCTATCATATTTTAAAAAATAAGTTACAGCAAGATACATTCATTTTTTCCTAAACAATAACAAAATAATAAAATAATCTTGAATATTATGAAAATATTCACAAGTGCGTTATTTATAAAATATTTCACTCTAGAAATTTGATGTCACGTTAGATGATTATTTCATAATATAACATTTCTTACAACAGTTAACTTTTGACAACTTCGGCCATTACAATCAGCAGACGAGCTCCATTTACACTTCTGGATCATTACACATTAATTAATATCTGTTGAATTCATTAGGAATCTTTGACCCTCTTTATAATCTGATACATCATTTGATTCTAACCATAGACATATATAAAAAAAAGCTGCCCTAAAACAGATGCATATACACGCTATAAGTGTGACAAACTATGCCGCAGTTTATCAGATTCTCAACCTCTGTTCTAGTTTATGTGATCTAAACTTAACGGACGTTAGGACTGATAGAATGCACAAAACTAATAGAGCCTTTTTTTTCTTCGGAGACCCCTTAAATATACTTTTACGAGCTGAGCAATTGATACTTTAGCTTTTCTATGGGAAAACATTACTACAATCACAGACAATCTCACACACAAAGACTCACAATTACACAAACACACACACATACATAAGTATAATTGCAACAAGAAAGATAACTATATCTCTCAAGAATTAAGTTATTTTCCTTTTTTATCAAACAAAATGATAATTAATTCAGTAGTTAATTGAATGGAGGCGTAGTGGCTGAACGGTATAGCGCTTGCTTTCATAACCAGAGTCCCGGGTTCGAATCCTGGTAAAGACTGAGATTATTATTTTTGGAATCTTTTGGCATCTCTGAGTTCACATAGCTCTATAATTACCTGACATTTTTGGGGGGAAAGTAAAATCTCCAGTCTTTTTGCTGGCTACATGAATCCTTGGTTAACCGTGGGCTACAGAAAAAGATGAGATTTACATCATCTGCTCTATAGCAGACCTATAAGGTCTGAAAGAGGAACTTTACATACTTTACTTTAAATAATAAACTAATTGGTTATATGTTTTTTTATTGATTCATATAATGTCTGCGCAAATGAATAATTGTTGACAGTTTTATTTTAATCTCCTACATTGGGTGTGGGAGAAATAACGTTTTCAAACTTTTTACCTGACAGTCAGACAGAAAGAGTGAGTTGATAAAAAAAATATTGTTTTTTACCTGAGAAACTCGGTTACACAAAGCACAGAACTTGTTCTTGTAGACTACATGTGTAGAGTTGTCTAGTACTTTTATATAAGTTTCTAGAGATTGTTCTTCTATAAGCAGATCGGCCTCACATAAGTACTCAACAGTATCATTCTCTTGGTAATCAGGAAGACAGGTACGTTTAATGGGAAAATGTTTCTTGTTCATAAAACAGCCCAAATCAAGTCTAATATTTGTTACGAGAAATTCCTCTCCATCCAGTTTACCAATGCTGTTACTTTTATTTATCTTAACGATATAACCAGGTCCATCAGATAAATTAGGATAATGATGTGCCGCTGATATATCCGGGCAGCATGTATCAGTCTTCTCACACGAAGGTTTTCTGCAGTGACAGTAGCTACATTCATATTGTGATAGAGATTGATTTCTCTCTTTTCCAACATCAACGATGTCTGTACCATTGCATCTTAATGTACACAGACTTAGCTGGAACTCTAAGGGAGACATTTGGTCTTTATCCCAAGCAAAATGCTTTCTGTCATTCACAGTAAAATTACACAATTCGGCATTCACGTTTCTAGAACCATAAAGTAACGCTACGTAAAGTTTAAATACTAGCAAAAGCCCCATGTTTAGAGTGGTTTAGTTTTGTATGAGTCCTTATATTATGGAAAATCAAAACATTTCTTTATAATGATAAAAATGAGTAAAAAAAAAATGCTTTTGAACCACTTTCACATATCTTAAAACTATTGTTGAAAATCAGTTACAATGATATGTTTCCACTACACATTTCATCTTCTAGTTTTGATTTTAAACTAACAAACTTCGAGTTTCTTTTTTTTTCAAGTTGTCCATTTAATTTAAGTAAAATGTCAAACTGATCAGTTACTACTTGCATTTTAAAATGTCTCTGAACTGAAATCTTGTATGGTTTATGTGACTGGAGGCGTGGTGATCGACTTACTAAAGGGTCTCTGAATTTAACCGAACACAGAAATTTTGTATTTTTTTAGGTCGCCCCAATTCCTCACAACTCGTGTGCCTGATATTAGTTGGGGATAGTTCAACGAGCTTAAGGCTATGTGGGACACTTAACACCTTTTTTTTAAATTTATTGATCAAATTACTCTAAACTTTATATGTATAATCCATATGAATAACTATTAAAAAAATGTTATTAATTTTTTTTTCTTATAATGGTTGTCATGGCAACGGCCGCCATATTGGATTTTTGTTTATCCTTTTATAAATCGCTAAGGCTCTAAAACTATTTAAGCTATTGCCAAACAAATATATACAATGTGTCAATCAATCATACCAGAACATTTCTAAGCATTTAGTTTCTAAATATAGTAAAACCTTTTTTTCTTAAAAATTTTTTTCTTACCTTGCTATAGAAAAACATTTTTTTTTTCATTTTTCAAGTATTTTATTGCAATAAAGACAAAATATTAATTCAGACTTAGAAAATGTAAGCAAGAAGTTGTACGTGGTGTAAGTAATAAGCAGGACAAGTTTGATAACATTCTATGCAGAATTAGTAAAGGAGTAGTAAAAAATATGAATAAAAATAGTATTTTGAGAAAATCGAAAAAAACAAAACAAAATTGGCAAAGAGACAGCTTACAAAAAAAAAAAAATATTAAAAAATAAGTAATTATTTGCCAATCATGAAAATGATATTTTGATGTCCAGAAATGGTTCGGCTATTTAAATTAGGTTAAAACTGAAAATCAAAATTTGTGACCTTTTTACCTAAATTTAGTGTCCCATATAGCCTTAAACAAATCGCTCGTCGCCATGTCACATGGCTTAACGTCGTTGCAACGAGCTATTGGTCTCCACTACACAAAGGTTGCGGCGTCGCAGGTCAGTGTTGAGGCCTTCTTTGACGAATAGTCTCGATTTTACGGCGCGACTGTACAAAATCTGCTAACATACGGAATAAGTTGTTGGCAAGGCAACGCCTCATCTAAACTGTTGCAACGTCTAGAAAACATCTTTAAAAAAGCATCAAAAATTACACTCACAACATTACCAAATTTAAAGGAACTTTTTGAACAAACGTGCCTAAGAAAAATCGAAAATATCTTGGAAGACAACGGCCACCCGCTCCATCAGAACTACGCCAGGTCGTCGCGAAGTGGGCGACTGCTGTCAATCAAAACAAGAACGGAGCGGTACAAAAACTCGTTCGTACCTCACTCGGTCAGACTCTATCACCGCCACTCATTGACCAGGGAACATGAAATGCACCAAGATACCTGTGTGTAGTCGCTGAATGAACTCTTTATGTTGTCTGTTGTATTTATGTGTATTTTTCTGTTGTGTTGTCTTTATATGAGAAACGAGTCCTTGTAATCACAACAAATTTCCGTAAGGATCAATAAAGCAGTCTTAGTCTTAGTCTTAGTCTTAGACTCGCAGGAGGGGATTGCGGTAGATGTAACCAAAAGAATCGGGCAAACTACCAGAGATGGAAGGCGACGTGGAATACTAATAGGTTAAATACAAATAATTAGTATATATTATTAAGAAAAGTAAAAAATAAATGACACAAGTGTGTTGTTTTTCTATAAAAAGCAGACACAACAAAAAACCCGATTTGTCCACTACAACCATCCAGTCACCAAAAACAATAGTGAACTGTGAGATATTAAGGTTGCTGTTATGCGCTACCCAATGTATGCATCAGGGGATAGGTGGCCGAGTGGTTAAGAGCTTGGCTTCCGAAGTTGGGATTCTGGGTTCCAATCTCAGAGAAGACTGCAATTTTTAATTTCGGGATTTTTAGGGCGCCCATGAGTCCACCCAATGGGTAAATGGGGTTGCCGTTATGCTGGACACATCACACCCTGCTCGTTAAACATTGGCCAAAGAAACAGTAAACCTGAACACCATCTTCCCTTTAGATTACAAGGTCTGAAAAGGGGAACTAGGCCAGACGTAAATGAAACGGTTAAGATAAATGTTGAAACACAGTAAACACACTATTGTCCCGCAATTTAAACAAAAACTATTCTAGAGATTTATGTACCATTGACAAGTAAAGAGATTGTCTTTGGAGCGGCGTGATGATTAATCATGTAAGAAAAAAATACATTGAGAGATTTTTTTAACTCTGAAGGAAGTGCACGGTATCCTTTCCGCCAAGCCTTCCTCATTAGCATCGTACGCAGCAGCGCTCATTACCATCCATTGCTACGTCATTGGCCACAGGGAAAGGGCTTAGAAATCACGATAAATAAATGTGATTAAAAAATTATCTAGGTGTTGGGACCCTCTGAGGTTTGGCGAAATCTTTTCTTTTATCAAGGGCTTATGGCTCGACTCTATTAATATGTAGATTTCGTGTCAATTTCATTAATATTAAATAACCACTGCCTTTTAATCTTGTTACACAATGTGTATATCTATATACGATAAACATTCTTAATTTTTTTTATTAATTTTTACAATAAACGTATTTGTGCTTTTAGCTAATACACCAGAAAAATCAACACAAATAAATCTTATAAATTTAATTTTTCTTTTTTTTTTTTTTAGAAACTAAACTAATTGTACACATGTGAAAAGAAATGAAAATGCTGAATAAATATTAACTTTTCGAAAAAAAATTGTTTTAATTTATGTTATTAAAAATGACAAAAAGTAAGTTGCATCTGAGATCTATCTGAATATGACATGCGGACAGACGGACATTTTGGGCAAACTTAATAGAGGCTTTTCCCCTTACGGGAGCTGCTAAAAAACTAAGAGACGCGTAGGACGAAATCATCTTCTTTTTTTTAAGCAACTTCTGTATTATATAAGATAAGAAGATAATTATTTTAGAAAAGTATAGAAATCTTTTTTTGGAATACATGGGTATTGTTGAGCGCTAATCGAATCAATAAAACACTAAACAAATATATCAAATATTTATGCATAAATATTAACAATTATAGTAATGGAAAAATAATACCAAGCACTTACGTAGGGAAAGATAGCACAGAAAATGTTGAGATAAAACACATTACTGTTAAGGATTGTGACAATAAAACTTTTTTTTTACAGAAGGCTATACAAGCCTTTAGGAGGTCCAAATCTTTGCTTTGTTTTCTTTATATGTGAAACACACATCTTTCATAACAATTTGTAACGAAAACAGATCAATTAGTAATGTTTATTGTTTATGGACAGATGATTCTGTCGCTAAAGACCAACAATAATTGCTATTGTTACAAGAAATTACCTTTTTATTATCAATAAAAAGGGCATAAAATATGGTATTTTCTGAATATGGAACACTATAAATAATCATTTATCTCCATACATAGTGTACTATTCAAGAGTGTTTGCAGATATCAAATTTAAATACTGCAAGAACCTTAGTAAGCGAATACATTCAATGGCACAATTACTTGACGAAAGCATTTATATTACTTCAAACTATAACAAATAACTTCTGATTTAAAACCATGGCCTATAAAAATGTATACACAGTCTTTATTCTTACTTTTTATCACAACAAATAAACGTTGTTGTTATTTTTTTTTTGTAAATTATTAATTAATTAAACAAAAAAAAAAACACATATAATATCTAATATATCATATATATTATTTCGTCAAGCAACCATTAATATGTGTCAAGTAGCAGCCTAAGCGTCTACTTTTAATTCTACTTGGCCATATCCTAGCAAATAACTCCACCTATATTCCAGAATTAAACTTGCCATCCAAATAATTAAATGTCTGGCTTACATAAAAGGTAATAGGAGTGGGAGAGACTGATGTCACGACTTGGAGGAAGTGGCTTGTGAACGGTTCAAAAGACGGCACCTCATACAGTTAAGTTGTATTTTCCGGCAAGCTGTTTCCGCAACTCTTATTTTGCGTAATTCATTTTGTCGGAGAACATGTCCCGCAAAACCTCATGCGACGCTCTGTCACAACCTTACAAAGGATTCGACTCCCTGTCTGGCATATGATTTCTTTGATTTAGACCCGATCTCTATGGCTGACTCCTAAAATCTGTCTTAGCCATCTTTGTTGAGCCACATTTAATTAGTGTTTTTCAATTTCGGCAAAAGACTATTCACACTTTATTAATGGAGCCCAAGCCACTGGTAGGAATTTGTAACCTTTCTTGACTACGCTCTTGGAATTACATGCGTGTATATTGCTTTAGATTTTATATCGAAAAGGAACGTTTTATCGTCAAATCATCTGTTGAGGGGTTTTAAACTAAAAAATCTCTGGAGTTTTTTTGTTTTTTGTTTTTTAATTCAAAACCCCATTTAGCTACGATCATAGAATTTGGTGACTGAAATTTGCTTTAAAATAATAGAGAGAGTTTTTCAACTCTAAACGCTCTTAAAGGAATTTTAAACTCAAAACCATCTGGAGGGATTTTAAACTTTAAAGAAAAAGCCATCTGGAGGAGGGGATTTAAACTCAAAACCCCTTTGACTACGCTCATAGATTTTATAGTGTGTAATTTGCTTTTTTTTTATATTGAAGAGGTACTTTTTAGCTTCAAACCCAACTGGAGGGGTGGGGGGGGGGGTAAAACTCAAAACCCCTTTGGCTACGCTCATAAAAATTTAAATGTGTATTTTGCTTTTTTTATATTGAAGAGGGGGGTTTATCGTAAATTTTGGAGGGGGATTTAAAATCAAAATCTTCCTTAACTGTGCTGTTGGAATTTGGGGATTGTTGTTTGCATTTTTTTTTTGTTTTGTTTTATAGAAGAGGGGGATTTAACTGCAAAAACCTCTGGTAAGGGGGTTTAAATCTCAAAGCCCCTGGTAGGGGGTTTTAAACTCAAAACCCCCTGGTAGAGGAATTAGTATCTCAAAACCCCTGATATGGGTTTTTTAAATCTCAAAACTCCCTGGTCGGGGGTTTAAACTCAAAACCCCCTGGTACAGGGTTTTTAACTCAAACCCCTTTCGGCTGTGCTGTGGTAAGTGATGATTTAGTATTAAAAATCTCACCTAAAATAAACAAAATGAAACCAAAAATCAGTCACTTAATTCCGTTCCCCCCCCAGGGGAGGATTTCATTTCGGGGGGGGGGGGGGTGAACCCCAAGAAACCCCCCCCCCCTGGCTACGCCCATAATTGATTATAACCTCCAAATATATAACTTACTGAGACATACAAGTCATAACAATGAGATTTCAGTTACAACTAATAAATAATTTATTTAGGAACAAAAGAATAAGATCATTCAAAGAAAACGGAAAAAAAGGCCAACAAAAGAAAGTCAACTAATTTTTAAAAATCAAAATGGTAGGACAGGTTTAGTTAAAAAACAAAACTATGGCTTACATTAATATAATACAGGTCCTAACAGTCAAATGACCGTCATCCATGAGATACACTTCTGTCTCGTATCAAGACAAAAGTTTGTCTTTTACATACTATACGACCCAAATCTAGACTTTATAGAAAAAGAAACACATACGGGGAAAGATAAGAGACTAAGTAGACATAATATTTACATAAACCAACTATTAACAACAAATAAATAAAGTTTCCTTAGCTTGTTATTGAAAAATACATTCCCATAAAATGACACACTCCTCTTGAGTAACAAAATCAGAGCATAACAACAAAACTATTATATAAACATTAAGGAGATCTACTTCATAATAAAGTAATCTGGTCAGCTCAAAGGCTTAAGGGGAAGTTGCAGTAGTCTACAGTTAACAGGGATTTAAACAATGTATTAAGGGGGACTAACTCTTATTAAAAAAAATTGCTACCCTTATTGTCCCTCGTATCACACTCATTAACTGTGGGTCATAGAAACAATTGATCTATAGGTTATTTGCCCTTTAGATCACAAGGTCTTAAAGGGGAGCATTACTTTTTTAGACTAAACCTTTAAAGGTGTGGACACCTAGGATACAATTATTCTATGAAGACATAGGCTTCCTTTTCAATAGTTGTTTGCCGACTTTCACTTCTGGAAAGTTTCCTCGAAAGGAACTCTCTGGGCGTCCATCTCGACAAAAATGCTTTGGGCGCCGACTCTAGTTGGGGGCATGGTGGCTGCGTGGTAAAGTGCTTGACTTTAAAGGTCTCGAGTTCAAAACAAAAGTTTTAAGACGCTTTACAGTAGACGAAACGCTGATTGGCACCGTGCATGCGTTGGTAAAGTAAAGTTTGTTAGTCATTGTGTTTGCCACATAATACTCTCGTTAGCTTTTGACCATAGAAACAGATGAGCTGTACGTCATCGGCATTGTAGATCGCAAGGCCTCAGTAGGAACATTAAAACACTATATAAAACTTATAGTTTTATTTTTAGCAGCCCCCGAAAGACAAAAAGAGCTATTAGTTTTGTGTGGAATGTCTGTCAGTCTGTTTACTTAATTTTAATTTTTTAAAGAGATAACTTATACTTTGTATACATATAAGTTGGACATAAATTCAAAAAACATTTAATAAGTAGTTTTTCATATTATTGCGTGAACTGCAGCGCTATTCTAGAACAATAGTACACTGAACTAAAGGAGATTTAATAGGGAAGAAGCCAAAAAGAAAGAATATAGTAGAAGGAAGGAACTCTTACAACTAGAAGAAGCCAAAAAGAAAGAAGAAGATAGCAGAAAGAAGGAAATCTTACCACTAGAACTAAAATTTAAAGAAAAGAAAGACAAAGAAAAGCAAAATGAAAAGGAGGAACACTTTGACAAATACAAATAATTTGACAGAATGTCTCCATTTGACGAGAGCCAGAACGAGGGCATTGACTCATAGCAACAGCAAGCAACCTCCCACAGTCAGAATGGGCAAGAAGCCTAATGGGGCGTTTGAAAGGGAGAGCCATGAATATCTGCATACATATGAGAGATGAGGAAAGAAAAGACTACGTTGCCGTGAAGGAGGCTTTGCTGAGACAATTTGGCTCAACGAGTTACGAATACCGAGACTGAAAGTTTCGACACCTCTGGCGACACCTCTGGCGAACGACGATCCACAAATATTCGTCACCAACATGTCGATTTACTTCGATCGATGGGTAGACCTGTCAAAAGTGGATCACAAATATGAAACCCTCAGAGAACACATTATAATGGACGCTGTGATGGAAACTTACAATAATAATGTGAGAACATACGTCAAAGACCATCAGCATCCTGATAGCACAACTAAGACAGTTTAAGTCTGCACACCCAAGGGAAGTGTTAGCTAGAGAGAACCCAACTGCGGCATCAGCTTTTATTGTGAACAACGCCTGCAAGAATACGGACCCCAAGACCTCTATATAGAAGAGAGAACGCTGAGAAGAGCCCAACATATACAGAAAGAAGAGAGAAAGATGAAGAAATGAGCCCAAGGTATAGATATCGAAGAGAGAAAGATGAAGAAATGAGCCCAACATATAGAGATCGAAAAGAGAATGCAGATAAGAGCCCAGCATATACATATAAGAAATACACAGCTAAGAGCCCAACATATACCTACAAGGAACGAGAATACAGACGTAACCAGCAAAGAGTTCGTTTCCAATGTCAAATTTGTGGTAGAACAAACTACACAACAGAGACTTGCTTCTACAACCGACGCAATAGAGATTGGAACAACAGACCCAGAGATCGAGCATTTGCTTCCAAACACGTCAATAAGCTGCAGGTATACCCAGGCTTCGTGGGAGAACAGATGACAAATGTACTGCACGATACAGGTGCAAACGCAATTTTTTTGCAAAAGAATACGTCATCCCAAAAGAGTACACCGGAAGAAGACAAGACTGTGTTGGTTACACGGGTCAAGTAACTACATAGAGCATCTCGAATGGTGAGAAGCCCGTTGCTGTAGGTGTTACTTCTCTGTAGGCGAACAGTATGTTGTTGATCAGCTTGTCACAGTCTGTTGGGTTGTACTGTGCTATTTTGTTTAGCATTGCTTTCAGAGTTGAGTTCAGACGTGAAAACGGGCAGCAAATTATTGTTTAATATTCAGTGTTTTTAAATTTGTACTATAAGTCAGAATAGTATAGTAGATGTTTTTTTGTTACATTGATTGTAGTCGTATATGTCAACGTATGAACGGGTATGTGTGCAATACAAAGTAATCCATCCCCTTCATCATTTGAAAGATTTCTTTGATGGAATGTAAAGTATGAACTCATTCAAAAGATTATCGTTACATAGAAGGAAAAAAAAGTAAATGCGTGTTTTTGTTTTATATAAGTTTCATAATATATCAAGACATATGCAGTGTTTTTTTCTTTCTGTGATAGACCAGTTGGAAATGTTTCCTTTTAATAACATGTTATTGAAGACTTATTAGTCGTCATAGGCATTACCAGTTCTCTTATAATAGAAGTTGCCATTGTATAAAATGTCTTTTTTTTTCTTTCCTTGTCGATGTAAAACACCCAGAATTCTAGTATGTTGCAGTTACATTAATCTAATATTTATTATAAACGCCGTTGTCAAATATCCATGCGAGAAATTACAACTTATAACCAAAATACTTTTTTTTTGTTATATTGAATTTGATTAGCTAAGACTTGCTAATATCCCCATAGAACATTCAGCATTATAAAATATTTGTATGAATTTTTTTTTTATTTTTAGCCCTTTTCAATACGAAGTTTGTTATTTCAATAGACCAGTGTCACCATACAATAGTAAATTCATATATTTACTGATGTGTTCGTGCAAGTGACTACTTGGCCCAGCACATAGTGATTTATTGAAGCTATGTAAATGTCAGTACTTTGAAAATAATAATTAAAGCAATAAATAAATATATCACAGACACGAAATATATATAAATCAAAAGCTACTGGTAATCTTGTAAAGTTTATTTTGAAAGCTAGACATAAACTTTAAATGTCTACATTTGAAAACAATCAGAGCTTGGTCTAGCAAGTTTCATCTATAATCTATCTAATAATTGAAATATGTCACATTCAAAGATATTTGTTATGCAAAGTGATGCCTACATATAAAAATAAAAACAAGATTACAAAGAGAAAGTAGTTTTTAAAAAAACTTAGAAGCGGCCATCGAAAGCTCCAGCCAATGATCCAGCTAATAATCAAGCTAATGATCTAGCCATTAGTCCAGCCAAAAGTGCAGCCATTATTCTAGCCACTGACCCAGCCAATGATGCAAATGACTATACAGCCCAACAAGTAATAGTCTATTTAAGACATGTAAATTTCAGTACTTTGGACATAATAATTAAAGCAAAAATATATAGTTCGTCCATCGTGGTTCGATGATGACCACTTTGTCATCCCGGGGCATTTAGGGTGTTTCCTCAGGCTTTTAAAAAATATATGAATATATAGTCCCCGCATCTTTGAATGCCCCTCCCTAATCCACCTTAGGCAGACCCTACTTCCACAACAGCCCAATATAACCAACACCCTGTACGGCAGTGCTGAACAACTGAAGAAAACAGCACACTTTTTTTCCTTGGCACAGTCTGCAAATAGAGCTCACAGCCCAGCAGCAATAAAGCTGGCTAGAAGAAGAAGAAGTCATCCAGGGGCTGAGGGCTTTGCACTGGGGTTTTAGGCCTCCTCATGTGGCTGGTGAGACCTATGTGAGGCCGGAATGTTCGGCAGCACACTGGGCAGATTATTCCAGCTGGAGCTAGTGTCGTGGGCTTTGCTTTTCTTTTCTGGCGTTTTTCTTCTGCCAGCGTTGTTCTTTTTTCCTCAGCAACCTGTGCGCCAGTTTTCACAGTGCGACGCCATGATGCTCTGTCATGTGCCTCTGTCTACCAGGTGGCTGGGTCTATGCTGAACGCCTTCAGAGAAGCTTTGAGGGTGTCCCTGAAGCGCTTTCTTTGACCACCTTGCAAGCGCTTTCCTTCGCTTAGTTGGCCATACAAGAGTCGTTTAATGATGCGGTGGTCTTCCATTCTGTAGACGTGACCTGCCCATCGCAGCTGGGACTGCATCAGAATTGTGAGGATGCTTTGCAGAAACGCTCTTCGAAGGACTTCTTTATCTGGTATTTTGTCTTGCCATTTGACATTTAGTATTTTTCTCAGACATGTCATGTGGAAGTGGTTTAGTTTCTTTGCATGTTTACTGTACACTGTCCATGTTTCTGAGGCATAGAGCAATGTAGGGAGGATGATGGCTCTATAGACCCCTAGCTTGGTGACATTTAGTATTTTTCTCATACATGTCATGTGGAAGTGGTTTAGTTTCTTTGCATGTTTACTGTACACTGTTCATGTTTCTGAGGCATAGAGCAATGTAGGGAGGATGACGGCTCTATAGACCCCTAGCTTGGTGTTTGTGGTGATATCACGTCTGTTCCAGACATTTGTAGACAGTCTACCGTAGGATGCACTGGCCTTGGCGATACGCAGGTCGATTTCACTATCGATTTTTCCATTTCTGGAGAGTGTGCTGCCAAGATATGTGAATTTGTCCACTGCGTTTATATCCTGTCCATTTATAGTAATGCTTGGATCCGAGTAGGCTTTCCCAGGAGCAGGTAGATATAAGACTTCAGTCTTGTTCGTATTGATGGTAAGGCCAAAGTCTGAGTATGCTCTTGAGAAGTCACTGACGATGATCTGCAGATCGTTTTCAGAGCAGGCATTTAGGGCACAGTCGTCAGCAAATAGCAAGTCTCTGATTACTGCTGCGTTTGTTTTTGTTTTTGCTTTAAGCCGCCTTGGGCTGAATAGGCCACCATTAAATCTGTATGATATATTTATCCCGTTGTTTTCTCTATTTGTGAACGCATCTGTCAGCATAGCGGAGAACATGATACTGAACAGTGTAGGTGCTAGGACACAGCCTTGTTTTACCCCGTTTGATACTTCGAAGGGCACTGATGGTTCTCCACTTTCTTGGACACGAGCCTTCATGCCATAATGAAATAGTCTCACCATGGTTATGAATTTTTGTGGACAGCCATACTTTGACATGATTTTCCAGAGTCTTTCTCTGCTAACAGTGTCGAATGCCTTTGTTAAGTCGACATATATTGACAACAGGTCAGCATTTTGTTCTTGGCATTTTTCCTGGAGCTGCCTTGCTGCAAAGATCATGTCAATGGTTCCACGCTCTTTTCTGAAGCCGCACTAGCTTTCTGGTAGTAGACCATATTCTATGTGTTGCATGAGCCGATTTAGTAGGATGCGTGCAAGGATTTTCCCAGCAATAGAGAGAAGAGATATTCCTCTGTGGTTGTCGTAGATCTGGCGGTTTCCTTTTTGCTTGTATAGATGAACAATTTTGGCATCTTTAAAGTCTTGTGGTATTGACTCTTTTTCCCACATAATTAAGAAGAGCTTATGAAGTCTTTCAATCAGGGCTAATCCACCATTTTTGTAGACCTCTGCAAGGATTTTCCCAGCAATAGAGAGAAGAGATATTCCTCTGTGGTTGTCGTAGATCTGGCGGTTTCCTTTTCGCTTGTATAAATGAACAATTGTGGCATCTTTAAAGTCTTGTGGTATTGACTCTTTTTCCCACATAATTAAGAAGAGTGTAAGGGAACTCGGGTGAGTTCTTTACTACACTTACATATGGCTCGATAATCTAGGGTATGATTCTCGATTACACTTGTCAATACTTGCTTAACTCAAATACGAACACTTAGTATACATCAACTCTAACTCCTTATATTCATGAATATCGATAATCTTTAATACTTAATAAAGCACACAATTACATCACTCTTATGAAATACACAAAACACCAGCACCCTACTCAGACCAGGTCAGCTCTCCAACTGCTTGACTGACCGCTAGAAACCTAATTGTCCCCCCCCCCCCTTGAAAATCCCGTGATAAAACAATTCACACACCAACCCATAAAATAAACAAACACACACACTATCTCACATCTTACACACCCACGCTCTTGACAAAGAGCTTATGAAGTCTTTCAATCAGGGCTAATCCACCTTTTTTGTAGACCTCTGCGGGAATGGAGTCAGCTCCTGGGGCTTTTCCGCTTGCGAGCTGTTGAATGGCAAAATCGGTTTCCTTTAGCGTAGGGGGGTCATCCATTTTTTCATTTATTGGTACTTTCTGTAGCCTGTCTATGGCCGCTTCATTTATGATGGAAGGTGTATTGAGAACCTTTTCGAAGTGCTCTTCCCAGCGTTTTAGGATTTTTTCCTTATCTGTCAATAGGATTGTCCCATCAGCATTTAATAGAGGGGACGAGCATACTTTGTGGGTCCAAAGATTTCGTTTATGGCATGGTAGAAGTTCTTCATATCGTGCTTGTCAGCGAATTCCCGTATTGTTTCCACTTTCTTGCTAAGCCAGGTATCTTGCATTTGGCGTAGCTGTTTTTGCACATTTCTGCGGATGTTAGTGAATGCATCTTTAGTGGACTGGGAGTTTGGATTGTTCAGACACAATTTGTGGAGCTTGTGATTTTCGTCTAATAGTTTTCTGATCTTAGTACTGTTTTCATCAAACCAGTCCTGATGCTTTCTCTCTATAGGACCGAGTATGTTTATTGCTGTGCTATAGATAGCTTCTTTGAAGCATTCCCAGCTTTTATCAACATTTAATTCAGTTAGAAGGGTGGACTTGAGGCAGTTCTCTATTGCATCTGCAAGCGACTTTTCAGTTTTTTCATCTGCTAAGCTGGCCGTGTATGGGGTATCTAGGAGGGGTAGCAACTCTAGTGGACAGGCAGTCGTACCTTCTTTTTGAGGGTAGCTTGGCTCACTCTTGGTCCCCACTCGGTACCCAACTCTCACCTGTGGCTCCCAGAATCTGTAGCATGCGCAGCGGCCACAACCCGGAAACGGCTTTGACTGGCCGGCTAAACTAGGTAGAGGGTATCTGACGTGTCCATGGCACTCAGTACACTGAGGTTCTGTCAAACCTAGCATGTGAAGTCTGGACTTGGCGGCCTGTGCGTAACGTCACAAAACTAGACTAATCGGACAGAATGGCAAGTACCAGCACAGTGCTGTGGAGTACTCAAGAGCAGGATAAGACACACAGAAAGTCTCTGGTCATCCACTGCACCCAAACTTGTCCCCGTTCGTCTTGACCAAATCTTGCTTCCGGAAAAGGACGGGCTTTAGGGCGAGAGAGTGAGGTCGATGTGTTGCGAGAATCCTCCTCACTTAAATCCAAATTCCAGCGCAAGTCACTTGTCATCCCCCCCAACACAACCAAACCAAAGTCCTGTGGCGACAGGCAAGCAGTGAAGCGGTAGGTGTGGGCACACTGGAAGCCGTAGCTGCAACCCTGCACACATCGGCTCAGGCCATATGGTCGTTCACCACTGACACAGAGCAGCAGTGGAGTCCGGCAGCCCCCTGAGTGGCTTAGCAGCCCTATTTAGGAGTGCACTCCTCACCTCCATAGCATGAGGACAGGGCTAGAAAAGGTGCCCCAAAAATAGCCTGCTCAAAACTACCCTAGCCAGCATACCGCAGTTGCGGGAACCCTACTCAAGCGGTCGAAATTCAAAGAAAAAGACGAGGATAGTTCCTCGTACCATAGGCGCATGGAATGTGCGCACACTACTTGACAACGACACATCTGATAGACCACAAAGACGAACTGCACTAGTAGCCAGGGAGCTCCACAGATACAACATAGACATAGCAGCACTAAGCGAGACTCGGCTTGCAGATGAATCAAAAAAATAAATAGATCACAGACACGACATAATATAAATGGTAAGCTAATGGGATTCTTGTGAAGTTTAATATACATACTTCATTATTTCGAAAGTCAGACATAAACTTTAAATGTCTACATTTGGAAACAATTAACAGAGCTTAGTCTAGCAAGTTTGAACTTTAATCATTTTAATAATTAAAATATGCCACAACCTTTGTTTTGCGAACTGATACATCTATATAAAAAAATAATTGCAAAGAGAAAGTAGGTTTCCTAAAAACGTAAATGCGGCCCCGAAAGCTTCAGCCAATGATCCAGCCAACGTTCAAGCCAATGATTTAGCCTAAGGAGTTGCAAAACTTTTGGTTCCAAGACCAATTTTTTTTCAATTTTGATTTAAGATGCGCCAGAATTTAACAAGTTTCATTTCTTTAAAGTAAGGCCATTTTTATTAATTTGGATTGTTAGACACATTTGTGTATAGTAGACGAGGGAAATTTAAGAAAAAAAAAACAAAATAAACTTTCGATTATCCTTTCTTCGTTAACATTTCTAGTTTGCATTTGTATCATTTTAATTTACTATTTCTTTATGGTCTTTAGACAAATTATAATTTATGCACACTGTAAGAAGTCTTAAATTACAAAATAAAATGCACATATAGGTAATATATATGTCACGTATCAGACTGGGTTTCAATGGTAAACGTAGTAACTATGTCCGCCTTTGTTCTAGAAGATTCGATAACGGAAGTGTTATGACGTCGTTGGGAGCGTGGTTTGCCGGGATTTTTTTTTTAGCTGGGATAAGTGCTATATATAGCTTTGCAACTTTTAACCATTTGCTTTGCTTTCACCAAATCAGTAATATTAAGAGTTATTTTTGTGACCTCAGATTAAAAATGCTTGCTGGCATAAGTATCTGATAGGAATAAGCAAGATTACAGTTCCAGTACCTCTATCAGTATTTACGGCTTAGTTTACTTTAGTTAACTTTAT
Source organism: Biomphalaria glabrata (assembly GCF_947242115.1). Lineage (NCBI taxonomy): Eukaryota > Metazoa > Mollusca > Gastropoda > Planorbidae > Biomphalaria > Biomphalaria glabrata. The sequence continues at coordinate 11,949,468 of NC_074712.1, read as the reverse complement.
TTAATGAACTTTGTTGGTTATTTAATCTTGCCACCTTTGTCACGCGCCGCTGGGAAAAGGCCTCCGTTGTCATGTAACTCTGCGAGATGTGTTTAATTAAAAGCAATTAATGATCAAAAATAGTTTACTTCTGATGTCGTTAGGTTTAGAAGTTTATAACTCTACCATGGACCAGCTTGCGTTACAGATCCGAAACAGAACACAGGTAACATACAATAGAGAAAAAAATCCTTTTATTTAACAAGATAAAATTGTTTAATTAGAATAAAGATAAAAGGGGGGGGGATTACAAAAATAAGTATAATCAAATATGTCCTAAAAAAATCTAATAAATAAAGCAGAAAGTAAGGCGTATGTATGTATGTGTGTATGTATGCATGTATGTATTGTTGTGGGCTAATCTAATCTGACTTCGACTATGTATCAATAATTTCTTAACATTAGCCACAGAACATTACAAAATAGATATACTTGATAACAACATTCAGTTCTATAAAATGAGACTTTATTAACCACTGGGAAATCCGTCCAGTCTTTCTAAAACGTCGCTATATCTAACTACTAGTCAACTACTATTCAAAACACAGCCTACTTCTAACATAACGCCAAGTTGCTCTCTTGTTCGCCTAAGTCTACTACGTCATTAGTCTGTTTTACTACGTCATTACTTTTACCGTCGCTGAAACCATACACAATATATTTAACTAACAAAACTAACCTACTCTCTAAACTAGTACATTACAGTATGTATGATACAGAAATCAAACCCGTTTGAACAATCTTGATAAAACTTGGCAGAAATGTTCCTTGGGTACTAACTTAGATCGTATTGTATGTATTGTAGCCCTATAAAATACTTATTACCCTAAAAAAAAGTTGACCAGTTCTATGAAAGCATTATAACTTCATCGATCTAGGCAATGTTTACATGAGAAAAGATCGAAAGGATCTAGATCTAATTTTAAGAACTACACTTTGGACAGATAGTTTTTTACTTTGACACATGCAAATACAAAATATAGTCCGTTGATTTCATTATTTAATAAAATTAACTTTCAAATTTGTGTTTCAAAATCATTTTTTACATAAATTCGTTACTAATATCATTGAATGTAGAATTTCTGATGAGCATTCTTACATTAGACGATACCGTAATGTTACACATCTTCTATTCCTAGGTCCAAAACTCTAATTAAACTCTAAGATGTTATAACTTCTCTTTGCAAAGATAGTTTTATACTTAAACACATGAACATACTAAGTATAGTTCATTCATTTCATATTTTAATCAAATTAACATTCACATTTGTTTTTTCTAAATCATTTTTCGTGCATTCGTTCACCCTAAAGTTGCGAAGCCGTGTTAAGATATATTCTAAATATTTCATTCATTTGCGTACATCTAATTAAAAAGCTCCCATATGAGCACGTGCAAAATGAACTCTATCCAAGCCAATATTTAACTCTAGATTACTCTAGATCTATAACTCTATGTCTATCTCAAGATCTATTTTTTCTTTAACACAGTTAAATTAAGTCTATCCATTTAATTTTAATCTAATATGTGTAGGCCTACAAGCAAATGTTTTTATTTGAAAAAAATGGATTTAAGACGATTAGCTATTTTGATAGCACCATTCATTCGTTGTACTTATAACATTTTTATTTTGTTTAATTGTTTACAAACCACTCTCAGTGACTTATCGACATTTATACGCAAACAAAAAACCCTCGGGCCGCGGGTAAAATATGTCTAGTTGTGTATAAAAAAGATAAATTATCATATATACTGCTGACTGGATAAATGTGTAAATGCCCAATTGTTCATAAGACTTAGCTATAAGGTTCCCAGATTTGGTCGATGTCTCAGAAGCTTATCTCTCTGCCTTGGTGCTGTAAACTGTTTTAGTCTGCTAGCATGAGCATCAGTTCGGTAGGTGCCAGCTCCAGCCTAAATAAATCACTTTAATTAGTAATAGCCCGGCCGCTAATATGTATCCTCGAAGTGGGAGTGACAGAGTGGGGTGGGTGTGACAGGTGGGGAAATGTGACGTGTGTTTGGCGTGTTTTATGTCTAGGGGATGATTATTTTTGAAAGCAATCACACCCCCACTTATCAGCATATGAATCGGGAGCAGACACGCAACGAGACAAAGCAATGAAAGATAGATACAAAAGTTAAAATAAAGGATATTTATTTACTTAAATATACATATAATAATAAAAAGGGGGAGGGTTTGCATCTATCTCTAGTATATTCTATGTTTAATCATCACTCTTGCACCTAATAAGAGAGAATGTCACTTTGTCCTCTGACTTAGCTGGTATTCCTGTTGATGTCGCAGCTGGCTGTGTCCTGGCTTGAGGTTCTGCAGCTGGAGGTGGCGCTCTAGCGGATAGAGGGACGCCGGTGATATAGTTCTTGTGGAGTCTCAATCCCCAAAATCTAATATCTGTAGTGGGCACAGTAGGGCGGGTGGCCGGCTACCGTGGGCACAAGGTTACTGCGGGCAGAGCTGATCTGCCGTGGGCAGCGTAGTTGACAGGATATGTCCAGTGAGTTGCAGAGGGTTGGCGTAGCTATGACGTCTCACACAGATCTGAATCTACGGGAAGTCGCGCCTAATAGCTTGACAGGTGGGCTGTCGAATAGGCTGGCAATGCCGATAGCGCCAGGTGGTAGAGTTGAGTAGATCTCAGTAGGCAAGTGCAGCGCTGAATAGCACTAAGCACAGCTGCAGGTAAACAGATCGTTGATCCAATAACTAGGCAATCTCAGTAGGAGAGTGCAGTGCTGAATAGCACTCAGCATATAGCTAATAGGTAGGCAGTTGACTAGGCAGACAATGCCAAATAATTAGGCAGGTAAATAGGCAATAGGCAGACACCAGAGGGAGGCTGCGGATAAATAAGGACAAGTTAGGACATGTCTCTCATACATCTTATCGATGCCCTCGACTGAGGTGCATTCGTCAGATTGGTAAAATTGCTTTAGAGGACAAGGGGGAGGTGATGACAAATGGGATTTGGAAAATAGATGGATGATAGTAGCAATATCAAAATGTACATAAAAGGGGGAATAATAATATAAAAATGTACATAGAAGGGGAGATAATAATCTCACGTAAACAACACAGGTGGATAGAGAAAGAAAAGGGGGGGGTTGAATTGGGCGGTGGTCAGCGACCCTGACTGTATGATTACATATGACCGTGGGTCGTGAACAATGGAGCGCGCTTGAATGGTGTGTCCGTTCAAGCGGCGCAACTCTCATTAGAGTAAAATGAGTAAAGGGGAGATAATTCAATACAGGGGAGATAACTCATATCTCCTTTCTAAGCGCAGTATTAGTGCGATAGTAAAATCATCAAGGCGATCAACCGAGATAAAGGAAATAAAATAAGGTGTACAAATATATACATGGTTGCATCAATGATCAATTGAGCAACGTAGCATTAATAGATTAATGCAATACTAAAATATATACATAGCACATGTTTATGTTTTCTACTTACGACAGTGAGAAATACACAATGCACTAATTAAATATAAATGAACTAGGCAAAATACACATGATAAAATCCAATGGAAATATACACAGAGTAATTAAGATGGAACTTGTGATTAAGTTCGGCTTACCACCAGGTATTCCTCTAGGAGAGAGAATAAGTGATATAGTCCAGACTCGATAGCTCAGCTCGAATGAGAAAGAGAGGGTCTGACTTTATTTAATTTACCTTATATACAAAGGCCTGGAAAATGTGAGCGGACACAGGAAATGTCCTAGGCTAAGTTTTATCTCACACGTGGGTGGATTTGACTCGAGGTGGGAGCCGCACCTTGGAATATCACGCGGTGTGTTGACCAGGGTAATCCCTTAGATCAAAGAGAGACGTGAGAGAAAGGGGGGGGGGGGAGAAGGATTAGCTTGCATTCAAACCAAGGTGGTGTCAACCGCGACCGTCCTTCAGACATCCGGCGGGCAAGACAAAAGAGATAGGGTGTTTACCTTTCCCCGATCAAGGGCAGATAAATGAAAGGACGCGCCTTCGCTATCTCCAATGTGGTCAACTAAGTCTAGCCTGGAGGAGAAAAGGTGGTGCGGGTGGAGAATTCAGGGGTAGGATGGGGAAATAATTAAAATAAAATAGATAAATAAGGAAAATTAATAATTAATGCTGTGATAAATTTGAGTGACTCTGACAGCGAGTTTTTGACTTGTCACAGTGGGGTAAATTCACTCATGATTAGGCAGGCTGCAGGAGCTGAGAATGGACTTCATGTGTAGAACTTAGTACTGAGCTATCGCTGATGCCAAGGTTCCGTCCTCCAGCAACGGAGTTAAGGTTGGGTTCAACAGGAACAAGAGTTCTGGAAGTCGTGGTATTGAGCTAGGATGGCTAATGGAGACTCCGATATAGTAGCAGGGCGATATAGAATATTCGAATCCCGTAGCAGGCAGGAATTCCACGTAACAGGAACCAGTCGATGTCTCCAATCGCAATCAGGCTGAAGTAAAACACCTAGCTAAATATATTTAATAGATAAAAGGGCAGCGTGATCTACTCGTGCATAAGCCGTCAAGCAGAGAATCCCTTAGTTCAATTAACACTTACAAACAATGCAGGTCAATGAGATCAGATCAAGTCAATACTTTCAGACTGACTATAATAAAAAGGAAAGGGTTAGCATAAACAAGAACAATTAATGGGGGCCAGCGATCATGACGCCATTGCTTTCATACGGCCGTCTGTCAAAAATATTGAAGTAAAACTGAAATGGACAAGGAGAGATATTTTACTTATCTCACCTAAACACAGTCTAAATGCATTAGAAAGATCACCAGGCGATCAGCCGAGATAAGATAAGTAACATAAGGTTGTGTCAATGACCAATTAAGGAAAGTAGCTATATGATGGTGGACATATGTTAATGCAATATACAAATATCTACAAATGAAACACACATAAGAGACATATTCAATACAAATATGATAAATTAAATCTACTAGAGTACAGCAATGAATAAATCTTACCGCAAGGTCCAAGTGAAAAGAACAAGAGAAAGGGAGCGCAATGAATGGAATCTGTAAATAAAAGCCCCTCTACGTTCTAAATAAAATGTAAAAACTGCTCGCAATTCTAGAGGTTTGTGTCTTATATGACACTTGGCAGGAAATAGGGATTAGAATGGAAAACATGTGATAGAACATGTGATAAATCAAGATAGCATGACATCCGGTCAAGATTAGCTCTTTCCACTTATTTGCCAATGAAATATTAAGAACAGTGTGACGTGCGCTCAGGTTCTAGACAAAGGGGAAGGAATGTCTAGCTGACTCGCATGATGAAAGGAGCCCAGATCGTCTAGCGCTAGTGATAAAGCCAACAAGGTTGACATACTTGACACTAGAATAGAATAATGGAGGCTTGTCGAGATGGGCAAACTGGTGAGTCGTTAATGTGGTTTGACATTTCTGCTAAAATAAGTGGAGAGGTGGGCAAAAATAGTTTGGATACACATCTTTTCACGTCGCTTAATGTGGTAAAAATAAAATAATTTCTGTGTAATTTGATGAGGTCAATATATTTTGCTAAGCGGATGGATCCTCACAACCTTTTTTAAGAATCGTTGGTAGAATACATTCTTCTCTTTTTTCTTGCCCCCCCCAAAAACTTGGTTGACCTTGTTTTACTACCAAGAAAGAAAAATCTTGTTTGCTTTGGTTGTGGCATGAAAGGCCATAAGTCAATTGAATGCCCTCAACGTTCGACGGTAGCTAACTCCACCCCTGTTGCTGATAGAAGGTCTAAGAAAGGTCAATCCAATCGAATTTTCACCCTAATAGAAATGTTTCATTGGGGCGCTTTCGGAGGCAATGTGATGGTAGTGTGCGCAGAATCCGCGGCACTAACACAAGACGGAGGGGCGTCCTACGGATGCACAGGCCATGCCATACAAAACACTGTGAATCAGGCTTGATACATCCCTTGAGACCGCCACACCATTAAAATAGAAACGATTTTAAACTAACCCGCTAAGAATGACGCAAAGTAAACTAACTTACCTAACACTGGGGAAAGAAAACCTGAATAGAAAACTCTATCTCAAGGCAAAACAAGAAGAGCGATGACACCAATATAGCGCGACATTAGAAACAAAAACTCAAAATCATTGTGGTGCACATAAGAGAAACATCCCACAAGAAGCGACATAATATGTATAACTTGTGTTTCCTTTGTAAATACTATTGACCTTTATTTATCACTCATGTCATAATATTTCATACAGTCATTGAATTGTTAAACATAGAATCTTGTTGTTATCTAATGTACATTAACTTATGTTATCATTAATATTGTTCACGTTAAACAACTGTTGGTATTCACTACATGTTCAGTTGAATAACCTTTACTCAATGTTAGCAAGCCACAGTTGTTATGCTAGTATTATTTGTCTTGTTTGCAATGCTCAGGTTGGGGAGCTCGGGACCGTGTATCATACCCTAACTAAACTGTTATCCGCCCTGACAATATATATATATATATCAATAAAGATTATTATTATTATTATTATTATTATTATTATTATTATTATATATAATGTACGTTTATGAGTTTTGGAGAATTTAGAGCAGGAAGGATCATTTCCATATTACCAGCACTCCACTATTGGACACTCCTTAACCACGACGAGGTTTCCCTCCGTTATATGTTTATTGGAATCACACAACATGAAGATAATTAGCAACAGACTTTGTATTGCCTGGTGATGTATTTAGACGTGTAGCACAGTGAGAAACCCATTTCCATCTTTGTCACAGAAATTTTAATAAAACCAGCAAAATATACAAAGTATTTTGTTTTAGAAAAGTAAGTTATTTAAAGGAAAAAAAACTCGCGCTTACATTTATATCTCTCAATACTCTAAACGTTATTTATTTTTCGTATTCGTTTTAAAAATAATAACCAATAATTAGTTGACTAATTGTTAAATTTTTAAATTGATATATGTTTGGTTGTGTACAATTTTATAATTTTAAAAAATTTCATCTTGAACCGAGAATGGGTGTGGGAGGAATTACTTAAACAGTTATATGAGGGGATCCTAAATATTTAACTACAAGTGTGAAAAATGTAGGATATTTTTTTAAAAGTATCAAAACCAATAATCAATTACCAGAAATTTATAGAAAAAATTGGTTAATTTGTTTTTATAGATTTAAGTATTATTTTCGCAAATGAATATTTGTGAAAGTTTTAATTTGATTCGAGATTGGAGGTGGGAGAAATAACCTGTATAAAGTTTTTACCAGGCAGACTGACAGAGTGAGTTGATATAATCTTTGTAATCATTTAAATCATCCGTTTATTTTTTTTTAAACATTTATTTCTATTTTTAGCGGCCAATGTAAGGGGAAAAAGCCGCTATTAGGTTTGTGCAAAATGTCCGTCTGTCCGTCTGTCAGTCTGTCTGTCTGTCCGTCTGTCCGTCTGTCACACTCAGATCTCGAAAACTAGAAGAGATATGAAAAATATTATTTCATCATTAAATACGGCTTAAAAAGTTTAGGTGCAACGGCTACTTTTGGTTTTCTAAAAGCAAACCGTTTAATTTATAAAATTAATTATGCAAGCGATTTTTTCATAAAAAAACACCAATTCTAAAACAATTACGTAAATTTAAGGGAGGCAATGTTACAATATGCTAACAAAGATGGACAATTTTTGTGTATTTTCAGTATCACTAAGTCAAATATATTTTTAAAATGTACAGGAAATGTTTACAACAAATATAAATAATAGTTAAAGATGTTTTTTTTCTGGTCAACTAGCTGCTAAAATTAAAAGTAAACATTTCTGTTTATTTATAAAGGCTAATAATGCACTTTGTATGTAAATATCACGCACATTTTTTTAAATGGACTTTTTATGCAGCGATTTTCGTGCAGTAGCGTAACGTTGCAACATGATCAGGTGCTAAACCAATTCCTTAAACTTTTTTTAAAAAATCAGATTTTATTTATTTTTTGTTTAGTGACCCCATCCGAATAAAAGAAGATTATTTTTTGTGCGTTTTGTCTGTTGGTCGGTCTGTCCGTCACGATTAGATTAAAAAAAACTAGAACTCTAAAAGCTATTGAAAATCTGATTTACCCTTTAATGTTCCTCCCGTAACATCTCAATAGTTTTAAGTATCTAAAATTGATTGCTCCGGATTTTTTTGTGCAAGACTAATCATTGCCGAAAATGTTTGTTTGCTCTTCTAACTTATAGTACATTTAATTTCCATGCTTAAACGCTGAAAAAACACATTATCAAAAATATGTTGTTCCGTTTTTTATGTAAATAGCATATTGATGCTAAATCAAAATCTCTATACTGACTTATATTTCATTAAGTGTAAAAATGTTCCGGATATTGTTTTATAAAACATGAATTATGCCTAATAATTGTTTGAAATTGCATAATTTACTAATATTACACTTATATTATTTGACAATGCGTCACTATAAATTGGTTATCAATATCAAATTGTTCCGTATTTTTATCTTTAAACAAATTTTAAAAATATCGACAATAGGTTGTTCGGGGCTTGAAAAAAAAGTAATTAACTAGAATTGATATCTGAAAATTACTTTTTAGACATTTACTTTTCTTGCTGAAACATAACATAGAAGTTTTGTAATCGATAAAGAATGTTTCGGATTTTGTTTCTTACAAATCGTCGACAGAAATTTCCAAATTAATTTAAAAATCTACTAACGCCAAAAAATGATTTGAACTACCTTTTCTAATTAATAAACAAATAATCTTCTCATTTACTAAATAATGTTTTTACGTATTTTTATGAAAAATATTTTAAATCACTTCTCTCTTACAGTACATTTAACTTTCTACCTAAAACATTAAAAAATCTAATTATCGTTAATATTGTGTTACGATTTTTAAGGAAAACAGAAACCAAACACCAAAGTAAAGTATGAAAATCTCTCCACATGGCTGTAGTACATCTAATTTTTATACGAGACCATCCAAAAAAATTTAATTAACGGTATTACATTTATCTGAAATTATCTTTTTCTTTTACTATTTATACAAACATCCGGAACAATCTATTATATAAACTTTTCAATAGTGTTCATACCTTAAAATTATTGCGATGTTTTAAAACGTAAAATAAAAGTTAATCAATTTTTAATAACTTTTAGTTGTTGCTGTTTTTTTATATCAAGATGACGGACATACCGACTGACAGACAAAACGCAAAAAGAATGCGGCTTTGATCCTCTTTAAATAAATTCTATTAGAACTCAGTGCACCAATGTCTATGAACCCTCGTTAAATATCTCGTGCAAATAAAAAAATTTTTATGGTACCGGTACTAGCCTATTGTGAGGTAATGGAATTTTTTTTCTTTGACGTCATATGAATGGCCTCTTTAAATGTAATGCTAAAAGAACGCACTCTGTGCACCAATGTCTATTAACCCTCGAAAAATTGCTCGTATTGATGAAAACATATTGTTACAAATGAACAGTGACAGGTAGAGGTCACTATGTGTGACCCCGGCGAGATGACACAGCACCGAGTGTTCTATGTGTGTAAACAAAGACAGAATGTGACGTACCCTCACGAGTTTTTCCAGAGGATGAACAGATCTACGAAGGGGGCAGTGTTACAAATGAACAGTGACAGTTAGAGGTCACTACGTGTGACCTTAGCGAGATGACACTGCAGCAGGTGTTCTCTGGAATCGACATGTATAAACAACGACAGGATGTGATGTTTCCTCCCATGTTGTTCCAGAGGATACTAGCAGTGTTTTTGCAACAATAGACAAGCGATTAGGGACCAGAACATGAACCAGAGAGTTCATGTGAAAAGAGTCAGTACAGTCGTTGTTACTGTTGTCTACTGTGCGAGACAGTAGAAGAGAGTGGACTTGAGCCGTTACAGTCGATACAGTCGATGTAAGAGTATACGCTACATGTTACAGTGACGAATTGTTATAGTTATAATTCAATAAAGTTATATAAAGCTGAAAGTTGAGTCGTCAAGTTCTTTGCAGTGTTTTTTTTTATTTGTGTGCCTAGTACATTTAGCCAGAAGATCAGCAATACGTAATAATATTTTAGTCTAACTAAGCTGTGTGACGTAGTGTTTTTTTTTTCATTTGACGTCATATGGAATGAATTCTTTAAATGAAATGCTTAAAGAACGCACTCGGTGCACCAAAGTCTATGAACACTCGATAAATGGCTCGTATTGATGAAGGCTATTTTTAGTCTAGCTAGGCCGTGTGACGTAGTGTTTTTTTTTCCTCTGACGTTATATGATATTAATTCTTTAAATGAAATGAAAAAAGAACTCGGTATAGTAATGTTTATTAAGCCTCGTTAAGTGACTTGCGTTTAAAAAAGGAATGATATCTTGCTTTAGATCTAATCTAGATTTTTTAAAACTAGATCTAGATTTTTATTAAAGTATATCTAGATCTGGATTTATATTATAATTAAAATTATTTTAGAGTCTAGATCTAGAATTTCTAGAAATTTCTAAAATAGACTATATTAAGATGTAGAATTTCAATTTCAAAGCTTAAAGTGTAAAATAAAGTGTAGATTTTCATTTCCAAACGTTTTGATCAATATTGCAATGTTATAATATACTAAAACTAATCTACTATTTTTTATTTAATTTAAATTTACGGCAAATGAATCTTTGAAACATTATTACTTTTGACCTCAAAATTAAATCACCTCCTGAATATTATTTGCGAATATGCAGATCCGACAGGGATCTGACTTCGACGGGGGCCGCCTCTGAGTTTGTGTAACACAAACTCTCTTTGTAATCTTGTTTTTTCTTATTTTGCATTTGTAGAGAAAACATAATAAAGTGCCCAGACGAAAGAGTTAGCACATTATTTTCTATATAAAAGAGATTAATAAATGTTTTCCAATAATAATATTAATTTAAAAATTTATTACTAAGGAAGAAAAAAAGTTTAAAGTCTGTAAAAGTTGCTTTTTTTTTAAAGGTGAGCTTCTGTGCACCTCCACAAGGGTTCTTTTTCTCACCGTTGTGAAGCAATGACTTATGAAGCTGTTGGAAGGTAGAAAATTCTCTTAAAAGCGTTCCTATAGTTTGTACTCATCTTAAAGTAGATTCAGGTACTCACTATTTAACTCATGGACAAAGATACAATGGCCAAATTAAAGAGATATGGGATGACCGTGTCGTTCTTACCATTAAAATTGAGGTAAAGTCTAAAGAAACAAACTAAAACTATGGTAACCACAGGGAGGTAGCACGAGACGATCAACGCAGCAACGACAGTGACAAGCCTGATGGACTTGATGTCTCGAGATGAAAGCGAGGCTTTTCTAGCTTGAGTCGTGGCTGAATTCTGCAGTCGCCATGTCCTGTTGGCATAGAGATGTGACACAAGAAGGGATGTCAAGATAATCAGCAAGCCCAGTGGAAGGACGGTAAGAACAATGTGTACAACATAGTTGATACGAAGGGGTTCTGTCTTATCTTTCAGAAACCCCAACCCTAGTAAAGTTCTGTTTATTTTCGGATAGAAATTCCATGATTAGTATATGGTAGAATAGATCGGATACAATGTCAATCCAATGACTGCCACAATGCAACCAATCTTCACAGTAGTCGTTTTTTTTTAGTGGTTATACTTTTGATCTGCAATGGAAATAAAAACATAGAAACAACGTTTCAGTGCACACAGTGACATGAAGAGACGTTCGAATGACACAGTGACATAAGGAAATGTTCGAATGAAAAAGTGACATAAGGAAATGTTCGAATGACAAAGTTACATGAAGAGATGTTCGAATTACACATTAACAGGAAGAGGTGTTTGAATGACACAGTGACATGAAGAGATGTTCGAATCACACAGTAACAGGAAGAGGTGTTCGAATCACACAGTGACATGAAGAGATGTTCGAATGACACAGTGACACGAAAAGATGTTCGAATGACACAGTGACATGAAGAGATGCTCGAATGACACAGTGACATGAAGAGATTTTCGTATGACACAGTGACATGAAGAGATGTTCGAATAACACAGTGACACGAAGAGATGTTCGAACGACACAGTGACATGAAGAGATGTTCGAATGACTAAGTTTATTGGCCTCGTTATAACTGTAGTGCGCATCTTGCGTGATGTTTTCTTTTGTGCACAATAATTTACTTTAGTTTCTAAGGACGCGCTTTTGTTGATGCCATTCGCTTTCTTGATTCTGTTGTGGCTGTACTGATGGCAGATCTTTGGTTAGAGTTGTTTTCTTTTGTATATTCTTCCCCAGTATTTGGTAAATTAGTTTACTCTATTCTTATTGGTGTAGCTCTAAATTCGTTGGTCTTATGATCTTGTGAATGGCTATCTCAAGGAATGCTTTTTTTTTCTTGTTTAGGGACACAGGTTTGGGACTCTGTTAGAGTCAAGCCTGAGTGTAAGGTTTGGTTCATGCCTCCATAGATTTAGGGTGTGGACTTTACGGGCCCTGATCAAATTGTGACACTGAGATTAAGTTATGCTATGTTATTTTAAACAATTTTAATACGTTGCTTGTTGTATTTGTCCATGTATAATACTAGTTACCAAACCAGAATTTATCTGTCATATCATGTTACATTATTTATTCATTAAATTGTTACATTTACATTCTTGTTCTTTAACAGATATAAGTCAACCCAGTATTATTATTAATATTTTTCATGTTGAACAATTTGTTGTTCAGATGAACAACATGTATTCGATGTTCAGTAAGTCTTAGTCTTAATGGCCGTTACTCTTTTCATTGGTGTATACTGGTGAGTTGGGGGGAACCTGGGAGTTCAAGGAACTTATGTCTACCCCTAAATCAACGAGCTAGAAAACCACCATGACAATAACGACGTAAAAAATCTCAATCAGTTTGACCGAAAGATCGGATTCATCAACGTAACCGATTATGCAAAAAAGTTTAAACGGGACAAATACACCAGGTCCGTAACTGCGATAGCGAAAAAGAAATTTCCACTTAACTATTTAAACCTCGATCCACAAAGACCCTGATGTTAAAAAGTGTAGAGACCAGGTCTAAGAGTGTCAGCAAGGTGCAGGGGATAGTGATAAGAATACGGTTCAGTAATTTAAGATCTAAGAAATCCAGTGCATGTGTAGGGCTAGTGTAGTCGCCCTCTTTGGCTTCCAGTGACGTATTTGTTTGCATCTTTCAAGTCTTTCAGTTTGACACAAACTCTGTTGGATGCAGTGTTAAGTAAATAATGTGTAACGTGTAAAATGGAGATGGAAATTGACTAGATTACCTTTTCAAATTGCTTTTTTTTGTGTATAGCAGAACAGGATCTCTGAAGTGCCAAAGAACCGAGTTCATTGCACTGCCAGAATAGAAGAAAGCAAAACAAACACATCACTATCACTACACACAGTTCCTCAAGGAGAACGAAGAAACTGGCTACAAGTGGTTACTCTGTTGGCTTGAGAAACCTGAGAAAGCTTGAGCCATCAGTCTTTAGTCATCAGGTCATTCCGCCAAATATTTTTTTTTATAAATGCTTTTATTTTTTTTTATTGTTGGTCTAGATCTATTACAAATTTATTTACATGACCTATCCAAATTAATTGACACAGAATCTTTTTGATGAAGGCTTAGTTCTGCTCGTCACTTACAGAAAGCGGAAAAGGAAGTACAATATGACTTAAAGCGAATTGAAAAAAAAAGTTGACATGAAGAAAAAAAGAAAAAAAATGCTTTAAAAATTATTTTTGTGCTTTTTTTTTAATGCTTAATTTATAAAATGCGGCCACTAAACAACAAAATAATACACATATATTCAGTAGAACACATTTACAATTATTGATCTAGATTCATTAAAAAAAAATTACATGATTGATTCAATACAACTGATACATTTTCCCTCAAAATAAACTTTTGTTTAAAAAAAAATATAATACTAGTCGACCAGCGGCGTAGCATACGCCGCTATTTTGCAGGGCCAGCCTTAGATGCCTGCAACCAATGCGAACGCAGTGGGCCCCGCACTTTCATAGAGCCCGCTCTAATTCAATGTGTAGTAATTATTAAATTAAACCATTTTATTTTTTTAAATCCTGTCGATTTACCAAGAGCACTTTCATAGGACCCGCACTTTCATATGACCCGCACTTTTATTAAACCCGCACTTTCATAGGACCCGCGCTAATTCATGGTGCATAAATTAAATAATTAAACCATTTTATAACTTAAAACAGATTTCCTGCCCCCTCCTGGCAATTTACCAGGAGCTCCTGGAAATCACCCAAAATCGAGAAATATACGAAAAAGTTCTTAAAATATACGGAAATGTATACACGAAAATTACATTTTGGGTGTCATTCAATATGGAAAACGCCAAGCTTAGGCGACATTATGCATCAGCCGTAATTGTGTAATCTGGTGAAAGAAACTTCTCGCGCCTAAAACTAATGAAACATTATTTGAGATCAACAATTCTCAAAATAGATAAAAACATTTGGTAATTCTTGCTATTGAGGGTGATATTTGTAGGAAACAGAATTATTATGATATACTGAATGACTTCGCTACACGCAAGGCTTATAAAGTATTTTTGTACGTAGTAAAGAATGAATAAAATGCAAAGACGAATTTATTTTCTAATACAAATTCTTAAATTTCACTTATTATCCGCTTCCCTACTCCAACTTGGCCCCGCGAAATCCGTTTCGCATAGGGCCCCACAATGGGTATATATATATATAATATATATATAATATATATATATATATATATATATATATATATATATATATATATATATATATATATATATATATATATATATATATGTATACATAGTAGATTACTTAGATAAGTTCCTAGTCCAAACCTCCCGCTGGATAAAGGGGGATGGTAGTGGGCAAAGTTTGATACATTTAAACGACAGTCCATTGCGCAGCCAGTCATGCGTAGTGTGAACACTACTCTTATTTTCTCGTGGACTATCTGTAGAGTGATCTTTCGTTTACTTCTTGACAAATATAAGATAATTATATAAATATATAGATTACTTCTCTTCTTAAAAGTAACTTTGATATGTATCGCGTGCTCCTGAATGTTTTTTTTTTCATTTTTGTAATATATTAACACGCTTTTTTTTTTGTTTTTCGCTGTAGTCATGAGTCTTGTGTGTGAAGCGCGTCATGTCTTACGTTTTGCTGCTTCCTCTTGTAGCCACTAATTTTCTGTTGTAACGATAAAGTAAGTAAACAGATTTTCGATATTCTGTTATGAGAATTGCTGCTTAAGTTTTTTGGTTTGGCGACATGTTGCTTGGTTTGGAGCTGTAGTGAGCAAGACTTAAGCCGTGATAAAGCCAGGCATTGGGCTTGTTCCAGTCATTTATTACTGGATTAGCCTGCAAAGGGGGTGAACAAATACTGTAGCTAAACCTCTAAAGTAAGTTATCAGCTGTTACGGTAGTTACATTCATACTCTGACTGAGCTTGATGTCTCACTTTTCCAACATCAATTATGTCTGAACCATTGCATCTTAATGTACACTGACTTAGCTAAAACTCTTAAGTGGGAGAGCTGGTCATTATCGCAGACAAGTTGCATACTTTCATCAATCAAATATTTTAAAAATCTAGTTCTATATAAGTAAACATGAAAACAAGTGTCTCATGATAAGCCTTTTTATTCACCACAAACTGTAATGTTATACAATTATGTTTAAGCTGAAGAACACATGGGAATCTAGGAAAATAAGCATCACCAAAAAATCAGGCTCTTTTATACCATCATTAAGCCAATACTACTTTATGGAGCAGAGACCTGGACAACCACAATAACCATCATGAAAAAATCCATGTATTCCTAAATTCTTAGAATCTGCTGGCCAGACAAGATATCGAATAATGAACTGTGGCAAAGAACAAAGCAGCAGCCCATTGAATAGATATCCTTCAGAGACGATGGAGATAGATAGGTCACACCCTTCGCAAGCTTGCATCCAACATAACAAGTCAAGCCCTAACCTGGAATCTCCAAAAAAAGAGGAAGAGGGGACGGCCCAGGAATACATGGCGACGCGATCTGGAAGCAGATGCCAAGCATATGGATAAGACGAGGGGACAGTTGGAGAGACTCGACCAGAACCAAGATGCCTGAAGGAAGCTGGTTGGTGGCCTATGCTACAGAAGGCACCACAGGCATAGATAAGTGAAATGACTAATATTATAAAATTATGTTCAATATGGGTGTCATATATCAGTTTAAGAACCCCTGTAATATTTGGTGACTAGTAGTCACTGAACCATTTCGTGCAGTTAGCACGATATTTTTCCTGGTCGGGGACTGACCACGAGGTAGACACCTCAGTTAATTTCAGACTCCCGTAGAGAGAGGAGTGCTATGGATATCTTTTACAGTGGAGTAATGTACATGTATTCAAGTTATTATAATTGATTTGTATTCAGAATATATTTCTCTGGACATATGATTTGTGATGGCTGAAGTCGCCAATATCTTTTGTGATATATTATTGTGTCAATAAAATTCATGTCTGCTACAAGAGCGTTTATTAATAATTCTAAATGTTGTCGTTGGAGAGTTTAGTATACTAGTATTCTTACGCACTTGCAAATCAAGTGCGTGTAAGAAAGTAGTTAGTTAAGAAGAACATTATAGTAGTACCAGAAGAGGTATCTACACCACACAGAGACATTCGCGTCATCACACCTACAACAAGAACCAGGCTGTGACAATGGGTATAGTTATAAAGAAAAACAACATGCAACAATTCTTTCACAAATCATTTCCATAATGGTAGTTGCTACTATACGCTATTCGTGTTACGATCCCCATAAAATTTACTGTGGACATTTAAGAAACAAATTCTGACTATCTTTCGTAATGTTTTCATTTAATTTTGAGAAAATGCCAAACAGCTACGTTGGGTTTTTATTTCAATATTTACATTTCTTAAGTGTCTAGAATTATTCTCATGATCACGCCTCTGACAATGTGATTTATTGTATTTTTTATCATTTAATTATTTTTTTACATAGAAATCAACAATATTGATAAGAATTACTAAAATGTTGTCTACTAATTTTGTATTTTTTTTACAAATTTAAGGAAGAAAAAAAATGTAATGTAACAGTTGTTTTTTTCTTTTAAAAAGTCATAAAATAAACTACAAAAAAAAAAAGAAAAAAAAGGTTAAGACTTAGAGCTCAAAGAGTTAAAATTTAAATTTGCACACATAATATAATAAAAAAAAAAAAAAAATTTAGTATATACATCATCTGTCCCTTGACGTTCGTCGCAAGGGTGCTGTGACAGTTCACCTAACGAGGTCCCGGTCAACAGCTGTACTTAACAGTATATCAAGGGTTCCCGTCATTTCCTCCCCTGGTCATTTCATCCGCTGATCCAACAAAAATAATTGTAAAAAGTATGAAATTAAGAATATTTCTTTTTTTTTTATTTACATGACAATAGTGACACATAAAAGAAAAATAGAATTTTATGTCTTACAAAATATACAAATTTAACATCCTTATATACATGGGTGTAGCCAGGGGAGAGGCGTTTGGAGTTATCCCCCCCTTCGAAATGAAATCCCCCCCCTGCGGGGGGGGGAGACGGTCCGCTGACTGATTTTTTGCATTGATTTTGTTTCTTTTAGGTGAGATTTTAATACTAAACCATCACTTGCCCCAGCGCAGCCAAGGAGGTTTGAGTTTAAAACCCCTAGCAGGGGGGTTTGCAGTCAAATTCCCCTCTTCTATAAAACAAAACAAAAAAAAATGTAAATGACTATCCCCCAATTCCGAGAGAATAGCCAAGGAAGGTTTTGATTTTAAACCCCCCTCCGAAATTTACTATAAAGCCCCCACTTCAATATAAAAAAGCAAATTACACACTGAGAAGGCTATGAGCGTAGCCAAATGGGATTTGAGTTTAAACCCCCCTTTCAGCGGGGTTTAAAGCTAAAAAAAACCTCTTCAATATAAAAAAGCAAATTCTAAGCTAAAAAATCTTTGAGTTATAACCAAAGGGATTTTTAATTTACCCCCCCCCCCCCAGTGGGGTTTGAAGCTAAAAAAAAAACAACCTAATCAATATAAAAAAAAAAGCAGATTACACACTACGAAAATGTAGAGCATAACCAAAGGGGGTTTAAATTTAAACCCCCTTCCAGTGGGTTTTGAAGCTAATAAAATACTTCATCCATATAAAAAAGCAAAATTACACACTCAAAAATCTTTGAGAGTAACCAAAGGGGTTTTAAGTTTAAACTCCCCTTCAGCGGGGTTCAAAGCAAAAAAAAAATCCTTTTCTAAAAAAAAAAAAAAAAGCAAATTACATACTCAAAATGATATGAGCGTAGTCAAAGAGGGTTTTGAGTTTAAATCCCCCTTCATCCGGGTTTGATGCTAAAAATACCTCTTCAATATAAAAAAAATGTAAATTACACATAATTTTATTGATCCAATCAAATGGAAATTCAGTTTGACTTCAATTGTCAACCTCAATAATTATTATTATTATTATATTAAAATTATTACGATGCAATTTATAAATATTTATATCTTTTTATTTTTTATTTTAATAATGGATGTTACTAACACTCAGTAGATTAATTTATTACGAAACTATGGAAGAAAAAAAAATGAAATAAAACGTGCAAAGATATGTTTGGTGATTGTGTTTCGCGAGTTTTATTAATTGTTTAGACTTTAATTGCCGTGCAAGGTGACTTTTATTTGTTGACTAAGTTAGTAGAGCTTTCAATAAGTCGGTGTGCAAATGTTTAATTAGGTATACTGATTCATTAAAAGTTGTTCTTGTTTGCACGGAAATATATTAATCTACATCTGTAAGACTAGTGGCGTAATCGGTGTTTTTTCCCTGTGACGTCAGGGAAAATTTTCATTCATAAAATATTCTAGCCAAAATTAATTTTTCGATAATGAAACATTTTCAAAGCGATATAACGGTCGACCTCGAGTTTTCCCTTTTTTGCCAATGAGTTGAGAATATTTTTTCTCCTTTACATACATATATCTTGAAATTTTAAAGAAAATAAAATTTATATATAAATATATATACATGCAAATATACAAGAACTGAGTATAGAACAATTAAAATATTCGATCCTGTAAGTTAAAGGGACATATCTATAGAATACATGATCTACATAAAAAGTATATGCCCAGTCATAGCCTAGTACTTCTTAAAGTAACATTCCCCTTTAAGAGCTTGCAATCTATAGGGTAGATGATTTTTAGCACATCCGTTTTTCTGGCCAAAGGTTAACGAACAGAGTGTCATGTGGCCAGCACAACGACCTACCGCTTTTACATTCCCCAACTAAAGTCTGGTACCCATTAGAGTTGAGTAGTCTCAGGGACGCCTTAAATTTCCAAAATTAAAAAAATACGAGTCTTGACCGACATTCGAACCCAGGAGCCCAGGTGTAGTAGCCAAACGCTTAACCACTTAGCCACCGCCCCCACTACCTCTTAGGATCTAGTTTTTATTTTTAAACAACGGTAAAATAATACGAAAAAGATCAATGTTAAAAAAAAAGTAAAGGTTCCCTTTTAAACCATGTGGTCTTTAGGAAAAATCGATGGAAAGGTAAACTGTTTCTGTTGCTCACGGTTAACGAGGGTGCCATGCGGCAAGCACAACGACCAACCGCCTTTAATTTTATCCAATCAATGTACCCATTAGAGCTGCGTTGACCCTGAGACGCCCTAAAGATCCTGAAATACAAAATATCACGATTCGATCCAAGGATTCCACGGTTCGGAAAGCCAAGCGCTTTACCACAGCCAATTAAAATAAATCTTAAGTTACAATTGCGGATCTTTTGATACCTATATATTATACAGGGAAGGATGTTTCGACTAGACGTGTATTTATATTTCTAATATTGTGGAGATACCTCAAACAGAATATACTCATAATTAAATAGGAAAATAATATCTAGTTTTTGTTTTTACTGTGGAGTGTTAGGGCTAATTTGGTTCAACGATGTTCATAAAAAAAATTCTTCCAGTACATCAAGACTCTTTTGTTGCAGACGAAGGAATAAAAGATGGCCACTCCTTGAAGTCCATTTAGAACGACAGACATCAATCTGAAAACAAAAAAAAATTATCATTGAATGAAATAATGTCCAACTGATTTTAACCACCTGGTAGAAAGACGTAGTCAGCCTATACTTGTAGTACTATTTTAGTTGTATAGTTCATGATGATGTTGACCATCACGCGCTCTTTTCCTTGGGGATACCCATAAGTGTTGAGTGGTCAGGCAAAAAAATAACGCATAGACAATCAAGCACATGTTTGATCTATTATACCTGTACATTAGCTACAGAGACCAAGTGTTTCTTAACATTTCATAATTTTTTTTTATTTCTTTGGTTCTTAAATGTAAAAGTGGTGTTGTACATCAATATCTTTTATGGGATTTTAAACTTTACCGTAAGGTTTTTTGTTATATAATAGTCAATGTTATAAACGTTTGTAAGAAACAATTTCCTAATTACTGATTTTATTGTGTTTTTTTAAGTGTGTCACGTCCTGGCCTGATTTGAAAACCTTCATGCATTCTTCTGGGATTAATCCTTTACAGCACGGTCCAGGTATCTGGCAGTGTTCTGTACAAGGCGAGACCTCCGAAAGCACCGATTCTGTTTAGAAACTAATGTTATATTCGATTATTTTTCAGAGCACCATGCAATCGTAGAGGATGTGTTCTACTGTCTCGTCTTCTGCGTGGGCGTGTCGACATCTGGGATCGTGGTTCTCTCGGATCCTAGCGAGGTAAGCTCCTATCAGACAGTGTCCAGTGCGGAATCTTGCCAAAATTACGTGGTCCTTTCTGTCTAGCTGCCACCACTCGTCTTTCCTGTTTGTGCGTTTAAGAACTTTCCAGACTTCCCGTCCCGTGCTACATATGTCCCAGCTGTTGTACCATTTGGACTTGATCCATTCACAAATCTTTGCTTTTGCACTCTCGTATGTTTGCGGCTCCTCTGGTGGGTCTAGAAGCGTTTCTAGCTTCGCCAATCTGTCTGCTTTCTCGTTTCTGCTGATTCCACAGTGAAAGGAAATTCATTGCATCATACTACATACCTGATATTTCCTTTTGAGGCGCTTCACGCATGCCATCGTTTTTGCCCTTTGGGTAGACCATGTCTCTGAACTCTTGAGAGAATGCAGGCAGGAAAGTAAGTTTGTAAAGAGCTTTACATCGACTGGTGGCGCAGTTCCTTTCTCAATACGTTATTTATTGTGCTCTTTGGCACATTTTATTCCTTCTATTTTAGCTATATCATTGCTTTCGTACTGGCCTGATACACAGTGGCTAAGAATATTTCGTAAGTAAAAAAAAAAAAAACTCTCAGTAATTACAAGAAGTTGGCACTCCCTAATTATTAAACTATATCCTTATTAAATCAAGACACTTCACGCAGGATTAATATTCTAGTAATAAAGTTAGAAAAAGTAATTTAACAATAATATAGTTTCAGTTTGCTGTCTTAAAAATGGTCAATTACAACTTAATGTGTATCAATAAATTCAGTGTGGAGGACTTGAAAAAATAAAATAAGGAGGATGGTTGTTTAGACCAGTGTCTTTTATGCTGTTATAGGCAAATCCGAGCCTTCTACTTTTATCTACAAAATAATAATTTACTAGCTTACTGGGCTATGAAATCTCGCGTTTTGTGTTCTGTGTAGCAGAAGGTCACTCGTGTATATGTGTGTTCTTTAGTCCAGCCTTTTAATTGAGGTCTATATCCAAGTAACAGTTCCGCGTGCTCAGTATCTAAACAACTTATATTAGAACTTGGACAATCACTTCTAATTTCTTTCTATAATAGTATCATTCTAGTGATTCTATTAAGATCTACACCTATCCCATCAACACATTTAAATCTTTTTTCATGTGCACAAATTAATGTTTATTACATTGTGCTAAAGAGATTGGTTGTGCTTTATATTTTTCATGTTTGGCTGTTTAGATCCCATCACTAGTCACTAATGCCTCGCTTCTCTAAGGCTTGCAAAGAGTATGGCCTAAGCAATGACACAAAGAAAACTAATGTTATGGGACCGCCTGCTACAGCACCACCCTCCTTCAAAATTGGCGATAAACTCAGTTCCCTAGTAAGGTGTGACCTCTACAGAGTGTCAATATGCTGACATTAAACCTAATTCCATCGTATTTGACTTGTGGTCACCTGTCAATAAACTCAATGTGATGGACTAAACAAATAAAAGAAGGTGGGAGTTGCTTATCTGTTCCTATGGAGATATACCAGGAAAGCAAGACCGACGATTGGTTAGCCTGACACAGTCTAGGAATATAACATCTTAACATGTTAACTAACCCACTCAAAAGGTCAAGACATGCAACGTGAAAAATGTACCATCCTTGCTGCTGGGTATGTAAAGGGCATTTATAATGCCAAGTTTCATTTCTATTTATATTCACAAGCCTTGTCTTTATAAGAAAAAAATATTTGGTGCATATCCATATGGGCCCTATTTTTAAACACATTATTTTGTTTTTAAAATAAACGTTTCGTTAATACATTCTAAAACAGACATTAATGGAACGAGATCCATTTTATACATTTATTTTTTAATAACCGGCCATCTATCCTGCAGTCATATTCGACCGAAGCCAAATGTGGCAGGAAAGTGTAAAAATGGTTTAATATCTGTGCACCCCTAATATATTTGCATATAAATATATATATATATATATATATTTTTTTTTTTCTTTTTGGTTTTCTGTTGATATAGCAGAGACTAATACATTGTATTTAATCATTGTATTGTCATACTTTAAAATATCACTAGCCATTATTTCAGCCAGGAAGGCCACAATCCAAAACATGCCAGTAAAAGTCGACAGCTTGGCGTAGATTGTAATTTCTAAGTCAGTTCCCGCAGCTTCCAATGACTGTAGTGTCCGGACTCGGTAGATGGTGTATACAACTTTCAGGAAGAATGTCACGTTGACCAAGGTGATAGCCAAAACAGGAGCTGCTACAGCAATACCTTAGGAAGAATGTAGGACATGATTTATCTATCTATCTATCTATCCATCTACCTTCTTTTTATTATTTATCTATCTTTTCATTTTTATTCATTTCTTCTGTTTCTCGAAATAATTTTCTCTATAACACTTTTTTTCTAACTTTTCAATGTTTATTTCTTTTTATCATTATTTTTTTTTTATTTTTTTTTTCTCTCAAATTCTATATTCACTCTCCCTCTAACCTCATATAACTGTTTTGTCTAAGTTTTAAAATGGTTAAAAGAAAAATCAAAATAAATCCCACAGCATTGCGTTAATAATTTCTGGATATCTGTAGTATAGTCACGATTTATTTAAAAGAGCTGTGTTCTCTCTTAATATCTATGAAATATGCGAGTTCGAAGGCGCCTCTATGCAACCGAAGAAACACAAGTGTAGAGTATATTTTTCATGAGCTTATTGCCTTTAAACGCAGTTCAATAAAAGAATTAACCCTTAAATGAGCGAATTCACACAAAACATAAAGCACTTGTACATATAGTATAATAGCTTGACTAACATATTAATATTAATGCTAAATAAAATAGTAAATGAAGATACAGACAATTGATAACATTGATAATGACAACTGAACGAAACACTGAACAATGGCCTCGATAGTTAGTTTTGTTTGTTGCTCAACGTTATTTTCTTATTTAGTTACTTTTTCTTCTTTTCTTCCACATTCTTACTCTTCTTTCCCATAGGGCCTCATTATTGCTAGGACCGACCCTGACTTAATCAGGCCTCACTCGTCTGGCTTTCGCACTGACATTTAACAAACATAGTTTGTAACACCTAGTCTATAGAATATAGTAAAAGCTCCATATGTTGGCTTAAAAGCGGCCCTGGTCAACCATGGTTTGCAAATTTCTGCTTGTGTTGGGGAGGGCCTCAGAGTTTGTGTGATAACTTCAACCCTTTTTGAAATCTTATGTATTAACATATTTACAAAGACTCTAGTCTATCAAACTTCCTTATTAAGAACTATGTGGCAGTAAAACGTTAACCATCTAGTTTTGGCATTAAAGAAATTATTTATTTAGTTTCAGGAGGAAAGTAGTTCACACTATTGTAGTATTAGTCAAAAGGCCTGGCTGAAGCCACTGCATCCTATGCGACCAAAATAGGCACTGCACTTTCATAGGCCCCGTACCAATGCTAGGTCTAATTAATTATTGAAGTAAACAATTGAAACTTGTAATAGGGATGCTGGAAATCTCCTAAAAAAGCAAAATTTAGAAAAATAGTTATTTTGGGTTGTTATTCAATATGGAAAACGCCAACATTGATTATAAAAAAAGGTAATGGTGAAATAAGCTTCTTGCACCTCAAACTAATGAAGAATTAGTTAAGGCCAACAATTAACGAAGATATATTGAACAATTTGTTAATTCTTGTTTTTGAGTGTGATCTATGTAGGAAACATAATTTGAAAGACGCTTGACTATTAATTAATACAATTAATTTGATTTTGTACTTAGTGAAGTATAAAAAAAAGGAAACCAGATTTCTAATACAACATCTAAATGTTCACTTATTATTCTTATCCATACCCAGACAAGACCCCGCACAATTCGTTTCGCATAGGGCCCGCAATAGTTAGGGCCTGCCGTATCACACTAGTTGATGTTTACTCACCCACTGACAAGGCCGAGTCTAAATAACATCTCACTTTCCCGTATCCAATGTCTCTCCCTTTAGTCACGTAGTAATTGTATCCGACACATGTCAACACAACAGACACTGGCAACGCGAAAGACCCACACACAAACTTCCACATCTCATGTTTCGGAGTGATTAAACCACGTGATCTGGTTTGGTCAGTGAAGACACGCAACATTCGGTAGCTACAAATGAAGCTCCAGGAGAAGTTCCACAGCCACAGGAAATGTGTGACCACACCAAGAACTTGACAGTGAATGCCTCGTTGAAATCTATTAATTTATAAAAATACAAACATAAAATAATAAAATTTTGAAAGAAATGTAACACTCATTTCTTTGGAACAGTCTTTCCTAGATCTTTTTCTTTAACGGAACACTTCGCATATTTAGAATATTTAGCGGAGCACTTTACTATTTTTTAGTTGTTTTTTTTTTTAATTATGAATGACTGGCAACAAAAATAGTAGATAATTTAAAATTAAGCATTTTTCTATCTATCTATCTATCTATCTATCTATCTATCTATCTATCTATCTATCTATCTATCTATCTATCTATCTATCTATTTATCTATCTATCTATCTATCTATTCATCTATTGTGAACATATAATATTTACATCAGATTTTTACCAAATTATTAAATTTTTACTATCTTTACTATTTTAACTGTGAATAAACCTTGTTTTTAATGATTTAACTGTATAGAATTTAGCCTTTGTTATATAAAGGGAGAGTGATTCTTAAAGGATTACGGGCACGACATGGCCTAAATTGTGACGATGTGCCTAAACGCAAAGCTATAAATCTATCTATCTATCTATCTATCTATCTATCTATCTATCTATTTATCTATAAGAGGTTTAATGACTTTGATGGTTCGGTGTCTTTGAAAACACAACTTCTTAATATCTGGCACGATGTTGGTAATAAGTTGAATTCAAATATCTGATATGGCGTCAAAAGTTTGTAGAAAACTAAGGTAATACTTTGGTAGTGTTAGTCTTTAAAATGTCAAACAGAAATCATTTAATGGTTGATTTTTATTATTCATGGGTTTAAAATTATACTCAATATCTAGATCGCTGCAAAGCTCATAATAATATTATATATTTTTTTTATTAGGGGATAGATTCATGTCTAGGTCTACTAGTTAATAATTCCAGTAGTTCGTCATCTTGGATCACTCGGAAACACTACTTTATATTATCACCATGTATATATATATAATTAAAATAATTTTACTTCAATATATAATGTTTTCTTTACAATTACATTATGCTTACATGCGTATACTGGCCAATGAAGACAGCTGGGCCAATAGAAGACTGCAGCTTAAAAAGAAGTTATTCAGTCCAACCACTGTTCTGAGCTCCGGAACCATCAGGTATGTCAACATGGTCAGCAGAAGACATACAGCAGAGAGACTAAAACAGGTCAAGGTCAGAATGTACTCAATCAAACAAATTATTTCTATACATTCTTGGCCATGTTGTTTTGAATTTCTATCGCTTTTGTGCAATATTCTGTCTAACAAGTCAACGCACACATTGAGTCTTCCTTCGTCAGTGACTTTTACCATGATAAGATCTTTGTTGTCTTTGATGATTATCTTAGTCACATTGAAATCAATTGATATTGACACGTCTGGTAGTGTTACTGTATCATTGACAGTTAGCTGGTATTCTGTTTCGTTGAAGCTTACATACTTACAGAGCATTAACGAAGAAAGACTTAACAGTTGAAGACGTACATAACGTCCTCCAGAATCTCTATACACATACCACAATCCTCTTTTTTGAAACAACTGAGATTGATTAAATTGTACACTTGGCTGTAAAAGTACCTCCACCGTTTCGGATAAAGTCAACATAAAATCTTTTTTAAGAAAGTGTGTTATTAACCGAGTCTCAAGCTGTGTCCTTGATTCTCTGATATGTGAGTTAAAGTTCACTTTTACAGAAAATACGACTGCCATTCCGGCTTTGTGTTGACACGATGTACACAGAAATGGGTTTTCCGCAATGCTTACTTCCAGGTAATAAGAAAACGAAGCAATAAACATATAAACGTCAAGCTGAAAAAAAAAAATGCCGACAGTATAAACATTTCATAATTGATAACTAATTGATTTGCGCTGCGTTAATACAAAAAATGCTTGGTAAGTGTAATGTCTCCGTATGTCTATGTAGAGCGGAATCTTGGAGTTTTCATTGACTCAACACTACCCACACATAAGTCAGCTCTGCATAGGTCTTTATCTGTAGCTGCGCAGTTTAAGCCATATCCGACCCTATCTGTGAACGGAGTCAACAAAAAAAGGTAGCTGTGGTATTTATACTCTCCCGCGTTGACAAAAAAGGCAAACTGCAAAGTATACAGAACAACGCCGCTCGAATAGTCCTTAGAAAAACAAGACAAGATTCTGCTACTACGCTCTTGCGCACGCTTCATTGGCTTCCCGTGAAAGCAAGAATCTACTACAAGGTGGCCACACTTTGTCATCAGTGTATATTGTGACGATACGAAACTTGCATGCAAATGTTCATTTGAGTTTTTCCCAGCAAACCGTGAGAAACTTTAATTTTTAACTTAAACAATTATTTTCTTGTCCACCCATAACTAATTTCTTGTAGGATTTATCCCCCTCGCACGTTTCTCACGGGACGAATCTCGACGTAAAACATTAACTAGCCTCTCGAGGACTAACTTTTAATTATTGACCGTTGGACAGCGCTGCACCCGCGCTACACGCCGCGGGCTAATAACTTTTCACACCTAACCCCCCCCCCCCGCAGATACACATCGCTCTAAGAATAGCATTGCACTCGGGCTGGACAGATACATATTCGCTTAAGACTTTACTCTCACGGTAGGCAACGAATATTGACCATAAATCTGACCTGACGCCTGACATCTCCGGTACATCGATACATGTGAGAAAATCAGCTAGCTTTCTTCCCCACCCGTTAAACGAAAAGTCCCATCTATATATAGAGAGAGACCCAAACATTCTAAGTTAGGCCCGCTAGGATTCACACAGTCTCCTCTGTTAGGAAGTTTAGTTGTGAGGTTTCATTAGGGACAAACGGGTAAGTGTAAACATTTTACTATGCTTATTTTATATTATAGGAATGTGTGAGTACACATTAGTACACAACCACGTTCCCCGTCATTATATTATGACTTTATTATGTATATACATCGTACTATTATATGTCAATGCTATATCTTCATATAGTATTACTAATGCCGCTACGGTTGTCTACATTTGAAACCATAGTTATTATATTTGATTTTGTTATGTTTCTCCATTCCCGTATTTTAGTTATTATGTCTCCCACCCTTGTGAACTTATAGTTCCTTGGATGAATGTAAGTTTGATTAACTATATCAAACCCTTATTACTGTAGCCATATCCCTAATGTTTTATTTTCATCTTATCCTTTAGAATATAATATGCTCATTCCCCATTTTACTGTAACGGATTACTTATCGTCGTAAATCAAATTTAATGGATGAATCTTGACTAGTATCATCCTACATTGTACAATAGCACATTTATTGTGGTTATCTTACTTATATCCTTTTGTTATTGAGTTATATGCGCATGCTTTAAGATCTTATAACTAATTGTCTTAAATGCCCTATTGGGATTGATACCAATGCCTACATCTGATTGATTGCAAGGCATATGGGAATCCCTACTCAATGTCTTTAGGAGGTTCCTAATTGTCTGTCTTATCCCCAGCCTGGTTGCTACCCCTGGTTGCTACCACTGATTGCTACCCCTGATTGCTACACACGATTGCTACAACTACCACATCTCCCTAGAAAGCTGTAACCGGAGCAGACCACACCAGATCCCCCCCCCCCATTACATACCTGTTAGCAAGAAGGCATTGCCTACTGTCCTTGGCCTTAACATATTGCCCAGTGTCCAGAGTGCCCTATACTGCCCAGTATCATCTGCCCAGTACCCGGCCCAAACTGTCCACTGCCCAATAGCTATTGCCTAATGCCGACAGATCAGAGCAACCTTCGCAACAGAAGATAAACTGGTGTTGAGTTAGCACGGCTCTCTACGAGCTAGAGATCACAGCTGAGAGATCGTCCAACTTAGTCTACAGCACCAACCCTCTCTACTGCTAAACAGGCAGCGGCCTCACCCTAGAGCCAGTTTGCCTAAAGCAAAGAGAACATCTCGAGCCGACGTCCTAAGACAGAGCCGGATGACTCATCCTTCTGAGTGCCAGTCCTACGACCGCCAGAAGACGACCCATGGGCTAGCAGATAAGAAAATAAGTAGCAGACATAGGAACATTCTTCTCCTCCAATCACTCAATAATTAGCAATCCATGATGAGCAGTTATTTTAGATATTAGCGAATCCATGTCATTTCTTAATTATAATTTTAATTGATCATTTTCTTTTGTAATCTTTCATTTATTAAATTATATTTATTTATAAACTTATAATATTGGTCTGTTCTTACTGTTAGTTGCGGTGTGCCTGTACAAAATCTTATATGTGAGAGGGATAAAATTTAATAAAATTTCCCCTAGACCTAAACAAACAAGCCATATGTTAACTAAATAACATCTCGTCACATATATAT
Organism: Biomphalaria glabrata; assembly: GCF_947242115.1. NCBI lineage: Eukaryota > Metazoa > Mollusca > Gastropoda > Planorbidae > Biomphalaria > Biomphalaria glabrata. The sequence goes on along the minus strand of NC_074712.1, from coordinate 11,920,031 downwards.
AACAATAAGATGCCCTTGTACCTTAGCGAACTGATTACTCAATATGTCCCTCAGAGAGCCCTCCACTTAATGGACTCAACGCTTTTAGTGCTGCCACGTTTCTCCCTCAAAAGCTACGGTCTGCGGTCAGTGTATATATAACAATGATATACCCTATATACTAGTGATGCTTAACCTCACTCAGACGGCGGACCATTTTAATATCCGACACTCCAGTCGTGGGCCACATGAAGAAAAATTGAAAAAAAAGGGAATTCTACAATAAATCAATTTTTATAAGAAAGTGTAAATCTAGTATTTACATTCATGAGAAGTTTATCCTAAACTACTTTTAAATATGCGGCTGCATAGTTGAAACGCCATCTAAAGAATTGAATCTAGAATTCTAGATGTTCGTCTAAGTGATGATACGTTTAGGTATCATCGGTCTCGCAAAATTCATCACTGAAAACGTTTGTCCACTAATAAGTACTTGTAATTAATCGGAGCAGATGAAGAAAACTGATTAGAACCGAGTTCGGTGAAGAGTTTGCGGCCCTAAGCTCCCATGGGAGTGCACAGGATTACGTCAGTTAGTCAATTATTGTGATCATCCACAGCACTTGTTTTCGGAGATTTCGATAAGCTTATGCAAGAAACACAGAGTAGAAATCAATAGTCTGCATTACTTAAAATGTATCAAGCAATGATGTCTAGTTTGTAAGTCTATCAGTTTCAGTTGTAGCTCTGCCTGGGCATTTGGCACATTGGCCGCAGATGGATTTTAGAAACGACGAATATGGTTCAATCTGAACACGATCATCATCTCATGGTCCATATATTTTGTTAGTGAATAATTTAACGAGACCACAGAGGCTCGGTTCCATTTGACCTCTAAAAACTATTGCTGTCAACCATAGTTTAGACACCACTTATTTCTTCAAGGAAAAAAGATTCTCTGTGATGGTTGAAACATTTTTGTCAGTGCTTTGCCACTGGCAATTCATGCATGCTCCAAATACCTACACATCTTCTGATTTCAAAACTGTTATTTTTATCGCGAATAAATACAAAAATTTTGAGCGGAATCAGATATGTCGATATACTTCTCATTTTCTTCTCATTTTAGGTAAATATTCTCAACTATCCTCCACTAATCTAACTATCTAACTATCGCGTCTTAATCCAAGAATGCCGCCTTATTTAATTATTTGTTTGATTTTCTAAAGCTTTTTAAAGTTATGTTTTCTAAAAAGAAAATATGTACCATTAAAAAATTAACACCTTTTACCAATGGTGTATAGACAACTTTCTAATTATACATGTTCAGAAAACTAAATAAATAATTATTGACTTTAGGAAATATAAAGGCCATATTGCAGTAATTAAGATGAACAATCATACCATAGAACTAGTACAAGAATCTAAATATCTAAGAACAACTATCAACATCAAACTGAAATTGAATGTACACTGTCAAAACCTCTACAGAAAAATTCATCAGCGACTCTTCTTTATCAGTAAAGCTTAAAAAAATTAACATCGACAAAACAATTATTACATTTTTTATACAGCAACCATCAGCAGTCTAATTAATTATCTTTGTTATCACCTGCTTGTATGGTAATACTTTACTGGCACAAAGCCTTAAGACTAAATAGACTAATTAAAAAAAGCATCGCATATCACTCAAATACAGATACCATCTCTTGAAGAGCTTTTTTCATGAAATATGCAGCAGCTGGCAGTGTTCCTGGCTGGAGGTGGCGCTCTAGCGGGTACAGCGACGCCAGTGATTCAGTTCTTGTGGAGTCTCAATCCAAAGTTCTGATATCTGAAGTGGGCACAGTATGGCGGGTGGCCGGCTACCGTGGGCTGCGGGCAAAGCTGATCTGCCGTGGGCAGCGTCGTTAGCAGGATAAGTCCAGTGAGTTGCAGAGATTGGCGAAGCTATGACGTCTCGCACAGACACATGGTCTACAGGAACGACGTGCTTATTATGTTGACAACTGGATTGTCAAATTGGCAGGCAAGTTGAGCCGATAGCGCCAATTAGGTTGATAGGTGGTGGCCTGTAGTGCTGAGTAGCACCTAGTAGGCAGATCTAAATAGGTTGATTGGTCGAACGATACCCAATAAATAGGCAGATGATACTCAATAGGCAGACACCTGAGGGAGGCTGCGATTAAACAAAGATAGGACGTGTCTCTCATGCACCTTATCGATGCCCTCGACTGAGGTGCATTCGTCAGATTGGTAAAATTGCTTTTAAGCACAATGGGGAGATGATGACAAATGGGATTGGGAAAATAGATAGCTGATAGTAGCAATATAAAAATTGTACAAAGTAAGGGAGATAATAATTTCAATTAAACAACATAAAGGGAAGGAGAGGAAGGGGAGAAATGGACGGTGGTCAGCGACCATGACGCTATTGTTTACTGTGATGTTGCTTGTTCAGGCTGTCTTGAGGTCAACTATGGATGACTGTTGAATTTCAACCAATTACTCTGCAAGCGTTTGGGTGTAATTGTTCGGGTGTATTCCGTGTAGTTCAACAACAAGCCAGATAAACAAACAAACATCTGTTTTAACTAGTGAAGAGATGTAGTCAACACTGATGAACAACTTCACATAGATTTATTCTAATAAAAGGCCACAGTAGAAGTCTCTGTCACTAAACACGTCTTTACCCTGGAGTATTCTATCGCTAACTGATTTTCCGGTCTCTAACCCAACATATCCCAAACGTCACTAGTCCCGTTCAATATGCGTCTTCTATGGTGCGTCGCTAAATAACTAAACTATATAAATAAGGTGTCTAACATTACACATGGTCGTCGGCCATAAATAATGGAGCGAGCTTGAATATAGAGAGCGTCCGTTCAAGGGGCGCAACTATCATCAAAATAAAATGAGTTGAGGGGATATAATCCATATCTCTTTTCTGAGTGCAGTATTAGTGCGCTAGTAAAATTATCAATGCGGTCAGCCGAGATAAAGGGAATAAAATAAGATGTACAAATATATACATGGTTGCATCAACGATCAGTTGAGTAACGTAGCAATAATATCGTGAATATAGATTAATGCAATACATAAATACATACACATGTCCTGTTTATATTCCCTACTTGCGACAGTGAGATATACACGATGCACACTTTAAACATAAATTAAAGAAGTAAAATCGACATGAAAATATGCAGTAAAAATATAGAAAAACTAATTAAGATGGAACTATTATTAAGTTCGGTTTACCACCAGGTATTCCTCTAGATGAGAGAATAAATGATTAGTCCAGACTCGACGGTCAGTGAGAAGGATAAATGATATTGAGTCTAGCTCGCTTTAGTCTAGCTTTAAAAAGTCTAGAAGAGATGGGCGGAAACAGGAAAGGCGATAGACTAAAGACTATCTCTCATGTCGGTTAATCTGACTTGAGACAAAAGGCCCTTGGAATGTCACGTGGCTTGTCGACACGAGTAATTTCCTTGATCAAAAAGAGACGTGGGTTGGGGTGGAAGAAAAAATGAAGTATATACCATCCCAGGTGGTGTCGACCGTGAAATTCGGACATCCGGCGCCTAAAACCGTTTGTTTGATCTTTTCATTTGGTTAAGGGGAGATAAGTGAATAGTCGTGGCCTAGTTGTCACCAAGCCGGTGGACTCATTCTAGCAAGAAGAGGAAAAGGTGGGGTTCGTGATGAAAATGGGGACGAAAGGTGAAAAAATCGAGATAAAATAAATAAATAATAATAAATAATAATTAATTCTGGGATAAAATTGAGTGACTCTGTCAGAAAGCTTTTGACTTGTGACAATCGTTTCAAATAAAATTTTTACTTCTGTTGCAAAGAAGAAAGTATTTATTTTGTATACATATAAGTCGAATATGAATAAAAACAATAATTAATGCAGGGCTTAACACTATACCATAACCACCCGCACAAACAAACAGGGAACAGATGGCATTTTAAAAAGTAATATAATCAATTAGATAATCCAACAATGCCATCAGTTAGGCCAGGTTCACATTGAACTACATCCTCATAACTATCAGATAATTGAATACATATGAATAATAACAACGCAGTAATAATAACATTAATAAATCTCCGTATCCTGTGGTATCATGTCGTTAGTCTAACTAACAATACAACAGCATGGGTAACACTTTCAAAAAGAGTAAAGTAAAGTAAAGTTACCCTTTCAGACCTTGTGGTCTATAGGGCAGATGATGTAAAGATCATCTGTTTTTGTGGCCTACGGTTAACGTGGGTGTCATGTGGCCAGCACAGCGACCAACCGCCTTTACTTTTCCGGGATATCCCCAACTAATACTGGGAGGACTCAGAAGCTCCCAAAGATATTGAAGTTAAAAATCCCAGTCTTCACCAGGATTCGAACCTGGGACTCCGGTTTGGAAGCCAAGCGCTTTACCGATTAGCCACCGCGCCTACTTCGAAAAGCGTACGACTCTTATTTTTATTTCGACGGAGTTAGGGTTATAGTTGTTGATAGTTGGTTGTTCATAGTTTCTGATATTCTAACCTGAGTCTACCACTTCGGAGGCCGATTTGAAATTTGTGTTTTCCCACAAACTGTCTTTGTAACCTTGTTTTGAAGTCTTTTTGACTGCGTATACATATTCTATTTGTTATAAACCACCAAATTCCCAAAGTCGAAATATAATTAAAAGAGTTTACAAAAATTGGATCTCAGCTCAACCGTTTTGAAGGCATATCAAATTTCCAATTTAAATACACTATCTTTCAAGGTCTGTCGTTAATTGTCGCGGCCTACTGGGCAGAAAGTCTTTCTTTAAATCAGCTTATAGAAACAACGAAAAATTCAAGCTATGGTGAAAGCATTAATTAATAAACTATTTGTAAATATTAAATTATTTGTGAATTTTAAAGAAAACAATGCATGTAACCTGTGCTAACAAAAGATGCGTTGATCTATTGATAGAGTGCTCTTCAGTGAAATGATGGGACAATTCTTCTGGAGATACATCTTTAGTAACCAAAAAGTAACTGAGGGTGTATCCAAGACCACGACCATCAATCTGGTCTAGTATTTCGACACATTTATCGCCTTTCAGATGTTTCCCAGGAGTGCAATTGAGTTCTAGACACCGACCCTACAAAAATAGAAACCATATGATGCATTAAATAGAGCTTACTTATTTACCACTGCAGAAACACATTATTATAAAACAAGTTTTTTGTTTTTTTTAAATACTTTGCAGAGAAGTTAATATTCACAAGCAATTTACAGTAAGTTAAAGTATTTGATATCTAAGACTTTTTAATAACGTGTTCTAGTTCCAGCATTATTCGTTGCATAATGCGTTGTGAGGGCGATACACTGCAGTTCAGCAAGGCTGCAGTTTAACATTTCAGAGTATGGATCTATTTGTACTGCAAAGTCAATAATTAAAAAAAAAATATTTTCATAATTTAAAAGAAGTTCCTGGCCAAGTAAAATTTGGTGTTTGTCTTTAAAGACCACCAATCGTTACATTCAAAAAGGGTTTATTGGCAAGTATTTTCTTTTCTTTTAATTAAGGAGTTAACTCAGATTCCAGAGATTAAAAATAGGTAAAGTATAGCACATGACTACGAAGGCCCCTTTGCGACTTATATATTTTATCACTATTAATGCGGACAAAGGCTAGATCCTCAGCTTACTAATTTATTTTGTCCTGTCTTCGGTGAATGCTTTTCTTTGAATCTAAATTTGTTAGCCCCGCACGTTCGTGAGATTTCTCTTTCTCTTTGATAGGCTTTGCAGGCTTCTTTCCTCTGTGTCATATGGGGCGAATCGGCGCCTGGGTTAATCGTTATAGTTCTGCCACGAGTGCCCCTGTTAAGCCCTTCTACTCTAAGTTGGCTAATAAAAAAAAAAACTGCTACTCGTAAACAGTCATCAGCCATGCCTGATATATATTTGACCCTGCGCAGAATGGTCTCCAGCAGAACATTGTTTATGTGTTTAGATCTTTTTCTTAGCGTATGTCCATTATGAAGCAAAGGCACTTTAGACTGAAGCGTTATATGAGTCGTACAATTTTTCTAAAGAGCATTCAAGTCTTAGAAATATGCACAAGTTTGCTGATCACCATTTGCTTTATACACATTGATTTTTTGTTGGTCAATGAAAAGACCCATTACGCCGTTCGCTCAATTGGAGGTAACTTTAAAAAATAACATTGCAATGTAATGTTATGCTAATTTATGTATTATTCACCACATTAAAGACGTAACGTAAAATAGATATGCACAAAGTAATATTCAATAAGAAAAGTTACCAGCTACGAAATTAATCGACAGTAAAGGAAAAGATTTTTTCTGTTCAACAACAGCAAGGAGATAATCTTTATTTTTCCTATGTGTTTCTTTAAATACGTGGTCATGTTATGGCTTTTAACCATACTTTGTTCTCATACTATATAGCATCAAAAGCAAATCTAGTATAGTTAACCTTCTATATTGTCTAATGAAGTGTAATGAATTTACATGTACAACCCCAGTATGTTGTAAATAAATATTTAGTTTTTGCTCCTTTATTAAGTGTGCTATTTTATAATCATTAGAAAAAAACAAAACAAGGTTGAGTATAAATAGAGAATCCTACCCTAACTGATCCATGGTGTTAATCAAACGCAGCCCACTTGCACCCTTGATACTTTAAATGACCAGTATTCATTGCTGTATATATTTATTAACACATCCTTAAGTTGAGAAACGACTATGGTTCATCTCATCGGTTCCCCCTTCTCCACATTTGTGATCGAAGTAGAGCACAATTATCATACACTATGAACTTGAAGATGACTTAAGTCCAATCCTCGCTTTAAAAAGCAGACGCATACGTGGTATGGATAGGTTTGGTCAGTTGCAGATAGGCCTTTACACTTACATTGGATCCTTGAGTGGATACAATGAAAAAAAGTATCTCTTTTTTGTAATGCTGTTGATTATAGGCCTAAAATTGCATTACGTATACTCACATTAGGTGCAGGCCATTGTTTGTCTAGACATTTTTGTTTTACAAACACTGAGTCTACGTCTGTTTCCTCCTCTGGTCTAAAGTTTAACAGCATGGAGAAAGAAAACTTTGGTACATATTCTCCTTTAAAACACTTCGTGAAGTTATAATTCGGTGGGAATAAAACCGGGTATTGGCCCTAAAAGAAAAAGAAAACACGATTTTTAAAAAATGTTTTTATTATAACACTAATTCAGTGCAGCTCTTCCACGGATCCGCCCGTGAATCAAAAATATTTCAGCATATTATTTTTTTGCTTGAAAAAAAAAAAAAAGAAATATTGCATCAAAATAACGAAAAATATAATCAAGACAGCTTGTGTTTTATTTTCGGTATTTCCCAAAAATGACGCATTCTACACATAAAGCAATTAAAAATATCACACAATTTCCGTTCTTTTAGAGTATATTTTAAATTACTTTTTTCCTAAATCTTTTTTATTAGCGGCCCCCGTAAGGAGAAAAAGCCGCTATTAGGTTTGTGCAAAATGTCCATCTGTCCGACTGTCCGTCTGTCACACTGAGATCTCGAAAACTAGAAGAGAAATGAAAAATATTATTTCACCATACGATGTGGCGTGAAAAGTTAAGGTGCAACGGCTACTTTTGGTTTTCTAAAAGCAAACCGTTTAATTTATAAAATTAGATATGCAAGCGATTTTTTCATAAAAATACACCAATTCTAAAAAAATTATGTAAATGTAAGGGAGGCAATGTTACAATATGTTAACAAAGAAACACAATTGTTATTGTGGACTGTTCGTATCACTATGTCAAATATATTTATAAAATGTACAAGAAATGTTTACAACAGATATAAATATTAGTTTAAGGTCTTTTTTCTGGTCAACTGGCTGCTAAAATTAATAGAAAACATTTATTTTTGTTTATAAAGACTAAGAATGCACTTTGTATGTAAATATCACGCACATTTTTTAAAATGGACTTTTTATGCAGCAACTTTCGTACACTAGCGTAATGCCGCTGCATGGTATGATGCTAAATCAATTCCTTACAATTTTTTAAAAAATCAGATATTTTTTTGTTTTGTTTAGTGCACCCTCATGATAAAAGTCGCTTATTTTTGTTTGTTGGTCGGTCTGTCCGTCATGTTTATATAAAAAACAACAACACTAAACGCTATTGAAAACCTAATTCAATGTTCTTTCCAAAACGTTGCATCAATGCCAACCATCTTCAATCTTATATTACATGTAATTTTCCTTTCTATGAAGCGGTGGGAAGTGTGGTCGAGAGGCGAATTCCTCTAGAACATATCTTGGCTTGGCTACCTATGAAGGGGCTCGAGGTTCGACACCCGACTCGGCAGAGTTGTGTTTACTGAGCGCATAAAGGCTTCACGGAAAACCAACTCGACACCCGACTTGGCAGAGTTGTGTTTACTGAGCGCATAAAGGCTGCACGGAAAACCAACTCCTAGATACCCACCACTGGTCCACAAACGAGATAGGACCATAGCGCTCTGAGCACTGATGCTATAAGCATGAAAGTAGCGCTACATAAAAGCTATTATAATAATATGAACTATGAAGATGTATGAAGTTGTTCCGGATGTTTTATTCTAATTAATGATTATTTGTTTGAAATTATTCTTTTATTCTTGGATTGATAAGTCACTATAGTTTAGCATTTCTCTTTAAGGCTTATGTACCTCTAATTTTCATAAGAGACCATTCCAAAAATTATATTAACGATATTAGATTTATCTATAATTTTCGTTTTCTCTTACTATATATGCAAACATCAGGAACAATCTATTAAAGATACTTAAAAATATTCCGATGTTTCGGATGGAAAATAAAGGTTATTTACATTTTCAACAGGTTTTTATTTTTTTTTTTTTAATTTGGATATTGACATGACGAAGAGACAGACTGACAGACAAAACCTGCGGAGTATGCGGTTTTAATGCTATTATATATATTTATAAACCTTTTTTTTTGGTTACTAGCCCATTGTGACGTAATAGATATTTTTTTGTCTTTTACGTCTTATGAATGAATACTTTTAATGTATTTCTAAGAGAAAAAAAAAGAAAAAAACTCGGTGCACAAATGTCTATGAACTCTCAATATAAGGATCGAATTGATGGAGATATTTTTTTAGTCTAACTAGGCCATGTGACGTAGTGGGTTTTTTTCCTTTTTACGTCATAGGGAGTAAATCCTTCAAATGAAAATGCTAAATCAACTCGGTATAGTAATGTTTATTAACCATTGATATGTGGCTCGTATTTTAAAAAGGCATGATAGTTAGACTTAGATGTTATCTAGATTTTTAAAACTAGATCTAGATTTATTTTTTTACAGTATATCAATATTTTTAAAACTAGATCTGGATTAATATTCTAATTGAAATACTTGTAGAGTCTAGATTTAGAATTTGTAGGTCTAGTTTATAATGATATAGACTAGATCAAGATATAGAATTTAAATTTTAAGTCTTAAGGTGTAGATTTTGATTTCCAAATGTCTAGATCTCAATTGCAATATTTTAATATATTAAATCTATTATTTTTTAATTTAATTTTGCATTCTGTCTATTGATAGATTATCTAGGACTTTGTTTTTCTTAAATCTAATCTAAATTGCATCTAAATTATTCTAAATTTATATTATAGATCTAGATCTAGTAGGGCTAAATCATACGTTTAGTTTATGTAGATCTACATCATTATTCTAGTTCAGTTTAAATGAAAATGTTCTGTTGATAGCAGTGACAAGCACGATATATCTAACATCGCTAGTCTGACATATTGCACATATCCGGCATAGATGACATGCCGTAATGTGTAATATATCTCTTTATCAATAAGTGGCTATTAGTTTGTAAAAGTTTGTTATTAAGTTAAGAGTAATGCCTCGTCGATCGGTTAGCAAGCTGAACTTATCTCGACGGTCCAGGGTTGTTTGTTTGTTTGTCTGTTTTAATGTTTCGGATGTTCCTTCAGAGTTGACTATAATTTACTTCCTAGTTCAAACCTCCCGCATGACGACAGGGAATGGGAGCGGGCAGGGTTTAAACTAGGCACCATCGATAAATCCGAACGACATTCCAACGCGCAAACTGCGCGACAAGGGGCAGGTTCTTACAGTGCTCGCCGCTATCCTCCGTCGTGTAGCGAGAATTTTTTTTTCAACTCCGAACATCCGAAACATGTAAAACAGAAAAAAATAAACATTTTTTTTTTTACAGAGGCAAATGAATCTTTAAAACTTTATTACTTTTGACAATCAAAATTAATTATCATCGTTCATATTCCTTGCAAATAGGCGGATCCGACAGAAATCAGTTTCCGACTGATGCCGCCTCTGAGTAATAACACAAACTCTCTTTGTAATCTCGCTATAGGCCTATTTGGTATGCGTATGTCGTCTAAACGGGTAAATCCATTTTTACATTCTATTTTTATTTTCTTGGCGACATTTTAAAAACGTCAAGGGAACATTAGCCATGTTTTACATAGATCTAAATTCATTGCACTAGATAAGTGATACCCACATTAATGTCTGCGGGTCATACCCGGCTAGTAATTAAAAGTTAAAAAAAAAAAACATTGATTGTTAAGCTTACCGTATCACAAATCTCACAGAAAATGTTAGAGGAAAAAGAGCTCCTTACACTTTCTCTGAGGACTAAACCTCTCCGAAATTTCAGCTGATAGCAGGCAGTTATAATATCTTTGTCCCTTGGGTAAATATTACAATATCTTGGAAAACTTTAAGGAAGATAATTTATTAAAAAATTAAAAAAAAGAAATATTTAAGTTCATGTTTTAGTCATTTTATGCGATTTTAGAACTGAAATACTAAAATAGTAAGACTGCCTAAGCCATCAAATAGAACATAAATAATCTATACGAGTTATCCCTTCTACACGCACACACACACCTTCACCTTTCTATCTGCCTAAAAGTAAATTTGCTTCTTTTATTCTAACCATCACGGAGAATCTTAAACAATAAATGTAAAATATATTGATTTAAAATCCATAAATATCCATCGATGCATATCCATAAATACTAGGCATGCAGGCATGTGTACGGCAGTATGAAGAAGCAAAGTATTTTTATAAATCATAAATCATATAATAAAAATGCCTACTTTTCCGTTGCCTAATATTCGGCCATAAAAAGTGTCTCATATTACCGGTGCCTAAATTTTCGGATGTCTAAATGTCCAGTGCCTAATTTTACTAGGTTCGTGCAGAACGAATAAATGACATTAACCATTTCTCTGTTTTTTACTTAGTTAGAGACACCGATGCATTTACGTGGAATTGAGAAAGATATCAAGGTTGTAAAATTGAGGAATATTTATTTACATAAATGTACAATGTAGAATAAAATGAGGGGGGATTTGCATCTCTCTCGTTAGCAATATTGTATCATCATACTGAGCACTTAATGAGAGAGTATGTCACTTTTGTCCTCTGCACTTAGCTGGTTGTCCTGCTGAGGTCGCAGCTGGCTGTGTTCCTGGCTAAATGTCTTGCAGCTGGAGTTGCGCTCTAGCGTGTAGAGGGTCGCCGGTGATTCAGTTCATAGTTTGTGAACAAAATTGAATTACTATATCCTTTTTATATTATGTCGCTACACTTCCGATTTGATGAGGTGGAAGGGGGGTGGTGATTGCTTCTACTGCCCTCCCCACTCTAGCCCTCTTAATGAGGGAGGGCGGTCCTATTTTTATGGAGAAATCATAGTTTTTTTAACAAAATTAGTTGAATTTCTATATAATATAATCTACATATTGATGTTTTAACCCATTTGTATATTATGTTACATACACACACTGATCTCAATTTTTTTTCATTAGTAAATTTAAAATTGGAAAAATGTTGTTTCGGGTGGAAGGGGCGATACATGCAATCGCCTTCCACCTATCGGACAAACCAATACTTTTTACTTTTTGTAAGAAATTACAAAATTAAAAAAAAAATGTCACTAATACAATTTATATATGCTATAAATTAAATTCTTGTATCGAGTCGCCCCACCCCTATTCTTTAATGCCAAAATACAATCATTAGCAGAAATTATAAAAAAGGAGCGAGGATTAATCGTTTTCACTCTACCGCCAACTCCCCTTTTCCAGACGAAAAGATTACGTTTTAAAACAGAAAAGTCAAAAAATGTCAACTGAGTTTATGTAATTGTATACGAATTTATCTTAGTTATTTTAAGAATGACAAATATTATTTTCCTAGTCATCTTTTCAACCTTTAATCGTACTGATATTTTTCCTTTGTATAAAAAAAATTGAGAGATTAACTCACAATTTATGCTTGAATCCTAAAAATGCAAAAAATTAGAGTAAAAAAATTTTAATTGGTTCACTCAATTTCTCCTCCCACTTCCGAAAGGTATTTTTTTAAAGCTTTGAATTATAATTCTGTAACAAAACAATATTACAATCATGCCTATTGAACAAAATGTATAACTTACAAATGAGCTTTTTTTTTAAATATTATTTTCGAATAAATGTTTTTTACGTAGGCGTTCCTCAAAGTCTTAATCTAAATCTGTGAAGTATCTTATCTTTTCAAGAACAAATCGGTTGTATTTGCGATGTAGTAAGAGGCTATAAAATCATATTAGAATATTTTTCAAGCAAAATCTTAATCAAAAGGTCCTATCTTAGTAGGATGAATAATGAGGTGTAGATGTTAGGAGAATGCGTTTCTGCAGTGATGAATGCAAGAAAACGGCTTTGGCGCTCCCCCAGACCCCCTAGCTGTCTAGAGAAAGGCCTCATCATGACTTTTTATTTGAGCTTTTTTTTTAGGCCGAAGGTAGAGAAACGCTGCTTTTTTTAAACATTCTAATATATATATATAATATATATGCTGTACGCTCGTTTATGCTTAGGGTTAGGTTAATGTTCTAGATCCGCTAGTGGTCACAATCCAAAGTTCTGATATCTGTAGTGGACACAGTAGGGCGGGTGGACGGCTACCGTGGGCACAATGTGCTGCGGGCAGAGCTTATCTGCCGTTGGCAGCGTCGTTAGCAGGGGATGTCTAGTGAATAACGCAGATTTAGCGAAGCTATGACGTCTTGCACAGACACGTGGTCTTTAGGAACGTCGTGCCTAATAGTTTGATAAGTGGATTGTTGAATAGGCAAAAAAGTATGCCGACAGCGCTATTAGGTTGACAAGTGGTGACTTGTAGTACTGAATAGCACTAAGATGGCAGTTAGGCCAATAGACAGATCCAAATAGGCAAATAGGCCAATAGGCAGATGAACAGGCAGACACCTGAGGGAGGCTGCGGATAAACAGCCAAGTTTGGACATGTCTCTTATGCATCTTATCAATGCCCTTCGACTAAGGTGCGTTTGTCAGATTTGTAAAATTGCTTTTGAGTACAATGAAGAGATGATAACAAATGTTATCAAAAAATAGATGGCTGATAGTAGCAATATAAAATGTACAAAGTAAGGGAGATAACAATCTCAACCAAAAAACAAAAGTGGAGAAAAAGGGACGATGGTCAGCGACCATGAGGCTATTGTTTACATGCGGCTGTCAGCCATGAACAATGGAGCGAGCTTGAATGAGAAGAATGTCCTTTTACGGGGCGCAACTCTCGTTAAAGTAAAATGGGTAAAGGAAAGATAATTCAAAACGTTTTTAAAAAAGCGCAGAGTTTGTGCGCTAGTAAAATTATCAAGGCGGTCAGTCGACACAAAAGAAACAAAATAAGGTGTACAAATAGATACAAGGTTGCATCAATTATTAATTGAGCAACTTAGCAATAATATTGTGAACATAGGTTAATGCAATACATAAATATATACATATGCAATGGTTATGTATCCTACTTACGACAGTGAGAAATACACAATATACACATGAAGCATAAATGAAACGAGTAAAATCCATTTGATATTATCCAGCAAGAAATATACACAAACTAATTAAGGTGGAACTGTGATTAAGTTCGGCTTACCACTAGGTATTCCTCTAAGGGTAAGAGTAAATGATCTGTTCAGACTCAATTGCCAGGGAGAAGTAGAAATGGCAGAGTGTGTCTATATTAACTTAGTCTAGCTTAGAAAGGTCCGGAAGAGATGGGCGGAAACAGAAAAGGTGATAGACTAAAGATTATCTCTCACATGGGTGAAGTCTTAATGGAGTCGCACCTAGGAGTGTGAAGAGGCGTGTTGACACGAATAATCTCCCTGATCAAAGAGAGACTTGGGTAGGGGTGGAAGAAATAATGAGATATTTTCCATCGCTCGTGAGGTCAACCTTAAACGTCAGATAAAGACAAAGGCATTGACTTAGACTATGTAAGTGATTGGTCTATCTTTCCCCAGGTCAAGGGGAGTTAAGCGAAGAGTCGTGGCCTTGATGTCTAGCGAGAAGAGGAAAAGGTGGGGTTCGGTGATGAAATTGGGCCTGAAGTAAGAAATAATTTAGATAAAATAAAAAAAAATAATAATTAATAATAACTAATACTGTGATCGAATTGTGCGACACTGTCAGCAAGCTTTTGACCTGTGACATGACTAACACGCATATAAATTATAGATAGATGTTTATTATTCGTTAAAAATCATAAGTAGATATATAACTTCGTTGTAAAGAGAATAAAATTAACTCTTTTTCTCCGTAATTATTTTTCCATGTTTTGAAGGAATTCTTCATTTTGCTCATTTCTATTTCACTACCCTGTTATAATTGGGCCTTAATAGCTTTATTGTTTGTCATCAGAAAATAATGTTTTTGATATGGAATTAAAGAGAAATGCATGCCTTTTTATGTAATAGTGATGTATCACTCTTTAATACTTACGTATATGTACACGTCATCAAATGCAGAGGATTTTCGAATTGATATTCTTCTCTATATTCGAAATTAAGAAGATTTCTGATTTGAATTTCAACCATCTCTTGGACAGATTTGGCTGCATAGGCGTGCTGGTAGTGACTAAACTGCAGGCTGATATTCATTTGAATTATCTGTTAAGCAAATCAATTTAGAGATGAATAGCTAGGCTTTTTGAAGTATTGTGTGTACAAAATAAAGAAAGTCGCAATAAGTATGTTTTTTTTAAAGCTTCTAGCTATTTGTTGTACGCCTTTTAGCTCTGAAGAAGCGAATTTTCTAAGCTCTTCTCTTTGTAACAAAAACTAGGTTCAGTATGAAAATATATTCGACTTACTATTATGGCATTAAACGTATGCTTATATTTAATAACAAATGTGCAACTAGCTAGTTGCAATAATGGGCATTTTCATACGAAGATTAACTGCTGTGCGTTCCTTTTTCTTCTTATTTTGATGTTGAAGCATTTAGATGACTAGACCAATAAATGAGATGAACTGCGCAGAGGTTTCCAAAATCAGGTAGCTCTCCATACAGTTTCAGAGCAAGTGTCTTACACGGTACTCTAGGTAAGGATATCATTCTATTGTTCCACTCCACATGGGCAGATTTCATTGGTTCCGATTGTGACAAGTCAAAAACTTGCTGTCAGAGTCACTCAAATTTATCACAGCATTAATTTTTTTTTCCTTATTTATTTATTTTATTTTAATTATTTCCCCATCCTACCCCCAAATTCTTCACCCGCACCACCTTTTCCGCTCCAGGCTAGACTTAGTTGACCACATTGGAGATAGCTAGGCCACGTCTTTCAATTTATCTTCCCTTGACCGGGGCAAAGATACACCCAGACTCTTTGATCTTATTGGCAGGATGTCTGACAGCCGCAGTGGACACCACCTTGTGTGGAATGCAAGTCAATCCTCCCCCCCCTTTTCTCCCACGTCTCTCCTTGATCTAGGAGATCAATAGAGTCAACACACCGCGTGATACTCCAAGGTGCGACTCTTGTCGGACTTCACCCACGTGTAAGATAATTCTTAGCCTAGGACATTTCCTGTTTCCGCCCGCATTTTCCAGGCCTGTATATAAGGTAAATTAAATCAAGTCAGACTCTCTCTTTCTCATTCGAGCTGAGCTATCGAGTCTGGACTGCTTCATTTATTCTTACTCCTAGAGGAATACCTGGTGGTAAGCCAAACTTAATCACAAGTTCCATCTTAATTACTTTTGTACTGTTTCCACTGGATATTATCATGTGTAGTTTATTATTTCATTTATATTTAATTAGTGCATTGTGTATTTCTCACTGGCGTAAGTAGAGAACATAAACATGTCCTATATATTTATTTATGTATTGCATTGATCTATTAATGCTACGTTGCTCAATAGATCGTTGATGCAACCATGTATATATTTGTACATCTTATTTTATTTTCCTTATCTCGGTTGACCGCCTTGATAATTTTACTAGCGCACTAATACTGCGTCTAGAAAAGAGATATGAGTTTTCTCCCCTGTATTGAATTATCTCCCCTGTAGTCATTTCACTCTAACGAGAGTTGCGCCGCTTGAACGGACACCCTCTCCATTCAAGCGCGCTTCATTGTTCTCGTTCGACGGTCATATGTAAACAAACCGTCTTGGTCGCTGACCACCGCCCATTTCACCCCCCCCCTTTTTCTTTCTCTATCCACCTGTGTTGTTAATTTGAGATTATTATTTCCCCTTCTATGTACATGTTTGTATTATTACTTTCCCCTTTATGTACATTTCGATATTGCTACTAACAGCCATCTGTTTTCCCATATCCCATTTGTCATCATCTCCCCATTGTGCTATAAAGCAATTTTGCCAATTTGACGAATGCACCTCAGTCGAGGGCATCGATAAGATGCATGAGAGACATGTCCTAACTTGTTTTTATTTATCCGCAGCCTCCCTCAGGTGTCTGCCTATTTATTTATTGGATCAACGATCTATTTACCTGCCTATTTATCGGATTACTTACCTGCCTAGTTATGTGCTTAGTGCTATTCAGCACTGCACTTGCCCACTGAGATCTACTCAACTCTACCACTTGGCGCTATTGGCATTGCCCGCCTATTCGACAGCCCACCTGTCAAGCTATTAGGTGCGACGTCCCTATAGATTCAGATCTGTGTGAGACGTCATAGCTACGCCAACCCTCTGCAACTCACTGGACATATCCTGTCAACTACGCTGCCCACGGCAGATCAGCTCTGCCCGCAGTAACCTTGTGCCCAAGGTAGCCGGCCACCCGCCCTACTGTGCCCACTACAGATATTAGGTTTTGGGATTGAAACTCCACAAGAACTGAATCACCGGCGTCCCTCTACCCGCTAGAGCGCCACCTCCAGCTGCAGAACCTCAAGCCAGGACACAGCCAGCTGCGACATCAACAGGAAAACCAGCTAAGTCAGAGGACAAAGTGACATACTCTCTTATTAGGTGCAAGAGATCTAGTATTATTCAGAGATAGACGCAAACCCTCCCCCTTTTTATTCTTATATGTATATTTATGTAAATAAATATTCTTCATTTTTAACTTTTGTATTTATCTTTCATTGCTTGTCACGTTGCGTGTCTGCTCCCGATTCATATGCTGATAGGTTGGTGTGTGATAGCTTTAAAAATAATCATCCCCTAGACATAAAACGCGCCAAACACACGTCACATTCCCCCACCTGTCACACCAATTATGAGGATGTAGATTTACCAAACCAAAATTAAACTTCTGATTTAGCACTCTCAATATATATATATATATATATATATATATATATATATATATATATATATATATATATATATATATATATATATATATATATATATATATATATATATATATATATATATATATATATATATATATATATATATATATATATATGTACTAGATCTAGCTCTAAAATATAAATTTGGGATAATGTAGTTGTAATTTAAATACATTTTATGTAAAAAAAAATAACCTAGACTGAACACAATCTTAAATTTAATAATAGTAGATTATTTATTGTATTTTATAATATTGCAATATTGATCTAGACATTTGAAAATGAAAATCTACACTTTAAGTCTAGAAATCATGGCTGCTTGGTCGAGAGGTTTGCACGCTTTACTGTCGTTTGGGGTTCCCGGTGACCAGGGGATGAAGTAACCAGGGGATGAAATGACCGGGGATTAAGTGACCGGGGATGAAGTGACCGGGGATAAAATGACGGGATGAAGTGACCGGAGATGAAATGACAGGGGATGAAGTGACCGGGGATGAAGTGACCGGGGATGAAGTGACCGGTCATCGTCGTTTGGATTTATCAATTGTCCAAGGTTCAAACCCTACCCGTTCCCATCTAAAATGAGTTTAATTAGAATATAAATCTAAATCTAGCTTAAAAAAATCTAGCTCTAGTGTAAAAAATTCTAGCTCTAATGGTAAAAAAATATAGATCTGGTGTCCAAATTCTAGATTAGATCTAAATCTATCTATATATATATATATATATATATATATAGATCTATCGGAATTATATATCAATATCTATATATGGTTATCTCTTTAAGGTTAAACAGTTTGGACGAGAAGAAGAAGAATTAAAGGAAAGATCGCGCTTTTATTACTGGGGATAGTGTTACGCCAAGAAAAAAAAGAGGGAGGGGGGAAGAAAAAATAGTATTCACCATCACAAAAAAAGCAGGGCCAAGAAAGATCACTCTTTTTCATTTCTACCTCGCGTAAAAAAAGGGAGTGGGAGAATAAGCAATCTACTATGTAGTAACTGTCGAGGCGACAGAAAGCACGGCTTAAAAAAAAAAAAGGGGGGGGGGGGAATTTTCACTTTATACATTCTGTACACTTGACTGTATTTATCTGTATTTTTTTTACACACGTCAATATCTATTGTCATTAAAAAGTTTGTTTTTTTCTGTACCTTTTTTACTTTGCTCATTAGTATTGCCTTTTATTTCCTGACCATGGCCACCACTTCACATATATTTCGTAGAGTCAAAAGGTCTTTTAATGAAGTCGAAATTCCCGCATCGGGTAACTGTTTACTTCTATCAGTCGCATAGTTCAGGAAAAAATGTCATCGACAAAACTGTTGCTCTCATATTTTGCATAATGGCTGTAAGTTTTGTTTGCGAACATCTATCTATATATATGTATATCATTATCTTCAAGGCTCAAGAGTTTAAACAAGAAGTATTACTTATTTATTCCTGCATGTTACCCTACAAAAAAAAAAGAGGGGGGGGGGGGAGAGGACAACCAGTATTCACCCGTCATAAAAAAGCAGGGCCCGACTTAACCTTAGTGACCAAGAAGTCATGGAAAGAACACTTTTTTTTTTAATTTTGATCCCACGTAGTTTTAGCGTCAAAAAAAAAGGGAGGGGGGAAAGGAGAGCAAGTATACTACTCGGTATTCACCCGTCAATAAATAGCAGGGCCGGACTCAACCATTTTGAGGCCCTATGCGAAACGGATTTTGAGGAGGCAAATTTTGGTAGGGATACGGTTAATAAGTGAAAATTAAGAATTTGTATTAAAAAAAAAAATATGTCTTTGCATTTTATTCATTCTTTACTACCTAAAGAATTACTTTACGAGCCTTGCATGTAGTGAAGCCATACAGTATATCAGAAAAATTATGTTTCCTACATAGATCACGCTGAATAGCAAGAATTACCAAATGTTTAAATCTATCTTCGAGAATTGTTGAACTTAAGTAATTCTTCATTAGTTTAAGGCGCGAGAAGCTTCTTACACCAGATTCCACAATTACGGGTATTGCATAATGCCGTTTTTTTTTCATCGCTCGTCGGATTGGCGTTTTCCATTTTTAATGACACCCCAAAATGACAATTTTTTATCTATATATTTCCGGATTTTTTTTTTTTTTTTTTTGAGTTTTAAAAAGATTTTAATGAATTCCGGAGATTTCCAGAACTCTTTCGTATATCTTGCAATTTCAGGAGATTTCCAGGAGCTCCTGGTAAATCAAGATTTATACATCTAGAATTAGCTCGGGTCCTATGAAAGTGTGGGCCGTCTCAACAAAAAAATAGCGGCGTATGCTACACCGACGGTCGACGAGTCAGATTACGAGATTAAATAAACATTACTGAAACGAGTTATTTTAGCATTTCATTAGAATAATTTATTCCATGTGACGTCAAAGAAAAACAATCCACTTTTTCACACGGCCTAGTTAGACTTTAAAATGTCATCTATACGAGAAGATAGTCGAGGGTTCATAGTAATTGGTGCACCAAGTGAGTTCTTTAAGCATTTCATTTAAATAATTCACTACATATTACGTCAAAGAAAAAAAAATCCATAAGGATTAAATCCGCCATTTTTGTGCTTTTTGTCTGTAGGTGTGTCTGTCCGTCATGTTAATATCGAAAAAAACAACAATTAAAAGCTATTTAAAATCTGATTATAATTTAAATTCTCTTTTAAAACATCGTAATAGTTTTACGTTTCTATAATAGATTGTTCCGGATGTTTATCTATTTATAGTGAAAGAAAATAAGAATTCCAGATAAATCAAATACCGTTAATTAAAAATTTAGAAGATTCTCGTATGAAAATAAGATGTACCATAGCCTTGTCGACAGATTTTTAAACCATACTTTACTGTTAGGAAATTGTTTTCCTTAAAAATCGGAACATATATAATCGATAATTAGTCTTTCTAACATTTTAGCTAGCAAATAAGATGTAGTGTAAAAAAGAAGAGCGATTTTACAAAAATAGAGTTAAAATATTATTCATAAAAAATCCGGAACAACCAATATTTGTAAATGAGAAAATTATTTGTTTTCTTTATTAGAAGAAGGAGTTCAAAAAGTTTTTTAGCGTTAGTAGATTTTTTATATACAAATTCGGAAATTTTTGGAGAAAATAAAAAAAATATCAACTAAAGTAATATAGGTCGATTTCTTTTTTTAAAACAAAATCCAATACATTCATTACAGATTTAATAACTTTATTATGTTTCGGCAAGAAAATTAACTGTAAAATAAGTCTAAAAAGATTACAAAGAGAGTTTGTGTTGACACACAAACTCAGAGGCGGCCCCCGTGGGAGACGGATCCCTGTCGGATCCGCATATTCGCAAGGAATATCCAAGACGTGATTTTGTTTTGATTGTTAAAAGTAATAATGTTTCAAAGATTCATTTAACGCTTTAAAATTTTTTTTTGTCTAAATCATGGCTGTCGTGTAGTACGGTTTGCGCGCTGGACTGTCGTTTTGATAAATCGATGGTCCCAGGTTCAAACCCTACCCGCTCTCATCCCCCGTCGTCCTGAGGGAAGTTTGGACTACAACTCTGAAGGAACATCCGAAACATGTAAAACAACAGACATTCTAAACTAGACCAAGAAATTCTAGATCTAGATTCTACAATGATTTTAATAAAAACTTAAATCTAAATCTAGTTTTAAAAAAAATGTTTAGAGTAAAAAATAAATCTGCATCTAGTGTAAAAAATCTAGTTCTAGTGTTTAAAAAAAATCTAGATCTAGTATAAAAAATCTAGATTAGATCTAAATCTAGCTATTGTATTTTTAAAATGCGAGTCACATTACGAGGTTTAATAAGCATTACTATACCGAGTTGTTTTAGCATTTCATTTAAAGAATTTATTCCATATGACGTCAGAGGAAAAAAAATCCAATACGTCACACGGCCTAGTTAGACTAAAAAATGTCTTCTATACGAGCAGCTTCTCGAGGGTTCATGGACATTGGTGCACGGAGTGAGATCTTTTAGCATTTCATTTGATGGTTAGTTTGTATATAACATATATATAAAGGGATTAAAGACGTTTTTTTGTTTTGTCTGTCAGTCTGTCTGTCCGTCATTTTAATAGCGAAAAAAAAAGACTAAAAGTTATTGAAAATCTGATTAAAATTTAATTTCGCTTCCGAAATATTGCATTAGTTTTAAGTTTCTATAATATATTGTTCCGGATGTTTATGTATTTATAGTGAGATACCGTTAATTAAATTTGTGGGGTGGTCTGTTATGAAAATTAGATGTACCATAGCCTTATGGAGAGATTTTCAAACCATACTTTGGTGTTAGGAAGTTGTTTTCCTTAAAAATCGGAACATAATATTAACGATACTAAGATTTTCTAACGTTTTAGCTAGAAAGATAAATGTAGTGTAAGAGAGAAGTGCGATTTTACATAAATAGAGTTAAAATATTTTTCATAAAAAATCCGGAACAACCAATTTTCGCAAAAAAAAAAATTATTTCTTTATTTATTAGAAGAGGGATTTCAAACATTTCGAAACAAAATCCGGAACATTCTTTACCGATTAAACGACTTGTATTATGTTTCGGCAAGAAAATTAACTGTAAAATGAAATAAAAAGTGATTTTCAATAATCGTTTCGAGTAAATTACTTTCTTATTTTAAAATCCTGAACAACCTATTGTCGATATTTTTGAAAAAAATAAAATCATTTGACATAAATTTGTTTTAAGTTAAAAATTCGGAACAGTTGATATGGATAGATAAACTACAGTGACATAGTGTCAAAGAATATAAGTGTAATATTAGTCAATTATGCGATTTCAAACAATCATTTGACATAATTTATTTTTTATAAAACAATATCCGGAACAACTTTATAGTTATTGAAATATAAATCGGTATAGATTATTTTTTTTAGCATTTATATGCTATTTACATTAAAAAAACGGAACAATGAGTTTCTTGCAACGTTTAAGCATGGAAATAAAATCTAATATAATTTAGAAGAGCAAAAAAATATTCGCTGGCATTGATTTGTTTTTCACAAAACATCTGGAACAATCTATTATAGATACTTAAAACTATTGCAATATTCCTGAATGAAAAATTAATGGTTAAATCAGATTTACAATAGCCTTCCTTTAGTGTTATTTGTTAATCTTATCGTGACGGACAGACCGACCAACAGACAAAACGCACAAAAATAAGCTTCTTTTATTCGGATGAGGGGCACTAAACAAAAAATAAATAAAATCTGATTTTTTTTTTTTAATTAAGGAATTGGTTTAGCATCATAGCATGTTGTGACGTTACGCTACTGCACGAAAGTCGCTGCATAAAAAGTCTATTTTAAAAAATGTGCGTGACATTTAAATACAAAGTGCATTATTGGCCTTTATAAACAAACAGAAATGTTTTCTATTAACTTTAGCTGCTAGTTGACCAGAAAAAACACCTTTAACTATTATTTATATTTGTTGTAAACATTTCTTGTACATTTTATAAACATTTTTGATTTAGTGATACTTAAAATACACACTATTTGTTCATCTTTGTTAGCATATTGTAACATTGCCTAACTTACATTTACGTAATTGTTTTAGAATTGGTGTATTTTTATGAAAAAATCGCTTGCATAATTAATTTTATAAATTAAACGGTTTGCTTTTAGAAAACCAAAAGTAGCCGTTGCACCTAAACTTTTCAAGCCGCATTTAATGATGAAATAATATTTTTCATATATCTTCTAGTTTTCGAGATCTGAGTGTGACAGACGGACAGACGGATAGACGGACAGACAGACAGACGGACAGACGGACAGACGGACATTTTACACAAACCTAATAGCGGCTTTTTCCCCTTACGGGGGCCGCTAAAAAGTGATTTTAAATAACCGTTTCTGGTAAATTAGTTTCAATTTCAAAATCCTAAACAATTCGATATTGATATTTTTGAAAAAATAAGGTCATTTGGCATAAAATTGTTAAAATAAAGTTAAAAATACGGAACAATTGATATTGATAAAAAAACTATAGTGACGTACTTTAAAAGAATATAACTGTAATATTAGTCAATTATGCGATTAAATAAAAACATTGGACATAATTTATCTATATTATAAAGTAGAAAGTAAGGCGTATATATGTATGTATGTATATATCTATGTATGTATGTATGTATGTTACGAATCGAAATCAAAACCATTTGACCAATTTTGATAAAACTCTGCATAAATGTTACTTGGGCACTAACTTAAACCGTTGTGTATGTATTGTAGCCCTAAAACAAACTTAAGATTCTCAAAAAAAAAAGTTTTCCAACTCTATGAAAGCATTATAACTTCATCTATCGAGGCTATGTTTACAATATTTACATGAAAAGATATAAAGGATCTAGATCTAGATCTAATTTTAGAAACTACACTTTCCGCAGATAGTTTATTTACTTTGACACATGAAAATACAAAATATAGTCTATTGATTTCATTATTTAATAACATTTACTTTCAACTTTGTGTTTCAAAAGCAATTTTACATAAATTCTTTCCTTATATCTGTAAATTTAGAATTCCTGACAAACATTGTTTCATTAGACATTACGCAAAATGTTACACATCTCTCTATTACTAGGTCTAAAACTCTATTTTAACTCTCAGATAGTTTTATAATTAAACACATGAACTTATTAATAATAGTCCATTTATTTCATATTTTAATCAAATTAGCATTCAAATTTATTATTCGTTCGCCAATGTTTTCATAAGAAATTAAATTCAGGTAAATTAACTATTTTTAGATCCATTCAAAATATTTTTTTTATTCATGAATTTATGCATTCGCTTTACTTAGAACATTATTATTTTCTTTAATTGTCTCTAATGCACTATATCAGTGACTACATCAGTAATACGCAAGTTAAGATCTGCGGGCAGGGAGTAATATCTGTATAGTTTTTTATAAAACACTATCTGGAACAACTGTATAGTTAATGAAATATACGTCAGTATAGAGATTTTCATTTAGCATTCATATGCTATTTACATTAAAGATTGGAACAACATATTAAAGATTATTTGTTTTTTGCAACATTTAGCATAGAAATAAAATTTAATAAAAGTTAGAAGAGCAAACAAACATTCGTTGCCATTGATTTGTTTTTCACAAAACATATATTCAAGTTTAGGAAATAACTTAATAAAGATTCTTTAACATTAAGATAAATTTAATCCACAATGAAGGGGCACAGTCCAAATGTCAACAGTCCTAATAATTACAATGTCTTGCTTCAGCTAAAGAGTGAGTCTTTCTAATTGTCGTTTAAATCCCATAACCACTTCCGTTCAAAAACTGTTCTATTTAAAGTCGCGTCGCTCAAAAGTAAATACCCGATAAAACTTTTTTTTAAACCTATAACAATAGCACCAAATAGGCAGATACTTGAAGGAGGCTGAGGATAAACAAAGACAAGATAGGGCATGTCTCTCATGCATCTTATTGATGCCCTCGACTGAGGTGCATTCGAGAAATTGGTAAAATTATTTTTGTGTACGATGGGAGATGATGACAATTGGAATAAGAAAATAGATGGTTGAAGCAATATAAAACGTATAAAGTAAGGGAGATAATAATCTCAAACATCATAAGTGTGAGGAGAGAAATGGACGATGGTCGGCGATCATGACACCATTGTTTACATACGGCCGTAGACCATGAACAATGAAGTGAACTTGAATAAAGAGAGTGTCTGTTCAAGGGGCGCAACTCTTATTAAGGTAAAATAGGTAAAGGGGAGATAATTCATAATGCTTTTCTAAGCGCAGTGTCAGTGCGGTAGCAAGAATATCAAGACAGTCAGCCGAGATATAGGAAATAAAATAATATCAATAAATAACGGTTATAGTGACCAAGACAGAAACAACGAATTTGTCTTTGCCTGCGATTTAAGAGAGAACTCAAAGCACTGTTATAGAATAGACTGAGAAGGATGTCAACACGAGGAAGAAGAATGATTTTTGACCAAGCCACCGTATTGTAGATTGATTATGAAACTATACAAGAAAAATAATGAAATTAAATTTGTTGATGTATGACTAGTTATTGTGATTTAAAGACTTTATAAATTGTCTAGACTTTTATTGCGTATACCCGTAGGTAGTATTCACTTTGTTATTATTTTGCTGCTGAATTATTCCAATGTGTTCAAGCTTCGAAGTCTACTGTCCCATACCAAAACATAGGAAATGGTCAAAACACAGCTTATCTACGCCTTACTTGCACTCACTAAACATGATACCCAGGACCGGATCTAACATTTACGTGAAATGAATTGCGCTCGACCCAGTCAAGGTTGGGATAAGGATAATAAGTGGAAATAAGGATTTTGTATTACAAAATAAATTCGTCTTTCAATTACCATTTTTTTAAATGAAAGCTGACGATGCCGTTTTTTTTATATCACGCGTAGGATTGGCGTTTACCATATTTATTGACACCCCAAAATTACAATTTTCTTTTTGTTTTAAAGACATGAGTTTTAGAAGATTTCCGGGAGCACCTTGAAAACAAGGAAACCACGGAAACTCTATCATAAGATATAATATATTAATTTAATAGTTTACTCATAAAATAAACGCGGGGCTTATGAGAGTTTGGGGCCCACTGCGGCTTCATATGTTGCAGTGGCCTAAGGCCAGCCCTGATGATATCAACGAATTTTCATTGCACTGCGCCTCTTTTAGTTTACCTATAAACCTCGGTAAAGCAGATGTCATGTTGCAGAATTCAACCAATAAAACCTACTCAGCCCAAAGAACACGACGAGTAGACATCCCTTTATGTGGTAGATAACTTCTTTGAAGCTTAGTATCAAGTGACGCATTACTTTAAAGGTAGTTTTTGATGTGATCAGGGATTGGCTTGCATTGGGACGCTTTTGGGGAAATAAATGGCTCCGCCTGTCTACAAAAATCAGTGTGTACCAAGTAGCGGTATTCACAATTTTCTCTTTGTTGATCTGAGACATGAGTACTTTATAGAAAGCAACTAAGACTTCTTACACGCCTTCACCAAAGATATTTGCACACCATCATGGACATACGACGGCAAGACGCACTACTAGCAGAGATGTTCTTGCGAAATGGTATGAACTTATAGTTTGACAGTCTCGCTGGACAGGGCACTTATCCCGCATTGGGGACGAACATATGCCAAATGCAATCTTTTTTTTTTTTAGTGAGCTGAAAGGTTGTCGGCGTAACAGATATACTCCACAATAACGGTTCTTTAGAATACTAACGCGATGTTTTTGAGTCTCTTAGGTAAAAATACGCTATTTTACTTTATTACAAGGTGCACGTTTTACCCTATAACGTAGAGATTTTGTATCAATTGATGTCTCGTACTAGGGACTTAATGAATGTAAGCCTACTAATTGCAATATTAAATGTCAGAACGTAGCCATTTTAGAAGTTACACTGCAAAGACTTTCATACAAGTCAATAATAAAAAGAAGCAATGTAAAACGTTACAACGTGAGCTGTGTTTTTTTATACTCTTGGGGGTACTTAAGAGACTTTCTATTCTAATCGCCATGTACTATTAAATTAAGAACTAACAGAACACAAAAGCAACTAATCAGATTGACAGTCTTTACCCGATCGTTCATTTTCGTAATTACAAAAATATTCCCAAAATGACTTCGGGTGTATATCCTTCCTTAACAACTCATTCATCCGAGCAAGGCTCGGCCACATGATACTTTAATCCTATACTCTTAAGCGAGTAATTATTGTATATATATGTATATTATTTCGAAAACGGCTTTAACGATTTTCTTTAAAATTTCAAGGTATTTGCATAATAGTAAGTAAAAAATTCTCAACTTATTGGTTACATCGGGAAACTCGAAGTCGACCGTTATATCGGTTTGAAAATGTCTCATTATCGAAAAATTAATTTTGGCTAGAATGTTTTATGAATGAAATTTTCTATATGACGTCAATGGGAAAAACACTTGACATCGCTTACGTCACTAGGCTCACAGCAGTACACTAAGACATTTATTTGCAAACAAGAACAAGTTTTAATAAATCAATTGGCCTAATTAAACATTTGCGCACCATCTTATTGTAGATTGATCTATTATTATGAAACTAATAATGAAATTAAATGTTTCCATGTATGATTAGTTATTATGTTTTAAAGGCTTTATAAATTGTTTACACTTTATTTACCTAGACCCGTAGGTAGCTTTTACTTTGTTGTTATTTTGCTGCTGAATTATTGCAATGTATTCAAGCATCAAATTCTACTGTCCCATACCAAAACATAGGAAATTGTCATAACCCAGCATCTCTAGGCCTTACTTTCACACACTGAACGTGAAACACAGGGCCAGCTCTAACATTTGCGGGGCCCTATATGAAATGGATTGAGTCAGGGTAGGGATAACGATAATAAGTGAAAATTAAGATTTTGTATAAAGAAAATAAATTCGTCTTTCATTACCATTTTATGAAATGAAAGCTGACAATGCTGTTTTTTTTTTATTTGCGAGTAGGATTCGCGTTTGCCATATTGATTGATACCCCAAAATGACAAATTTGTCTATTTTAATGACATTTTTATAAGTTTTCAGGATATTTTAATCATTTCCAGGAGCTCCTTGAAAATAAGTAGACCCCGGGAACCCTAATATAAGTTATAATGGTTTAATTTAATAATTTACACCTAGAATTAGCGCTGTGCTTACTGAGGTTCTGAGCCAACTGCATAGGTAATAGTGGCCTAAGGCGGCCCTTATGATATCCAGCTCGCGGTCAACGAATTTTCATTACGCTGCTGCCTCTTTTGGTTTAACTATAGACCCTCTGTAAAACGGAAGTTGTGTTCCAGAGGCACCCAATAAAATCTACTCAGCCCCAAAGATCAACGCGAATAGGCATCCCTTAATTTGATCGACAACTTCACATATCTGGGAAGCATAGTATCAAATGACGCTTTGTCACAGTTTCAGTTGACATTGCCTGATTTAATGTTCACGTCATGTTAAGGGTTAAAAGACACGTGGAATTCCTGATGTAGAAAACAGGAAGTAGAATGAATAAAGTTGACTCAGTTCAGTCAACTCAGTCAAGTGTTATCCTCTGAACGAGGCAGTCATGTCTTTAGTAGTAGCTTTTTAGTCGAGTTGTAACTCTGAGTTAGATAGTAACTTATGGGCAGTTGATGCCAGTGGCTTTTTGAGACATGTATTTTTCTGGATTATTCTGTACAGTGTTACCCACTGAGATGCGGGCGTGATTTGTAATATACTCTGGAGAGTTTAACGTATTTGGATATTTTTGATACCGCCGTTATGCTGATAGAATTTTCTTGACTTGTAGCACTAACAAGGAGTGCAGTATAAATTTTATTGTTGTCAAATAAAATTTATATTTGTCTGCTGAAACGGACTTAAGTCAATTTGTGTTAGATATGTTTGTCACGTGTCAAGAGTTCTCCAGGAAGCACGAACTTAGCATTCCACGACATTCGCATTATTTAACATTACACCATTTAACTTGTTTAAGGCATTGCTCTAAGGGAAGGTAGATATGTAATCAGGGATAGTCGTGCTTATGAACGCCTCCAAAAAAAAGTGCGACGAAATAACAAGCAAAGCTTCTCTCAGACCCTCTTTGTGGCTCTGAGACATGAGTACTTTATAAAAAGCAGCTAAGTCTTCTTAAACGTCTTAACCAAAGATATGTGCACACCATCATGGACATACGGTAGCAAGCCGCATTACAAACAACGTTTTGCTTTGCGAAATGGTACGCACTTCTTATAGTTCGACAGTTACGTTGGGCAGGGCACTTATTCCTTATGGAGCAATTTTTTTTTTAGTGAGCTGAAAGGTGATCGGCGTAACAGAGACGCCCCTCAATAACACTTCTTTAGAATAATAACGCGAAGTTTTTAATAATATTCCAATAGTTGTACACCAAAGATGCAACGTAAAACGACACGTCGTGAGATGTGATTTTTCAACACGGTGGGGGGAGACTTTCTAATCCCCCCTGTACAATTACATTAAAACTAATAAGACGAAAACGAAAACAAAAAAAAACTCTTCAGATTGACAGTCTTTACCCGATCGTTCATTTTCATAATTACAAAAATATTACCGAAATGGCTTCGGGTATATATGTATATGTCCTTTCTTAATAAATTGTTCAACCGACCGAGGCTCGGCCACCTGGTACTATTTCATTATTCTAACACGTTTTGTGTCTATGATTGTCTGGTTTGCAAAAAAAAAAAAAAAAAAAAAAAAATTAAATACATTTTAAAATAAGATTTTTAAATATTATTTTCATTAATGATTGGATTTAAAATTAACTTCTAATTTAGTACATTTCTTGTAACATTTATGTCCATATACATTTATATAAATGTTACATAGAAGATGAATTTTTTAAAATGTATTTTTTTTCATTATATTGTAAAAAAGTGAATACTGCTGCTAATCTTTTGTCCCTAAATACATATCTTTGAATATAATCCATAATATACATTTTAAAATCATTAATCATATTTTTTTAAAGAACTATGTTCGCAAGAGAGTGAAGTTCAATCTTCTGACATACAAATTCTCGGCCCATGGTTATTCGCAATTTCGACCCATTACATTTTTGAAAGCCGAGACTTACATATCATAATGAATATAAGGGTCTAATACATATATATGAGTCTGTGTATGTGTGTTGTTTTTTTTTAGTATTAGGGGTTTAGTTTTAATAATTTTTGTGGATATCGGCTATTATCTAAATAAAGACGTAGTCAAAATTTTTTATTTCGGTGGGGGGATTTTTTTATTCTCCCCCTTCCGCCATATATATATATGTGTGTGTGTGTGTGTGTGCATGATAAAATTTTATTACATTCTGACCCTTCATTCTATCGCATGACGTTAATTGCACTAAACACATTGTTTTTACCAGCAATGGGGTCTGGGGAGCGTTTGAGATTCCAAAAGTGGGGTTTAGGTCAAAGCTGCGACATCAGGCACTTTTTCCGGTATTTAAAACAAAAGCCTCTTCCCAACTGGTGTGCATTGCTCTGAGGTCCTCCGTGAAAGTTTGACGCCAAGTTGTACTAGGATTTCCCTGTTTCCGTTTTCCCCGGTATAACCTCAATGTCTTGCAACTGTTGGTATGCGTAATTAATTTTGTCAGAGAGCATGTCCCTGTGACGAAACGTAAACGCTTCCATATAAAAGTTTCAATTGTGCTTCAAAACGTTCGAGAGAAAGTTTTGCTGTTAATTTTTTTTTCCCTTTAACTACCAATCCATTGACCAGCTTGATTAAAGCGCAAAAACTCATCCCGTATGACCATCGTCCAACTAACAACCCCCACCCCCGCGTCCAGCGAGCTGGGCAACGAGATTGATATCTGCAACATCCGCCCATAGAAAGAATAACGTCCGCTCAACATTGGAGTCAGAGTTAGTGACATTTTCTCGTCCAAGCAGTTACTAGGGAAGAGATAACTTTCCAAATTGCCATCTTATTTAACTTCTGACCTGATCACAAGTTTAGATAGGGCCCTTTAGTTAGCTTAATAAAAATAAAAATTCAAGGTTCAATATTATTGGACGCGGGTAAATTAGGATTTTAGAAGCTTTAATTTCATTGGGTCAAGCATGATTGTTATTTTTAAATAAAATTAAAAATAGGCCTACCCCAAATCAATTGGATCCGGAACTAGGGGATATGCTAATAAGTTTAAGACCTAATCTATATAAGATTGGACTTAAAATCTAACAGACGCTCGCATCCGTTAGACAGATTTCTGCAATTACTAGGCAAGGCTAAAGCTTAGCTAACATCTTTTAGCCGCCTATATTTTAAACAACTGTGCCTGGTTGTTATTGGTGGTGCAATATTACGCACTTTAGACGTGCGTCACCAAACCTGAGCCGACGACGGAAGAGCTACCCCCCTCCCCCTTCTCTGTCAACTGGAAGGAATTTCTGTAGTGCCCACTACAAACGGCCTAAAAGCCCAGTGCCCACTACCCATTGCCTACGGTCCAGTGCCCAGATACTTGCCCAGTATTCAGCGCCTACTGCCCAGTGTCAACTGCCCAGTCCCCTGCTCCAGCTGTTCACTGCCCAATATCTACTGCCCACTGCCGACGGCCTAAAGAATACCCTTCCCACTGTTCGCTGCAGACGATAAACGATTCTACATCATCTTTCTACAGTTAAAGACAACCAGCCCAGTGTCCATCCTGCATGTATTGCACAGAGTCCCGCCAACTAGTAATGAAAGATGAGAAATAAAAATTGAAACACTTATTCCCACCTCCATATGCCATCAAAGATGAAACTAATGCATCAAATTACTTTTTGTGAAATTAAATTATTGTTATATTTAATATACATATTTTGTTCATTTGTTCTCATTGTTAGCCCGTAGTGTGCCTGTTCAACCTTTTCTTGTGTAAGCAGGGAAAATTCAAAATTACTTCCCCTTGAGTAAACGAATCAAAATCATTTAAAATAATACTAAAAACCTCGCCACAGTCCCGCAAACCTAACGCGACGCTCTGTCACAGCTTCACTAAGTGGTCAACTTCCAGTTAGGCATAGGAGTTCCTTGATTGAGACCCGATATCTATAAATGACTTCTAAAAATCCGTCCCCACATTGGTTAAGTCCGGCTCTGCTATTTAGTGACGTGTGAATACTACTTGTTGTACCCCACTCTCTTTTATTTCGACTATATACAAAAGTAAGGACAAACTGCTTACCTGAGAGACTCGGTGACATATCGCACAGAATTTATTTTTATACACTACGCCTGTGGAGTTATCTTTCACTTTCATAAATGTATCTAAAGTTAGTTCCGATTGGTCAAAGTTTCTCTCACAGAGGTCAACAATAGTTTCGTTTTCTTTGTAGTTAGTTGGACACAAAGATACAAACAACATTTTTTTGTAATTAGTAGTACACGCAATGCCGTCTGTAGGTTCTAACTGAGGAGTAAGATCGATATTAGTAGTAGAACTGTTTTGACTTTCAATTTGGTTACTCTGTCTAGCCGCTCTACCGTCTCCACTAATCGCTTCAATTTTATAGATGGGCACAGAGATATCAGGGCAACAGTTGTCATAGATTTCACAGGCAGGCCTCAGACAGGAACAGAAATCACATTGATAATTTGAGAACTGTTGAGTTCTGACTTCCACAGAACCGTTGCACCGCTTGGTACACATTCCCAGCAGGTACTCGTAAGAAGTGTGTGTGGTTTTATTCCAAATAAAAAACTTGGTTCGATCATAAGAGCAATCATTTGTTTTTTTTGATTCACAATTATAAAAGAAACTTAAAGTTAAATACAAATGTATCACGCAGTAAAGTAACTCCATTTTGAAAACAGTTTTTTTTTTGTGTTGTTTTATCATACTGTTCAAACAATATAAGCCAAGCAACTGGATGCAGCCTGTGCGTCACATTATATAGGGGAAAACTACTCTTATTTTATCGTGTGGCGTTAACGTTTAGACCTATGTTATGTCAAGTATTTCCAATGTTTTACTTGACATCTTTCAATTAAGCTCAAATTAATTTCTTGACATCTACTGACACTTGTGTTTTAGTGTCCAGCCTCAATATGTTGTTACCGTTTTAACTTCTAACTTCTAATACTTCTTGTCAAAACAATATTTGATGTATGTGTCTTTACTGTGGGGGGGGGGGGGGGCAGAGATGGTAAATTACAAAACATTTGAAAAGTCATTTCAAAAATGGTTTTATTACTCTAGACCTGAAAAATGCCAAACATTAATTATCAATCCAGACAGGGGAGACTATTCAAAGTGTCTTTTAGAGGCCTGTTGCAAACTGTTCCAGTTCTGTCGCATTCCATTCGGTGTTAACAATGGAATTGTGTTCATTGAATGATAAAACATTAAAACCTATACGCTGTAGGATACATCTGTGCTTGTAGACAACATAGTGATATGGGTTAAGGTTCAAAGTTTACATTGTGAGAATCTGCAACTATGTTGTACAGACTGCATGAACGTTATCTGTTTCAGAAAAAGACTATGGTCAGGGGGGATGAATGGGAGAGTGAATATTTTACTTCTTCGTTGATATTTTGGTATGATAGTTATATCCCTTTGTGCTTCCAGGATATATAATGGGAACAGTCTGCATGTGTTGTATACTGAATGTTTTAGTTTTCCTTGTATGTGTGTGACAGAGAGAGAGAGACAGTCAATTGGGTCTTGTTGCCAGTCCAGCAAGGTTGGACAGTTGTTTGCCCGACTATTGTTTGTGTTAAGCAGTTACTTGCAGAGGTAACTGGAGAGAGGACAGGATGACATATTGCAATTTGAGACTTAAAGTGTCTTAGTGATTATGTTCATACTAGGATAAAGTCGGTGCATGGTCAGCTGCATATGGCTGAATATCATTATTATCTATTCTTTTCTTTTTGCTCTTTAAATCACATGCCTGTTTATATCCGACATTTTTTTGATGTATCGTAACAAATTATTACAGATATAAGTTAATTACAGTTCAAGCTCCACTCCACGCAACCTCAAATGAAAAACACACACTAACGACGATCAATGAAGACTCTGCAAGACTATTACAAGCAAAAAGACGTTACATTAAGGTAGCTACTAGTAGCCTACTCTTTGAGTCAAGTAAAAAACTGCTATCATCACCATTTACTATGCTAAATATTTAAATCGCTTTGCTTCCAAACACAGAGGGTCCTGGGCTCAAATCCTGGTGAAGACTGGGCTTTTTTATTTCGGTATCTTCTTAGTCCACCAGACATTAGTTTCGGGAGAAGTAGAGGCGGTTGGTCGTTGTGCTGGTCACATGACACCCTGCTAATTAACCGTTGGCCACAGAAACAGATGATCTTTACATTATTTGCCCTTTAGATGACAAGGTCTGAAAGGGGTATATTACTTTTTTTAGACTAAACCTTTGAAGATTGGGACACCTAGAATGCAATTATTATATGAAGGCATAGGCTTCCTTTTCTATAGCTGATTGCCGTCTATCACTTTTGGAAAGTTTTCTCGACAAAAATGCTCTGGGCGCCGACTCTAGTTGGGGGCATGGTGGCTAAGTGGTAAAGTGCTTGACTTCGGAGGTCTCGAGTTCAAAGCAAAACTTTTAAGATGCTTCACAGTACACATAAACTCTGATTGGAACCTAACTTACATTAGGAAAGTAAAGTTTGTTAGTTCTGTGTTTGCCACATATTACTCTCATTAGCTTTTGACCATAGAAACAGATGAGCTGTACGTCATCGAACCCATAGATCCTGAAAGCCTGAATAGAAACATTGAAACACTATAAAAAACGTTTAGTTTCTTTTTTTTAATTTTAAAGCACTATTCTGGCAGCAACCTAATATGTAACAGAAAACATGTATCCAATATTTCTTATGTACGCCGTTGTCAAATTTTATTGTAAATAATATATTTATTGACCTTTGGTTTAAAATGATGCACAATTACAAGTGGCGATCAAGTGGATATTGCTACAAATTACAACATACCTGTGTAAATACTTTTATAAGCATTGAGTGTATTCTTTTATTATTTGGACTTTGGACTTATAACCAAATTACTTTTTTTTTCGTTTTATGGAATATATTAGCAAAGACTTGTTAAGTTTCTCATAGAACATTAAGAATTTGTATGTAATTTTTTTAATACCATTTTAGCCTTTTACAATACGAAGTTTGATACTCAATAGACCAGTGTAACCATACAATAGTAAATGCATATATTTCCTGATGTGTCCTTAAAAGTAACTGCATAGCCCGATCCCATTGTGATTTATTGAAGCCATATATATGTCAGTACTTTGGAAAAAATAATTAAAGCAAGAAAAAAAATAGATCAAAGACACGACATAATATAAGCTTCAGGAATAATTGTAAAGTTTATTATACAAGACTTAATTGTTTCGAAAGCCAGACATAAACTTTAAATGTCTATATTTGAAAACAATTAACAGAGCTCAGTCTTGCAAGTTGGAACTCTAAACCTTCTAATAATTGAAATATGTCACAACCAAAGATCTTTGTTTATCGCTGTGATGCCTACATATGAAAATAAAAAAACAAGTTTACAAAATAGAAAGTATGTTTCATAAAAACTCGGATGCGGCCCCGGAAAGCTCCAGCCAATGGCCCAGCCATTGATCCAGTGAATGATCCAGCAAATGGTCAAGGTAATGATCTAGCCCAGTGATGCCCAATCTAATTCGACCTGCGAGCAATTATCATTTCCAACACACGTGTCGCGGGCCACTTGACCGAAAAGGTTCAAAAACGAAATGAAATCGACCTGAAACTATTTGATTACGAACTTACAATAATTAATGAAACATTGGAAGTCTATCTCTTTTTTATGCGTCGAATAGTGGTTTCATTTCTCTATTTACAATGTGAGAAACATTGTAGCTAGCTTTTTTGTAAATATTCTCATCAATCCTCCAATCTCTAGGCCACTAGCAGATCCAGAACTTTGGAGTGGGTTATTCAAAATCCTGGTCTTCACCAGGATTCGAACCGGGACCCCGGTACGGAAATCAAACTCAGACATAGCGCCTCAAAAGGTTTTTGAATATTATATTTTTTTGCATTTAACCATCGTTCTTTCCTTGTTTTATGCTTACCAGAACAAGTCTACTACGATAGACCTCGCTTAACATAAAGATAATATTACGAAAAATACACCTAATAAAGATATACTTAAGCTACTTGTGCCTCGATTGTCAGTCACATTTCAAGATAGGCCACAAACATAACTTTTTTCTTTTTTGCCGAAGGTGGAGAAACACTGCTTTTATCATTTATGCATTATGCATTAATATGCCGTTTATATGCGTGTACACATAGAGTTAGGTTTTACTGGGCGTTACGGTTACTTCAATAGAGCCGACACATGCCTAACAGATAGCCTAATCGACTGGTTGGTTAATGTCTTTTTCTGATAAGATTGTTTGTTGGAAGTTTAATGCAGCTTAGTGTAGTAGTGTTAGCTTGCATTTGTTCCAGAGTAAGATTTTTCTTTTGTGTTTTATATTGGCTACTGCTTTTATCTGACTGTGAATTTTTATGATCTCATGGCCTGATAGACCTGGAATAATTTCATAATCTACAACTAATCTAGATTTGTTGGTTAAGAAGAGATCTAATGTGTTGTTTAGTCTAGTTGGCTTTTTAATGATTTGATCTAAATCTCGGATGTGTAAAGTTTCTATGAAAAGCTCATTTATGTCCTTAAGTTTTTAGTGTTTATGTACGGTTAGTGTTTTCCAATTTATATCAGGTAAGTTGAAATCACCCATAATCAAAAAAAATATGATAGCCGATGAGCGCTGGAATATAAGATATAATTAATGCTTCAATTTCACACTAGTAACTATAACCTTGACACTTTAGTAAGGTTGAATATCTAATGATTATTTTTTTTTCTTTTTTTGTTACAAAGATTATATCAACTCACTCTGTTTGCATATCTATCTGTCTTGTAAAAGTTTGTCTAAGCTATTTCTCCGACACCTAATCTGAGGAAAATATAAATGATATTTCGCACAATTATTTCTTTTTCCTATCTATACAAGTATGAATAATAATTTAAAAAAACAACAACAATTAGTTAATTAAGTATTGGTAATTTATTGTTTTTTTAACTATCTGTAACCAGCGAAAGTAATTGTACTTGATTAAAGTGGTGGTATGAGCTGAATTAGTCCCCTTTATAGGTCGATGCTCTAAATTGAAACAAACAATATTTAACTATACAAGCTCTTCTAGTCACACGTACTTCCTAGCAGAGTGGTTAGCACTTAGGTCCGTGGAGGTGAGAGGTCCTTCTACCAAAGAGGTCAAGCCCCCCGGGCCCCAAAACAATGGAAGATTCCTAGCTACGCCCCTGTTATACATTATTTCATCCTTACCTCAGACCTATTAAAAAGAAAGCTGCCCTATCAGCTAGCCCTAAAACAGATGCATGCGTATGACTCATCTGGGCGCATCATAGACAGAAGGAGCCATATATATCAATGAAGATATCAATGGAGAAGTCTGTGACCTATTATAATGACTTTTAGTATAAAAAGTACAGTGTGTTTTTATGACTAGAAAATGCTTGCGTTTACGATCTCAAAAATGAAACTGTTTGCTTTAAAAAAAAAACAATAAAAGTAGCTGTTGCATTGAGCTCAATAGCTAAAATAAAACAAATATCATCATATATGATTATCAATCTCTGCGATAGTTTATGCGGTCTATACTAAACGGACGGAAGGAGAGATGGAATGCTCAAATGTTGTAGCGGCTTTTTTCTATATGGTGAGAACTAAAAATACATTGACGATCTGACCAATTGATACATTAGCTTTACTTTGGTGAAAAAATATTCCCTCCACACACATACCTATATAATGTGAAAAATCAATTGCAATAAGAAAGATATTTGTAAAAATAATATTTAAGGGAAGGAACTCCACACTTACAACTATATATCTCAAGAATTAAATAGTTGTTTTCCTTTTTAAAATAAACAAGGTTACAAAGACAGTTTGTGTTTACACACAAACTTAAAATCGGCCCCCGAAGTGGTCCACCTAGAGACAGACGGACAGATCTAGACATTGGTAGAGGATAGAACATATTAGGCTGTAAAAAAATATACTTAAAAATAATCAAAAAAATGTATATCTGTTTTACAGGATGTGACTCACACAAAAAAAATGTAGAAATATATAATAAAAAAAAATTCCACTAGGTTTCGAACCCAGAACCTTCTGCGTGTTGAGCAGATGTGATAACCACTAAACTATAGAAAAAAGAACAACATATATGAAATCGTTGCTTATACTTTCAGTTTGATACAAACTAGATATAAGTCTAGCTAGATCTAGACCTAGTTTTAGATCTAAATTTAGATTCAAGATCTAAGTTTAAGCCTAGATCTAGAAAAAGAACTCATTCTCTAAGTCTAAAGGCTAGATCTAATCTAGAGTCTAGAGTTAGATATATGTCTAAGTCATTCTAAGTCAAAGTCTGTCTATATCTAAGTCTAAATCTAGATCTAGAGTAAGATCGAAGACTCTAAATCTATTATATATCTATGTTAAGATCTTGATATAGAATCTTGATATAGAAATAGAATCTACTATATCAGAACTAGAACTCGTATATAGATCTTTGTAGATCTGGCCTCTATTTATTGTAACTTAGATTAAGATTGTTGTCAAGTGTATAGCCTAATGAGGATATGTGAAAACTGCGCGGTAAAAAGTAGTTTTTTTTATTTTTTAAACTTACAATTGAAACGAAGGTCATATCAAAATTCTTTTAAAAAATAATATTTGAAAAAAATTTCTATTCAATGAGTTAGTTAATTAATAAAAAATATATTTTATAATGATCCATTTACACTTTTACCATTGTGACCTTAGATGCATATATTTTGTACCAATCGCGAATTTATGAATGAAGTTGTTTTATTAGTGAAAAAGCTTGTGAACTTTTTAATAAGATCTACTTCCATTTTAGTTGTTCATTTAAAAGTGGTGTATTTTTTTTTAAATATGCTTGCCTATATAATTTAAAAAATTAGATGGTTCACTTTTGGAAAAGAAAAAAGTTGCCGTTGCATCAGAACTTTTAATGATCTAAAATATCGTGATGTCCGATTTTCATTTTCTCTTCTAGTTTCTGAGATCTAAACGGGACGACGGACAGACAGACCACACAAAACTAATAACGTCTTTTCCCCTTTCGGAGGCCGCTAAAAAAAATCAACAGTAATTAATTGATCGGCTGATCGGTAGAGCCATGGTCTTTCTAACCGGGGTCCCGGGTTTGAATCCTGATAAAGACTAAGATTATTAATTTTTGGATCTTTGGGCGCCTCTGAGTTCACCCAGCTCAAATGGTTACTGTTACGTGCGCATCATAGTATAAATACGGAATTGGCGTATGCGTGTTGAAAGGAGAAAAGAACTAAAATAGAGGAAGTAAAACAAAATAATGTTAATTTAAGTGTTAATTTTAGATTAAATTAATAATAAACTATGATTTTGTCGTTTTTGGTGTTAATGTATTGCTAAATAATTTCATCATATAATAAGACATAACAGGTACTTGGAGAAAGTAAAGGCGGTAGATCGTTGTGCAAGCCAAAAAACACCCTTTTTAACAGTGGGCAACAGAAACAGATAAGCTTTACATCATCTGTTCTATATATTGTAATGTCTGAAAGGGGAACTTTACTTAAAATAATTGACTTAATTAGTTACTTGTTTTTATTGATTCATACTACTCAAATAAATAATTGTGCATAGTTTCAGTTTGATCCTGCATTGGGTGCAAGAGAAATTACGTTAACAAACTTACCTGAAAAACATAGAGAGTGATTTTATAAAAGCTTTGTAATATTTTTTTTTTACCAGTGAGACTTAGTTACACAGAGCACAGAACCTGTTCTTGTAGACTACATCGGTAGAGTTATCTAGTACTTTAATATACGTTTCAAGAGATTGTTCTTCTGTAGATAGGTCAGCCTCACACAAGTACTCGACAGTATTATTGTCTTGGTAGTGAGATAGACAGGTACGTTCAATAGGAAAATATTTCTTTTTCATAAAACATCCCAAATCAAGTCTAATATTTTTTCCAGGAATTCCTCTCCATCCAGTTTACCAATGTGG
Organism: Biomphalaria glabrata; assembly: GCF_947242115.1. Taxonomy (NCBI): domain Eukaryota; kingdom Metazoa; phylum Mollusca; class Gastropoda; family Planorbidae; genus Biomphalaria; species Biomphalaria glabrata. The sequence continues at coordinate 11,879,589 of NC_074712.1, read as the reverse complement.
TTACTTCTATCTTTCTTCAAGACATAACCAGGACCATCAGATAAATCGAGATAATGATGTGCAACTAATATATTCAGGCATCATGTATCAGACTTCTCACAGGAAGGATTTCTGCAGTGACAGTAGCTACATTCATATTGCGATAGAGATTGATTTCTCTCTTTTCCAACGTCAGCGATGTCTGTACCATTGCATCTTAAAGTACACAGACTTAGCTTAAACTCTAAGGGGGACAGTTGGCCTTTATCCCAAGCGAAATGTTTTTCCAGGTTCACAATAAAGTTGCACAATTCACCAATCACATTTCTAGAACTGTAAAACAACGCTACGTAAAGTTTGAATACTAGCACACAAGCCCCATCTTTAGATTGGTTTAATTATGCATGGGTCCTTATATTATGGAAAATAAAAACTTTGTTTATAATTAAAGGAAATAAGTAAAATGCCTTTGAACTACTGTCATATTTCTTAAAACTATTATTGAAAGTCTTTTACAATGATATTTGTACCCACTACACATTTCATCTTCTAGTTTTGATTTTAAAGTAACAACCTTTGAATTTTTTTTTTTAAAGTTTTCTATTAAGTTTAAGTAAAATGAAATACTGATCAGTTTCTTTTGGTATTTTAAAATGTCTCTGAACTGAAATAATGTATGATTTCCATGACTGGAGGCGTGGTGATCGAGTTACTAAAGGGTCTCCCTGTTTGAATCTAAGTGAACACTGGAATTTACAATATCGGGATGTTTTTATTTTTTTTTTTTAATTTTTTTAGGGGGGGGGGGGCGGTCGCCCCGATTCCTCACAATTCGGGTGCCTTAGATTAGTTGGGGAGATTTCAAGGATCTTAAACCAATAGGTTGTTTTTACGTCACAGGGCTTAACGTCATGGCAATGAGCTATTGGTCTCCACTGCCCACAGGTTGCTGCGTCGCAGGTCAGTGTTGAGGCATTCTATATCGAATGGTCTCGGTTAGACTCGCAGGAGGGGAGTGCGGTAGATGTAGTCAAAAGAATCGGGCAAACAACCAAATAGGGAAGGCGACGTAAATTACTAATTGGTTAAAATAAAAATAATTAGTATATATTATTAAGAAAAGTAAAAATAAAATACACAAAGTGTTTTTTTCAATAAAATCAGACACAACAAAAGCTCGCTTAGTCTACCACAACAATCCAGTGACCGAAAACAATCGTAAGCAGTGAGAGATGAATGTTACTGATATGCGCTACCCAATGTATGCATCAGGGGCTCGATGGCCGAGTTGGTAAGCGCTTTGCTTCCGAACCTCGGATTCTTAAGGCGCCCCTGAGTCCACCCAACTCAAATGGGTAAAGGCGGTTGGTCGTTGTGCTGGCCACATCACACCCTGCTCGTTAAACGTCAGCTAAAGAAACAGTAAACCTTAACACCATCTTCCCTTTAGATTGCAAGGTCTGAAAAGGGGAACTAAGCCAGACGTCAATGAAACAGTTATAAATGTTGAAACACAGTATACACAATTTTGTCTCACATGTTAAAAACAACTATTCTAGAGATTTATGTACCATTGACAAGTAAAGTGATTGTCTTTGGAGCGGCGTGATGATTAATCATGTAAGAAAAAAAAATACCTTAAGAGATTTTGTTAACTCTGAAGGAAGAGCACGCGCTACACGGTATCCTTTCCGCCAAGCCCTCCTCATTAGCATCGTACGCAGCAGCGTTCATTACCATTCATTGCTACGTCATTGGCCACGGGGAAAGGGCTTAGAGATCACGATAAATAAATGTGATTAAAAAATTATCTAGGTGTTGGGACCCTCTGAGGTTTGGCGAAATCTTTTCTTTTATCAAGGACTTATGGATCGACTCTATTAATTTGTAGATTTCGTGTCGATTTCATTAATATTAAATAACCACTGCCTTTTAATCTTGTTACACAATGTGTAGAAATATCTATATAAAATAAAACATTCTTAGTATTTTTTTATTATTTTTTTTTGCAAAAAACTTTTTTGTGCTTTTAGCTAATACACCTGAAAAAATAACACAGATAAATCATATACATTTAATTATTTTTTTTTAGAAACAAAAATAATTGTATACATGTAAAAAGAAATGAAGATGCTGAATAAATTTTAACTTTTCAAAAAAAAAAGGTTTTAATGTATTTTGTTAAAAATGACAAAAAGTAAGTTGCACCTGAGATCCAACTGAATATGACAGGCGGACAGACGGACATTTGGGCAAACTTAATAGCGGCTTTTCCCCTTACGGGGGCTGCTAAAAAACTAAGAGACGCGTAGGACGTAATCATCTTCTTTTTTTTTGAAGTAACGTCTGTATTATATAAAATAAGATGATAATTATTTTAGAAGAGTATAGAAATCTTTTTTTGGAATACCTGAGTATTGTTGAGCGCTAATCGGATCAATTAAACACTAAACAAATATATCAAATATTTAGGAATAACTATTAACAATTATTGTAATGGAAAAATAATACCAAGCACTTCCGTAGGGACAGATAGCACAGAAAATAATACCAAGCACTATCGTAGGGACAGATAGCACAGAAAATAATACCAAGCACTTCCGTAGGGACAGATAGCACAGAAAATGTTGAGGTAAAACACATTACTGTTAAGGTTTGTGACGATAAAACGTTTTTTTTTGACAGAAGGCTATACAAACCTTTAGGAGGTCCAAATCTTTGCTTTGTTTTCTTTATATGTGAAACACACATCTTTCATAACAATTTGTAACGAAAACAGATCAATTAGTAATGTTTATTGTTTATGGACAGATGATTCTGTCGCTAAAGACCAACAATAATTGCTATTGTTACAAGAAATTACCTTTTTATTATCAATAAAAAGGGCATACAATAGGGTATTTTCTGAATATGGAACACTATAAATAATCATTTATCTCCATACATAGTGTACTATTCAAGAGTGTTTGCAGATATCAAATTTAAATACTGCAAGAACCTTAGTAAGCGAATACATTCAATGGCACAATTACTTGACGAACGCATTTATATTACTTTAAAATATAACAAATAACTTCTGATTTAAAACCATGGCCTATAAAAATGTATACACAGTCTTTATTCTTACTTTTTATCTCAACAAATAAACGTTGTTTTTTTTTTTTTTTTTTTTTGTAAATTATTAATTAATTAAACAAAAAAAAAAACAACACATATAATATCTAATATATCATTTTATTTCGTCAAGCAACCTTTAATATGTGTCAAGTAGCAGCCTAAGCGTCTACTTTTAATTCTACTTGGCCATATCCTAGCAAATAACTCCACCTATATTCCAGAATTAAACTTGCCATCCAAATAATTAAATGTCTGGCTTACATAAAAGGTAATAGGAGTGGGAGAGACTGATGTCACGACTTGGAGGAAGTGGCTTGTAAACGATTCAAAAGACGGCACCTCATACAGTTAAGTTGTAGACAAGTCACTTTTGAGTTGTGGAATCAACACTACTAGTCGACCAACGTCGTAGCATACGCCGCTATTTTGCAGGGCCTCTGCAACCTATGCGACCGCAGTAAGCCCAGCTTTTTAATAGGACCCGTGCTAATTCTAGGTGTAAATTATTAAATTAAACCATTTTATAACTTATAACAGATTAATTGCGGCCTACTGGAAAACTCCTGAAATAGCTAATATACGAAAAAGTTCATAAACTCTTCAGAAATTTTAAAAATCTTTTGAAAACTCAAACAAATCTCATAAATCTATAGACGAAAATTGTCATTTTGGTGTGTCATTCAGTATAGAAAACGCCGATTATACGCTATTTAAAAAAACGGCAATATGGAATTCCCCCTAATTGTGGGATCTGGTTAAAGGAGCTTTTCGCGCTTCAAACTAATGGAGTTCAACTATTCTTGTAGATAGATTGAAACATTTGGTATATCTGGCAATTGAGCGTAATCTATGTAGGAAATATAATTTCAGCTTTATTCTTATCACATTATGGAAGATAATGACTATATGTACAATGTATGTATAATCTATATGATTGACTTACTTTATTATTGGTTGAATGTATGCTTAAATTCTCATTTAATGCAGTTAACAGTTTCATATTAATATTAAAATAATAAAGATCAATTTGGTGAAACTTTTACAATGACGAATTCAACTTAATTTTCTAGCAGAAGTTGACATTGTATCAGTGACTAAAAAATGTCAATAACAGTATTTAATTGCTGCGGCTTCAACAAGCAGTTTTCAAGATAAATTTCTATGCTTAGGAAAGCATCGCAGTTTAGGCCTAAGATGACCTGCTGGTATTAGACATTTCTGACATAGAAAATTAAATCTTAAGTAAATCACTGTCCAACCACTTTAGTCAATAGACAATGAGAAAACTATTCTAAGTCTGCTGTCATCAATTATTAAATGTATATTTAAGAAAATATATCTGTTGAAATGAATTAAAAAATAATAACTTTAAACTTTTTTTTGAAGTAAGCGATATATCGGTTAATGCTAAGATGGGCTTACTGTTTTAGAATCGGCCATAAAAACAATAGGGAAATTTTTCCTTCACAACATGATTTTTGTTATGTAGAAAAAATGCATAATATGGCCATATAAAATATTAATGGTACACATTGCAGCCAAAGGAAGATTCAGATTATTAATCTCTTATAATTTTATCACCGATCTTATGTTGTTTTTACATTTTATAATGTAAGTTATATTACTTAACATTGAACATTTAGGATATGATGAATTATAAAATGTAATTAAATTTATCCAAAGAACTTTGCAAAGTTAGAATTAGCTCTTTTTAATTCTTTTCACTCTTCCGACCTTTAATTGTTATGTCCCTTTAGTTTCATGTCCAGTAAGTCGGTACAGACATCCAGTCCTCCGTTTGTATTGATATCGATCATGATAAGTTCCTTATTGTCTGTTATTTATACTTCAGTCACGTTGAGATTTATTGTTATTATCACTTCCGGTGGTATAACTGAATCATTAATGGTCATCAGGTAATCTGTTTGGTTAAAACTTACAAACTTACACACAAGTATCTGGCTAACATGTAGACGGTTTCTTTCATATGGTCTGGAGTATCTAGTTTCTAAATGATACGTCCAAATGTCCATATGAAATAAAACATTTTCTAACTCATTTTGATAAGTCACCACATGTTTAAGAATTTCTTCTCCTTCGTTGTACATGTAAAAGTATACGAATTTAGTTTGACTGCTTAAGTCACACAGATTTTGCAAATACAATTTACCGAGCACGGACTCTCTTAGAATGACAACTGGCTCAAGTTGAACAAAATCTGTGGGTGATAGATTTATAGGAAAAAAAGGTCTCATTAGATTAGTAATTATGTTCTGTTCAAATTGTGTTCTTGACATAGACACAGGGGCCACAACAGTTCCTTGAGTGGTGAATATGACTTGTGATTTATTTCCCTTAACATTCTCTAATCTGCAAGGATCATTGCCTTCTTTGAGCACAGTGGCAATTTTATATTTGCTATCAAGTAGTTGAAGTTCAACTTCAATCTGTGATATAAAATTACAAAAAAAATAATATGCATGTAAAAACAAGACTGCATTAATTAATGATTTTCGTAAACGGGTTTTACACTGGAAACGATTATATTAACAAGAAAAACATTTTAAGTAAAATATATTCTAAAAAAGCACCTTTTTTATACAATTCTGTTTTTATTTTTGTAACTAGTGAATGCTAGATAAAAAAACAAGTAACACATTTATCCCTCTCCTTTCTCCTCCCCTTATCAACGAAAAAGGATCCTGTTTAGGCGAATGTATAGCGAATGTATAGATCTACTAGAATTTACACTATTGCCGTGACAGACCTTTAGATCTGGATCTAGAAGACATGCGCGAAATTTTCCTAATCATTTGTTTAAAATGTCAACAAATACGGAAATACCCAAAAATGTTTAGTATGCTCAAGATGTATATTTTCAAGTTTTCTAGCTAAAATTTATTTTTAGCTGCCCGAGAGAGAAATAGACACCATTATTTTTGAGGTATCTGTCCGTCCGTTCTTCCAGTTTATATCTCGTAAACTAGCGCTGTAACTGTAAGATGTACACGACCTTGCCTTGTTTTTCATAGTATCACAGCACATCTTACAAGAGAGTACAAAGCTTCTAGATATTCAGGGACAGACTGGTTATATGGGTGAATGACATGAGGTCCGACACCCGATTGGCCACCGTGAATGCCGAATGGGCCGCTAAGAGGCAGCATATTCCTTACCACATTGTAAGAGGTATTAATATTATCTTCTAATGTCAGAATAGGTCCAAGTTTTATCTTTCTTAAAAGATTAAAAAAAACAACAACTGAACAATGTTAAAACTAACGCATTTTCGATTTAATGTTATAGCCTGTATCATGGGCGTAGCCAGGATTTTTTTTCGGGGGGGGGGGGTTTGGAGGGGAATTTTTTTCTCCCCGCCCCGACCCCCCCCCCCCCGCGAATTTTTTTTTATATGTATTTATGTGTATGTGTGTGTGTGTAAATAATCTTTATTGCATTCTGACACTTCATTCTTTCGGAAGACGTTTATTGTGCCCTAGAATAGGTTCTTCCATAAGTTAGTGGAAAAATTGTAGATTCCCCGCCAATATTAGCAAGGGGGTCTGGGGGAGCGCTAGGAGCTCCGCCAGCGCGGGGCGAAGCCCCGCCACCAAGCACTTTTTCTGACCCTCCCGCGCCGTTTGGCGCATTTGCCGTCAAGCTGTTTCTATAAAATTGTAGATTCCCTGCCATTACTAGCAATGGGGTCTGGGGAGCGCTAGCGCGGGGCGAAGCCCCGCCGCCAAGCACTATTTCTGGTATTGAAAGCCAACAAAATGCATATTCTGAAGTATCTACAGTGCATTTTCCTGCTATTAAAAAGTTTTATTTCAAAAACCTAATGTGCTATTCTTACTGACTTAGACCCTACCGCGCCGTTCGGAGCATTTGACGTCAAGCTGTTTCCATAAGAATCTGTCACTGGTAATGTCTGAAGCCTCTTTCCACCTGCCATGAGGACCTCAATGAATGAGTGGCGTCAAGTTATACTAGAATATCGTTGCAACTCTTCTTATGCGTAATTCATTTTGTCGGAGAACATGTCCCGCAAACCTTATGCGTCGTTCTCTCACAATCTTACTAAAGGGTCGACTCCCAGTTCGGCATAGGATTTCCTTGATTTAAACCCGATCTCTATAACAGACTACTAAAATCTGTCTAAGCCATCTTTGTTGAGCCACAATTAGTGTTTTTCAATTTCGGCAGATGACTATTCACTACAGTTTATTAAGGGAACCCTGCCACTGGTAAAATGTGTAACCACTCTTGAATACGCTCTTGGAATTAATTGACTGTAGTTTGCTTAAGATTTTATATCGAAAAGAGAAGTTTTATCGTCAAAATAATCTGTTGGGGGTTTTCCACCTTAAAATGCTCTGTAGGGGGATCTTAAACTCAAAACCATCTGGAGGTTTTTTTAGCATTTTGAGTGCGTAATTTGCTTTTTTTCTTACACTGAAGATGTATTTTTTAGCCTCAAACCCCCCTGGCTGGGGGTTTAAACTCAAAACTCCTTTGGCTGCGTTCATAGATTTTAGTGTGAGTAATTTGCTTTTATTTATATTGAAGAGGTACTTTTTAGCTTCAAACTCCACTGGAGGGGAGTTTAAACTCAAAAACCCTTTGACTACACTCAAAACATTTTGAGTGCATAATTTGCTTTGTTTTTATTATTAAAGAGGTATTTTTTACCTTCAAACCCCGCTGAAGTGGGGTTTAAACTAAAAACTAAGTCAAAACCCATTTAGATACGCTCATAACATTTTGAGTGCGTAATTAACTTTTTTTTATATTGAAGAGGGGGTTTATCGTAAATTTTGGAGGGGGTTTTAAAATCAAAATCTTCCTTAAAACTGTGCTCTTGTAATGAGGGGATTTTCATTAGCATTTTTGTTTTGTTTTGTTTTATAGAAGAGGGGGGGTTAACTGCAATAACCCCAAGTAGGGGGTTTAAAACTCAAAACCCCTAGTAGGGGGTTTTAAACACAAAACCCCTGGTAGGGGTTTTTAAACTCGAACCCTCCTGGTAGGGGGTTTTAAACTCAAAACCCCCTAGTAAGGGTTTTTTAACTCAAAACCCCATTGGTTGTGCTGGGGCAATTGATGGTTTAGTATTAAAAACTCACATAAAATAAACAAAACCAAAGCAAAAAATCATTCACTAAATTCCGATCCCCCCCCAAGGGGGGGATTTCATTTCGGGGGGGGGGAGGGTTTGAACCCCAAAACCTCCCCCCCTGGCTACGCCCATGGCCTGTATCTTTTTACCAAGATTCTTTTAGGCTTCAATAAACTTATAGAACACACAACAAGTGATCAACAAATAACAAAATGCCCATAGTTCCAGATAGACATACATTTTGTTTAAAAAAATTGGCAGGAATTTTAAAAGGACAAACAATGTTTTCGGTATATTCTCAAAGAGAATTGGATGCTCAACAAATTGCCTTAAGCCCCTTCCTCTCTGTCTAACCATTTTATTTTCTCATACAAACTAACGAGTTGTTTTTTTTTCCTGGTGAGCGTAAATGACCTCAGTGAGTTACGGGACTTAAGTTTGGATTTCTCGATTGAGAGGTTGAGGATTGTGTTTTTTAATATTTGAAGTATTGTAAAAGTAATTATTTTACCGGGATTACTGATTCGTTACATCCGGATGGTACTACGCCGAGAGGTCAATAATCAGAGAGATAATGGCAACTGGGAAACGATGATTTGTTTTTTGTTTCAACCCCACGTTATAACAAAATGTTGAGTATTTGCAGTCCAGATTGTAAGGTAATGCCTGGGCAAATTTCTTGCACCCAGCACGCCCATTGTATGATGTTACTTCACTTGTACGAGAGAAGCACGGCGGCTGAGTGGAAAACAGCTTGGATTCCGATTCGTGGTCCCGAATTCAAACCCTGGTGAGGAATGTGATCTTTATGGCGCACCTGAGTCCACCCAGCTATAATGGGTACCTAGCATTAGTGTGAAAAAAAAGTAAAGGTGGATAGTGGTTGTGCTGGCCACATGACACCATCACTAACGGTGGGACACAGAAACAGGTGACCTTTAATAATCTGCCCGAAATGTCTGAAAGGTGATCTTGTTTTTTCACAAGGCGCAGATAACAACCAGATAACCATAAAGAATAAATCGATTTTACATCTGCCAACTATCATGTAACCTTAAACAATAAATCGATTCCACATCTGCCGATATTCAATGCTCTTGTTTTTTAAATTTGCTCCTAGATCAACAAAATTTTTAAAAAATGTGTAGAATTTAAACTTGGAGAGAAAAAACTACACATTTTTTACTATCATACATTAGTATGTCGGTTAAAAAGCTGCTTATAAAAATAATTTAGTTGAAAATTAACCGCAGTAGTTTCGATATTGAAAGGTGCTTAGTTGTACTAGACACAAGATAAGTATTAACATTTTAAAATTTCTTATTTTTGCCTCCATCTCAAATAGAAAGAATTATTAATGATCAGTAAATGAATGAATGAATTATTGTCCTCATCGGCTTTTAAGTATCTATTTGAAAGTATCTTTTAAAGAGCTATAACAAGAAGAGCTTAGAAATTTTGATAAAAACGTTAATGTACAAAGCATATACCTTTAAAAAAAATTACACTTACTTTATTTTATATCACCCGAGATAACAAAAAGCTAATTGTATTTTGCAATAACTAAAAAAAATATAATATTGGATATCAAAACAAAGTATAATTGTGTGACAACTAGATCTATTCTGTGTGTTTAAATACATTTACTTACATGTAATGTAAATAACTGAATCAATTGAATGTGAGAGAAATTCTTTTGAAATTTTAACCAGGTCTTGTAGTCGTCTTCATTGTCGAGGACAAACATCATATTTAGATTGTATTCGATACCGACAACATCCTTGATGATTTCCACACACTCATCATCTCTTAGATGTTTACCTTCAGTACAATAAATTTGTAAACAGCTGCCCTGTGGGAAAAATACAATTACCAATACTGCATTTTGTAATTATTAAGGACAAAATTGAAAAATTGACAATTTACTATTTGGCTGTCCAGTTCATATTGGCAAGACAATTGCAAACTGGCTGGACATTTCGCAATATGGCTGGCCAGAACTCAAAATGGCATGAAACGGTCGGGCTATTTCAGCAGGAAATGGTCATGATGAGAAAAATGTTTTAATTTCTCAATACTAACAAAACCTATAAAATTACATTATTATTACTTACATCAGGGGCAGACCATTCAGGTTCCAAACATTCTGATTGATTGGTTTTATTTTTATGCTCTTTTTTGCTCTCCACCATGATTGATTCTGGGAAGAAATTCAACCCTATTGACCTTTGCAACTCCGGAAACTTGGATGGCATGTTTTGACGATTATGGCAGCCCTCTTTTATCAGGAGAAGGGGAAAGCGCTTCTGTAATGAAATAAAAGGCTAGACATGTGTATAATATATGGTGCTCTGGCTAATCTATACTTCCAGTGCGCGTGGAGTAATTCTTAAAGACAACCTTTGTGAATAAAGCTTAAACATACACTTTTATTATATAGAGAAACTAATGCAACATGTAAACGAGTTTTTTTTTTTTTACAAACCTTAATATCAACTCACTCTGTCTGTATAGTTAAAAACGTGTGCACGTTATTTCTCCAACACCCAATCTCTGACCAAGCTGAAATATTGCACAATTATTTCTTTTACCTGTCAACAAATTAATCATTATTAAAAATTAACTATTGTTTATTTATTATTTTGTTTGTTTTATCTCAAACAATGGAAACAAATTATATCTAACTGAAGTGTTGGTATAAGCCATTTTAAGCTGAGTTATACCCATTTATATGTCGCCGCTCTAAATGATAATGAATAATATTGTTATAACCTTGCCATCCAAGATAGTGCAGAAAGAAGGTGCACATTATTAGTGACTAGACTAGGAAGGATGTTGACATTATTAGGAGAGAACGATTTCCGCCGAATTGTAGTGCCGAGATGAAGATGCTGTGCTCAAGGCAGATGCCATATGCGTTTGTAATGTCTTCATGTACAAAATATCTTTGTCTCCTAGAGTCGTCTCCTTTCAGTTATTACTATATATAACAAGACAATCTACTCTAATTATAAGTATTTAACTAGCAGATTGGTTTGCAATGTGGTTATTCCCGAGTTCGAATTCAGGTCATTCCCTTTTTAAAAAAAATGCTTTTATAACCAGTTACAGCAAAATCGACCCAGATTCACTCCTTTCCATCAGTTGTCATAAATGTTAGAGAAAAGTGTTATGATCCTAGATTATTGAGAAAGCAAAAAGCATGAAATAGCGCTATGTGTGTAAAAATTGGTAAATATTTTTTTTACAAGTATTATTATATTATATTATATTATATTATATTATATTATATTATATTATATTATATTATATTATATTATATTATATTATATTATATTATATTATATTATATTATATTATATTATATTATATTATATTATATTATATTATATTATATTATATTATATTATATTATATTATATTATATTATATTGCAAGTTCTTATTCTCCCTCGTTATTGTTATTTTCCTACTCAAGCGGGCTTAGCAGAAATTATTATTATCTAGTTTATTGATTTGTTTCATTCAAAATGTTTTGAATCATAAGTTACGTTTATTAACCTTAAAAGGTGAAACTTTTCATGCAAAATAATGGGCTTTGTTGCGTTTCGTTTCTTTGATTAAAAACTAGAATCATAAATTGGGCCGGAATTAACTTTTTTCTTATTTATCTTTGCATTTACGGTTCGCTTTTTAAATTAAACGGACATTATTATGCTATAATTTTATGTGTGCCTGATAGAGAATCAAATTCTGCACAAAAGTACGGGTAGTTGGGATATAACCCAATAAAGGCTACAAAAAGCAAAGACCTGAAATTAGCGATTGAAACTACACATTTAAAGTACTTTATTTGATGAGACTTTTATCTAGGATCTGTGTATTTTTTTAGGACTAGCTTATTTCAAGTACCCGGCATTTTCCGATACAGAATTCCATACACATTGATAATCGTAGTAAAAGAAAATTAATTTTAAAACTTTAATGATTTTTAATGTGTTTTTAAAAAGGTGTTACTGTAATCAATTTTATATATTCGTTATTTATGAATCTCACTTTCTATTTTGTGTCTGTTTTAATTTCTTAATGCTTTCTTGAGTTAAGCGGTCGTGTTTTCTCCTGATGTTTACACCTGATTTCTCTTAACAGTCGTTGTGAGACATTGGTCAAAATAATGCTAACCTTATAAATATATAAAAAAAAAATCGCATGTGAATATATGAATGAATTTGTTTTAGATAAAGTCCAATAATTTTAGTTGCTTTGATTGATCTCACACATGCCATGGACCTTGTCACAATAGTCATAGATCTATAAAATCTAGTTATAATCTGTAATCTATATAATCATAAATATTCATGTTGAAATCAAATTGTAACTATAGAATCAGTAAAGATCTACTTCTAGAATATAGATCTAGGATATAAATGTGGTAGAAACAGAATCTAAGATAATAAGAATTTATTGGCACTCTAGGCAGTCTAGATATAGAGTTTTAGACAGTCTTGAATTCAGGCTAGATTTAAGTGTAGTACATTATATAAACCCATATATACGCTGCCTTCGTGGACCTTACAAGGACCATGATCTCAAAATCGCATTCAACGAATTTGAAAACGATCTCGCCCCTTTCTGTTTATCTATAAACCTTGGGAAAGCAGAAGTAATGTTCCAGAAGTGACCCAATAAAACCTACTCAGCCCTAAAGATCAACGTAAATGGTCGTCCCCTTCACGTGGTAGACCACTTCACATATCTAGAAAGCATAGTATTGAATGGCACCTCGCTTTCAAGGAAGTAGAAGCCAGTAGTGGTTTTTGACGCTTTCAGGATTAAGTGGGCGGAATAGATCGCTCCATCTCTAAACAAAAAAAGTGTTTACCAAGCAGTAATTCTCTCAACCCTTCTATATGAATCTGAGACATGGGTATTATACATAAAACAACTAACACTACTTAACGCTTTCACCAAAAATGCTTGAGCTCCATCATAAACATACGGTGGCCAGACAGCAATACAAACAACGATGTCCTTGCGAACGCCTGTATGGAGTAGTCTAAAGGGACTTCTTATGGTCCGAAAGCTAAGCTGGAAAGGACACGTACCCCGTATGGGGTATTTAATAAAATACTCTGAAAGACACAAAGATAAAGGCACATTCCTCGTCCCATATGCTAGGACAAATTTGTACAAATACTCCTTCTTCCCTAGTGCTATTAGAGCATGGAATGGGTTGCCTGAGCTAGCCAGGAAAACCAGTGACTTGGCAGAATTTAAGTCATTGGTTAATATGCATGACTAAATGCATGACGCGTATGACGTAATCATCTTCTTTTTTAAAGTAACGTCTGTATTATATAAGATAAGAAGAACGTATGCCAAAAACAGTATTTTTTGGTGAGCGAGACAGACAGCTGGAGGTCACTCACAAAGGCCGCGGAATGCATAATTGAGACCAAAAGGAAATCCACTGCCGAGGACAGACGCAGACGATGAAAAACAAAATCTTAATCGACCACAGGCGACAATGGTTATATGCTTGCCCTGGTTGTGGATAAATGTGTTGGATACAGCTGGGGCTGCGTATCGATGGGAATATTGCATTCGAGATCTTCATGAATCTTCGGACTGAATGACAAGCCTTATTATTATTATATTGGCGTTGAAAAGTAGATCTAAAAGTAGAAGTATATTTAATATTGTATAGACAGTAGATCTACTGAGTCTGATCTAGACTAGCTATATAATTATTCTAGATCTAGATACAGACTCTATATAATATAATCTAGATAGTAGATGTAGGCGTATCCTAATTAATGGACTTTAGACAGGTAGAGCTAGATCAACCAATGAAATTGAAGCTTTCAACTAAAATAAGTCTAAATGAATGAATTATTAGTATTTTTCTTAGAAAGGGGGGGGGTCTGGCTGATTATTTTAAAGGGAAAAATACGAAAAGTGGGTGGTAGGCTCTAAAAAGGCTGAAGAACAATGATCTAGATCAGGGGTGGGCCAATTACGACACGAGGGCCACTTGCGGCCCGCCGGAGTGTTTTAAGCGGCCCGCAAACACCTACAGAAATCAGGTGTACCCACAAATTATATACAAAAAAAAAGCAAATATATTAAAAATAAAATAATTTTAAATATTTCTATATCATTGAAACTTCTGATTCTTATTATTTATGACGAAAAGGCTAAGAAACAATGTCTCTACATGTCATTCTAAAAAATTGAAAGTCATCGAAGACTATTCTTATCGGCAATACTTATGAAGAACTGGTTTAAAAGTGTTGAGTTGGATGGAACTAGATGGAAAGTGTAACAACGGATGGCCCCGTGCTTTGACAGAGAGAAAAAATAGTTTTAAATAAATGAAAGAACAGTATCCTTACCATAAACTATAAATAGGAAAAGTTAGCGTTAAGCTGCATTGACTATCAAACTTATTATTGACTAAATTATCTCAGTGATAAAATGTATCAGAGATAGGGGTATTAACCACAAGGTAGTTCCGAGAAGTAGGACCCTACTTAAAGATTTGGAAACTAAACGTTCCGATGTTGGATACCACACAAGAATCTGCTGGCTTAGCATGGGTAAGGTATTAAGAGGAACATTAGATCAAATGTTTGATTGAACCTTAAAGGGCATTAACTGTGACCTTGTTACTAATATTTCTAATGAAGAGCGGAAAACAGACTTCATGTTTTGCTTGATCATGATTCTTTGATTGTGAAATTTGAGGGCAAATTTTAAGAACTTGGAATCAGTTTTCAAAACTCTCAGCTCAGCATTAAGGGCAAACGTTTATTTAGCTCGAGAGGACATACTTCGAAGCAAATTATGACATGGAGTTCCATTGCAGTCGGTTCTTCCGCGTGAGTTTTATGGGTGCCAAAATATTGTATTTCCACACTTTAAAAAACTCTGCTGCTAAATTTTCACAATAATTGGGGCCACATTCACTGTGTATACGCATCATGGGCGTAGCCAGGATTTTTTTTTCGGGGAGGATTTTGGATCCCCCCCCCGACCTCCCCCCCCCCCCCCGCGAAAAAAATTTATATATATATATATATATATATATATATATATATATATATATATATATGTGTGTGTGTGTGTGTGTGTACATAATAAATCTTTATAACATTCTGACCCTTTTGGAAGACGTTTATTGTAGACTCCTCGCCCTTGCTAGTAAGGGGGTCTGGGGGAGTTGGCAGCGCTCCCCCAGCGCGGGGCGAAGCCCCGCCGCCGAGCAATATTTCTGGTATTAAAAGCCGCCGAGCACTATTTCTGGTATTGAAAGCCAACAAAATGCATATTCTGAGGTATATACAGTGCATTATCTTGCTATTAAAAAGTTTTATTTCAAAAACCTAATGTGCTATTCTTACTGACTTAGACCCTCTCGCGCCGTTCGGCGCATTTTCCGGCAAGCTGTTTCCGCAACTCTTATTTTGCGTAATTCATTTTGTCGGAAAACATGTCCCACAAAACCTCATGCGACGCTCTGTCACAACCTTACTAAGGATTCGACTCCCAGTTCGGCATATGATTTCTTTGATTTAGACCCGATCTCTATGACTGACTCCTAAAATCTGTCTAAGCCATCTATGTTGAGACACATTTAATGATTTTCAATTTCGGCAGAAGACTATTCACACTTAATTAATGGAGCCCAAGCCACTGGTAGAAATCTGTAACCTTTCTTGACTAAGCTCTTGGAATTACATGCCTGTATTTTGCTTTAGATTTTATACGGAAAAGGAAAGTTTTTTCGTCAAATCATCTGTTGAGGGGTTTTAAACTAAAAAATCTCTGGTTTTTTTTTTGTTTTGTTTTTAATTCAAAGCCCAATTTAGCTACGATCATAGAATTAGGTGACTGTAGTTTGCTTTAAAATAATATTGAAGAGAGATTTTCATCTCTAAACTTCTGTAGGGGAATTTTAAACTCATAACCATCTGGAGGGGTTTTAAAATTTAAAGAAAAAGCCATCTGGAGGAGAGGGATTTAAACTCAAAACCCCTTTGGCTACGCTCATAGAATTCTGAGTGTGTAATTTGATTTTTTTTTTTATTGAAGATGGGCTTATCGTAAATTTTGGATGGGGTTTTAAAATCAAAATCTTTCTCAACTGTGCTGTTGGAATTTGGGGATTGTTGTTTGCATTTTTTTTGTTTTGTTTTATTGAAGAGGGGGATTTAACTGCAAAAACCTCTGATAGGGGGTTTAAAATTCAAAACCCCCTTTAGGGGGGTTTAAACTCAAAGCCCCCTGGTAGAGGGATTTGTATCTCAAAACCCCCTGATAGGGGTTTTTAAAATCTCAAACCCCCTGGTAGGGGGATTTAAACTCAAAACCCCCTGGTAGAGGGTTTTTAACTAAAAACTGCCTCGGCTGTGCTGTGGTAAGTGATGATTTAGTATTAAAATCTCACCTAAAATAAACAAAATGAAAGCAAAAATCAGTCACTTAAGTCTGTCCCCACCCCCTGCGGGGGGGGGGAAATTTCATTTCGGGGGGGGGGGGGTTTGAACCCCAAGAACCCCCTCCCCCTGGCTACGCCCATGATAGCATTGTGTATTGTTTGAAAATAAACAAGTGTAATTACAAGTCGATGCTAACTGACAGTTATTTGACAACAGTCACAAGGATAAGAACTAGTAAGCTAGTTCCACAGGTCCGGAAAATCATGCACGTGTGTAAACAATTAAATACTTCACATTAAGTACAACTGTACGTTTGTGGTGTAATGTTGTGATGTAAAAAAAAAAAGACAAAAACAAAATTTAAAAAAATATTCGTAAAATTAGTTTCAGAAATTGCTAGTTCTTGTTGTCCCTCAATTAGGAGTGTAAAAAAAATTATATATATATATATATATATATATATATATATATATATATATATATATATATATATATATATATATATATATATATATGCGACCCCCAATAAAAAAAACAATTTAATGCGGCCCTCTATAGAAAAAGGTTGCACACCCCTGATCTAGATCTATTTCTAATTGAAATACAAGACAGGTCCAAACTAATTGATACAAGTTCACATCGTATAAGCTTTTTAAAAGTATTATTTATGTTTTTTTTTGTTACAAAGCTTAGATCAACTATCCGTCTGGTAAAAAGGTTTGTAAACGTTATTTCTGCCATATAAGCTTTGTAAAATATTTATACTCGTATACTCGTACAGATTTACTATTGTTAGTCTGCTCTCAATCATGATTGAATCTAGGAACGAAGCGGGTGTATCTATGTCTAAGTCTGAAGTAAGTCTGCATCATTTCTTGGTTCAGCTTCACGTTTGTAGTTCCGTTCTCAGCATTGTTGCTAATTTTTTGCTATCTACATACTGAAGCACCCAATATATATTACAGAAAACTTTCTAATTAAATTTGATCAATCTGAAATGTAGAACACATGATAGAACGGAAAAAATCCGTGCACTTAAATAGAGGGTGATCTCCGAAACGGAGGTATTATAAGAAATAGAACATCAAGTGTCATCATAGAAAATAAAATAATTCAGAATTATGTTAAGATAATTTTTTTTAAAGGTTTTAAACCAGCTAAATAGAGATGAAATACTTTAAAAACAAAACAAATCTTATTCATGGGGAAAAAAATGTATATCTATGGCCAGATGTATCAGAACTGTAAAATGTATTTCCCTTTAGTAATATCAAACTTAATTAATTAATTAATTACATTTACGAACATTATTAAGGATTTATTCACACTTTGTTGGGAACAATGAATAATGGGGGTGGGGGAAATAACGTGTAAAAAAAATGTACCAGACAAACAGAATGGAAATGGCACAAGCTTTCTAATTTAAAAAAAAGGTTATAACTATATAAAAATCATGTCTAGGGCATCCATTTATTTAAATGAATCCTGCTTTAAGTTTAGGGGTATCATTTAGGCAGTTTCTTTATTATTTTGACAGCAGAAATGTTATTTGTCAAAAATTCGTGTATATCCTGACATAAATAGCTTTCGTGTTTATAGCATCAATAGTGATAATCATTGAAATTGAAGACTACAACCAAATACTTACGAAGTCACAGATAGCACAGAAAATGTTGTTGAACAACATATCCCCGTCACGGTCTCTCACAATAAAACTTTTACTTGACAGCTGAGCACATGCCTTTAAGAGGTCCAAATCTTGATATTCTTTGTATTTTAGACACTTATTGTTTATATCAACTCTAAAGAAAAAACAGACCAATTAGTAATTTTAATTGTTTATAAACAGATAATTTTTTCCTAGTGAATAACAACAGTAGCTACGGTTACAAGAACAAAAAAAACCTTGCCAACTTGTTTGTTATCAAATGGAAAAGGAAAAAAAAAAGTTTCTTTTCTGTATATGACATACAAAAAAATAATAATAAATCTCCATACAGAGTGTAAAGTATGTTAGCATCTAAATAGTTCAAGCGCATACCTAAGTAAAAAGATTCGTTCAATGGCACACCTACTTGATAAAAGCATTCATATAACTTAACTATCACAAACACGGGCGTAGCCAGAGGGGTTATGGTTATACATATTGTTACGTTCTTCTCAATCAGGCCTTCTTTAAACACTGATAAACACACAACACATCTAACACAAGAACGTGACAACAAGAGTATCCAGTGATAACGTGGCGGTTTAATGACAGATACATTAACAGCCAATAAAACACTATTGGCTACACCAACTTGAAATGCTTTAACACAATAGATCTGACTTACTCTACACATCTCTCTCTGTCTACTTCTAGACTTGTAAAGCTACATTTTCAAGAACTCACTTTGTAACACACCGTCCTTACTGCCCTGCTGTCCTGGACTTAACTCTCCTTTTCTGCTACTCCGCAGAATAATATTTATATATATATATATATATATATATATTGTTATAACCCTATTCTCTTCTTCCCTAAACAGGTCAAGCAAGAAGTAAAGGAAAGATCACTCTCTTATTTCTGCGGATAGTCACCCCACGAAAAAAAACAAAATAGGGTGGGGAGAACACGTTTTCACAGCTCGCTACGGATGGCTGCGCGCCGGACTGTCAAACCCTGCCCGCTCCCATCCCATGCGGGAGGTTTGGACTAGGAAGTAAACTATCGTCAACTCTGAAGGAACATCCGAAACATGTAAAACATTTTACAAACACTAAATAGCAGGGCCGGACTTAAGCACAGTGGGGCCCTATTCGAAACGGATTTCGCGGGCCAAGTTTGGGTAGGGAAGCGGACAATACTTAAAATTTAAGAGTTTGTATTAGAAAATAAATTCGTCTATGCATTTTATTCATTCTTTACTAGGTACAGAATTACTTTACCTTATCTTATCTTATATAATACAGACGTTACTTCAATAAAGAAGATGATTACGTCCTACGCGTCATGCATTTAGTCATGCATATTAACCAATGACTTAAATTCTGCCAAGTCACTGGTTTTCCTGGCTAGCTCAGGCAACCCATTCCATGCTCTAATAGCACTATGGAAGAAGAAGTATTTGTACAAATTTGTCCTAGCATATGGGACGAGGAATGTGCCTTTATTTTTGCGTCTTTCAGAGTATTTTATTAAATTTTGTTTATGTATTTGAAGATTATGGTTCAGTGTTTTATGTATAATTGCTACTTTACTTTTGAGTCTTCTGTCCTGAAGGCTTTTTAAATTTAGTGATTTTACTAATGGTGTTACTCTAGTCAAATGGGAATATTCCTTTGTTATGAATCTCACTGCTTTATTTTGTGTTTGTTCCAGTTTCTTAATGTTTTCTTGAGTTGAGGGGTCCCAAACGGAGGATGCATATTCTATTATTGGCCTAACCAAGGTTAAATAACATTTTAGTTTTATGTTCTTATTTGATTTATAGAAATTTTTTTTAATAAATCCTAATGCTTTGTTGGATTTTTTTATAGTTTTCATCAATATGTGGATTCTATGACAGTTTTTCATTTATCATAACACCTAGGTATTTTGCGTTTTTAGTCTGTGTTACTGGTTTGCCATGAATAAGATAAATGGAATTAATTTGTTTTAGTTTTTTTGTTACTCTTAACAACTGACATTTTTCTGGGCGAAAAGACATACTCCAATTTGATTCCCATTTCTGTAATTCATCTAATTCTCTTTGTAAAATATCTGTGTCTTGTGTTGTTTTTACTGTTCTATATATTATGCAATCGTCTGCAAATAATCTGATATTTGTTCCTGAACTAATGCAATTTGGTAAATCATTTATGTAAATTAAAAATAGGAGTGGACCCAAGACTGTTCCTTCAGGTACACCTGAGTTTACTGTTATCGGTGTTGATTTAGAGCCATTTGTTCTCTCCCTATCAGAAAATCTTTAATACACTGATGCAGTGGACCATTAATGCCAAAATATTTTAATTTTTTAAGCAAATTTTGGTGGTGAACTTTGTCAAAAGCCTTAGAAAAATCTAATAAAATAGCATCTATTTGTTTACTATTATCTAAACCTTTTGAAAAATCATTAATTAGTCCTATTAGTTGTGTTTCACATGATCTATATTTCCTAAAGTCATGTTGGTATGGGGTGAGGACATTATGTTTGTCTAAGTGGTTTATGATGTTGCTACATATTATGTGTTTTAGGATTTTACATGTGATGCTGGTAAGTGATACTGGTCTGTAGTTTCCTGAGTCAGATTTTTCTACTTTTTTAAATTTGGGTTGACATTAGCTTCTTTCCAGTCCTTTGGTACTCTGCCCTGGTTAAGCGAAGCCTGAAAGAGTATTTTGAACACTGGGGCTAGCTCATTGCTTAGTTCTTTGAGTAATCTAGCTGGAATACCATCAGGTCCAGACGCTTTATCTGGTTTGGTGTTGGCTAATAGTTTTTGAATTCCATTTTCTTGTACTGCTAAATCTTCTATGTTGTCTACTTGGTTCAAATTAAGTAATATGTCTTTGTCTCCTGGGGCTGAGAATGCTGATGCAAAGTATTTGTTTAGGATGTTTGCTTTAGTTTCATTATCATTATGTATTATGTTATGTTCTAATGGCGCTATGCCTGTTGTTTCCATTTTCTTAGACTTAATGTATGACCATAGGTTTTTGTTGTTATCTTTAGATATTACATTGTTTATGTATTCACTCTGCAGCTGTCTGCTTACTTTTTTGGGTTAGGTGTTTAATTTTTAGATACTTTTTGTAAACTCTTTCTGCCTTGGTTTCTTTAAATTTTCTATATAGGTTTTCCTTCTGTTTACAAAGCTTCTTTAGTGTATTATTAAACCAGCATTTATTTATTTTGTTTGATGTGTATTTAGTTGGTATATGATTTTCTATGATGCTTTTAAGATGGTTTTTAATGAAATTCCAGAGGTCATCAACTGGTTGGTTAATGTCATTTTCTAATAAGAATGTTTGTTGAAAGTTTAATGCAGCTTGGTGTAGTTGTGTTAGGTTACATTTATTCCAGAGTAAGAATTTTCTTTTCGGTTTTGTATTGGCTATAGCTTTTATCTGACTGTATTTTTATGATCTTATGGTCTGATAGACCAGGGATAAAATCATAATCCACTACTAGTCCAGGTCTGTTGGTTAAGAAGAGATTTAATGTGTTGTTTAATCTAGTTGGCTTTTTAATTATTTGATCTAAACTTAGGTTTTGTAAAGTTTCTATGAAAAGCTCATTTATGTCCTTAAGGTTTTGTTGTTTATCTATGGTTAGTGTTTTCCAATTTATATCAGGTAGGTTGAAATCACCCATAATCCAAAAAACTGCATTTTTATTTGTCTCTTGAAGTGTAGTAATCTGATTACATAGTTCCTGCATGTATTCTAAACTAGAATTTGGTGTTCTGTAAATGCTGCCTATTATTAGGGATGTTGAGGTTGTATTAATTTAAGAAATGTAGATTCTATATTTTTTGAGTTAGTTAAGGTAATTTCTTCTGCTATAAGAGTGTTTTTTATTGCTAAGAGAACTCCTCCATGATTATCAGCCCTATCTTTTTTAAAAATTTCATAATTACTATTGAAAATTTCTGCATTATAAATTTCAGGATGTAGCCAAGTTTTGTTCCTGCAATTATGTCTGATTTCTCACATTCTCATAAAATTTCTAAGTCTGCATTTTTGTTCCTAAGGCTTTGAAAATTTATTACTAAGGTTTTATGGTATTTTGGTATTACTTCTTTAGTAGGTTGGTTTAGTGAGGCTGTTGTATTAATTTTAGTAGATTTAGGTTTAACAAGAGTGGATCTGGCTAGTGGTTGGTGAGTTTCTTTAGGGATGGTGTTTAGGATGTGGTATGGGTTAAAAGTGTCCGCATCAAAGGAATTAAACAGTCCTGATGTAAACTATGGTAACCCACACGGTACACAGTTCCATGATGCATCTTTTTTGCCTAAGGCATAATACACAGGTGTATTCATATGGAGACATGATGCATGGTATCATTCATCACAGGTGTCACATTGAATGGCTTTCTGTTTCATGGTGCATACTTTTTTGCTGATGTTGCATCTATCTTTAAATCTTCGAGCCTTGCGTGTATCAAAGTCATACAGTATGTCATAATAATTCTGTTTCCCACATAGATCCCGCTCAATAGCAAGAATTACCTAATGTTTCAATCAATCTATGAGAATTGTTGACCTCATGTAATTCTTCATCAGTTTAAGGCGCGAGAAGCTTCTTTTACCTGATTACACAATTACGACTAATGCATAATGCCGTTTTTTTTTAATAGCGCGTAGGATTGACGTTTTCCATATTGAATGACACCCCGAAATGACAATTTTTTTCTACGTATTTCCGTATATTTTAACGACTTTTTCGTATCTTTTGCAATTTCGGGAGATTTCCAGGAGCTCCTGGTAAATCGACAGGAGTGCGCGGGAAATCTGTTTTAAGTTATAAATTGGTTTTATTTAATAATTTATACACCTAGAATTAGCGCGGGTTCCATGAAAGTGCGGATATTTCGGTCACATAGGTTGCAGTAGCCTAAGACCGGCCCTATATATTGTTATAACCCTATTGGCGTCTCTCGTCCGTGAAGGCTTTCGATCACATGACCCTAACACGGGTCATACTTGCGTGTACTAGCAGTACTGTCCCTTGTCTATCGTTGACCTGTGTAATTGGCCTGAGTAGTGCGTGTGTCAGCTGAAACTACAGTTTACCCTATCACTCCGCCAATAGGGTTATAACAATATATATATATATATATATATATATATATATATATATATATATATATATATATTAATTTTATTCCGCGGAGTGGCAGAAATGTCCCCCTAACCCCGAAAAAAATTCCTGGCTACGCCCATGATCACCTTCTTATCGTTCAATCGTTGTTGTTTTTTTCTATTCAGATTTCTCTTTTCTTTCATTTTTCTTGGTTCAACATTTTTTTTGGGGGTGGGGGTGGGGGGAGAGTGTTCTTTTCTCACTTCTCTTTTATTAGTGGCTTCTATACTCGCTAAAGTTATCGCCTTTTTTTGTCTCATTACGACACACAAAGTGAACCATTAAATAACTAAAACACACAAGAATCCTCAATGTTTTTTAACAACGGTAATTTTTTCTTTTTTTTTTTTATGAAAAAGTTTTAAGTTAACAAAGAAATCTTTCGTCTTTTAAATCTGGTTTAAATAATTTAATCAATAATAAACTTAAAAACTTAAAACAGGAAAAAAGTGGAGAAAACAATCATGAGAAATACTGAGTGATGTAAATTACCTTAAGAAATAACCTAAGGAAAAAAAAGGTCAATACAAATGATGGGGATAATTGTTTGTTTAAAATATATCACTAATTAATGTCAGGTAAGCTATTTGTTTGAAATATATCAGTAATCAATGTCAGGTAAGCTATTTGTTTGAAATATATCAGTAATCAATGTCAGGTAAGCTATTTG
The DNA here is from genome assembly GCF_947242115.1 of Biomphalaria glabrata. Taxonomy (NCBI): domain Eukaryota; kingdom Metazoa; phylum Mollusca; class Gastropoda; family Planorbidae; genus Biomphalaria; species Biomphalaria glabrata. The sequence goes on along the minus strand of NC_074712.1, from coordinate 11,855,435 downwards.
TTTGAAATATATCACTAATCAATGTCAGGTAAGCAATTTGTTTGAAATATATCACTAATCAATGTCAGGTAAGCTATTTGTAAAGACAGCAGTTGCCAACTAAAAAATATTGATTAACGATTAATAAAGTTTAAATATTTTATGTACAGAAATTATAACATAACTTTTAATATACTTAGCTAATCAAAACGTTATAAATGTGTACATTGTATGTTTAAAACAAAAACTATTTCTATCTCTGTCCATGAAATGTTCCCTAGTTGTTCTTTTTTTTGTTCAATTTTTTGACGTGAATGTTCAGAATTCGTTCATTTTAAGACCATTTTACAAAAAAAATATATATATTCGGAGCGACTGGAGGTTGCCCGGCAACTAAAATGACATTTAAATTATTGTGTCAGCCTTAAATGGCATAGACTACTTCTACGCATTGCAAATTACTATACAGCCCTTCATGAATCATTTTCTCTTTAGGGCGTTAAACATTTATTTTTCTATAGAGAATAAACATAAGGTGTAAGCTAAAATATTTAAAAAAAGAGAAAAAAAAAAAGATTAATGGTAAATTAATTTAAAACAAAAATGTTCTTTTGTAAAACAATTTTTGTTCATGAATAATAAAAAGTATTATTATTATTTTATAAACAAAAGAATATTCATTCAAGTCGAGCTTCGATAAAGAGAAAAAAAATTATTGTAGTCCTTTGAAATGGTTTCCACTAAAAAAATGTTCTGGTGATGTGGCAGGTCTGCAGCAGTACCGCCGTCTGTCACGCTTTAAAAATTGTATTCTTAATATTATTATTACGATACCATATTTCAAAAACCTGTATTAATGTATCGTACATTTTTTTTTACTGTATATTATTTATAGAAAAAAAGCAATATCAGACAAGACAAGTAGAACTTTTCAATGATAAGTAAATGAATGACTTAACTGCTGATTAAAACACTCCAATGGATGCTCGAATGTAGGGACAGCAATTACGTCCTGAAGAAATGTTTGACTTTTGAGTTGTAGCCTCAGAAATTCGTCAAAAGTCTTTGCTGAATAAGATATTCTGTGATCTTCAAACCCTAAAGTTGTCTTTAGTGAGGTAACCTTCAAGTTTAAAAAAAAAAACATAAACAAATATATTTAAAAGAACACAAAAAAAAACAACAACACAGCTTTAAAAGAAGTGTAGTTGAATAAATAGGTTTGAGTATGTCATGCAATTTTTTTACCTTCACTTAGCCCTTAGTCTGTTAGACAGTTGGGGCACCATGCAAGATTCGTCGACCACCTGTCTTCGTTTCTCTCCGTCTTTTGCCTTAGTTAAAACCTCTTCTATGTTGTCTACTTATCGCTTTCTGTGTCTACCTCTTCTTCTTTTTCCTGGTACTGTTCCCTTAAGGAAGGCTTTTGCCAGCCACGAAGACCTTGTAATATGGCATATATTTTTTAGCTTCCCATTTTTTTTAACATTGTTAGCAGGTCATCATCGGGTCAAATTGCTGCAGTAACCCTGTGTCTAAGGTCTTGGTTTTTTGATGTGGTATTAAAATGTTTTTCTTAGGATCCTTCTCCATTCCATTGCTAGGATTCTCCTTTCTAGCGCTCTGCAGCCAGCGTCCAAGGCTCACAAGCTAATTCAAATGTGGCCATGTTATAGTTTCTCCTGCCGCCTGTAGAAGTTCACCAGGAATGGGTTAGGGTTCTGGCCGATTTTTCCCTTTTAAGGGTTTTCACTGATGGTGTTACTTCCGAGCGAGGAATTTCTATAGTCTTCTATGTTTATCACTGTCGGGACATTTAGTATCTCCTGAGATTTCAA